>NC_091017.1:320000-640000 GCF_041296385.1 Aphelocoma coerulescens
GGGCTGGCTCGTTTATGGCTCTTCCTGACAGGCCCAGGCCAAACCCAAGCACCCCCCTCACTGCTCCAGCCCCACTTTCAGGGAAATATTGACACGGCTTAGAAATACTCTCCTTCCCTGCAACTCACTCCCTCCCTGCGCATCCCCGGAGAGGATTTACTCCGTACTTTGTTCCCGACAGCACCTCTCCAGCGCAAATCCCACTTCACACAGACACTGACTAAGCAGACCTAAGTGGTTCCAGCAGCAGCTGCAATCCCCAACTCCCTGTCTCCTGCACAGCTCATCCAAGCACTCCCAGCAATCTCACCTCGGCCCAGAGACTCTCTGTCCGCAGAGGGAAACACAACCCGATGGCACGCAGCTCTGGCACCACATTCCCTCTTCCCTTCTCCCTTTTTCCAGCACACCAGGCTGCTGGAAACGGCATTCCCTAGGCAGTTCATCCCAACACAGAGAAGAGGAGCCTGTGACTTATCCAAACTATGGGCAGGACAAGGGGGGCCCTAGCTGGCTTTGGCTGCTTTAATACCAAAGCTCTTGGGACGACTTCAGTGGTTTTTCCTGTCTTGAAAGAGTGCAGAAAAGCAAAGTTAATCCCACTGTGGACTCCAAGACTCCTGCATTTCCTATTTCTCCTATGATTGCTCACCATGAAATTTTATCCATGGAAAAAAAGCATGAAGAATAACACCATATCAAATAAAAAGTGCCCTTTTCCAGCATTTTTATACCAGGCATTAAAAAGATGCCCATTTCTCTTCCAGCATTGCTTCCCTCATTTTAGCAGAACCGTTTTCATCCCAGACCCCACTCATCAGCTGTTCAATCCTCTGGCACTGGATTTGGACAAAAGAAGGGACGCACCTGGATCGCAGGAAATCACAGAGAGAAACCCCTCCAAAACCTGACAGAGAAAATCAACAGGAGATGCAGGAAGACACATCCCTCATTTGCACATCTGGAGTGCTTTTCTAAAGACTTCTCTGCATCTGGATGCTCTTTGCACTTGGCAGCAAACTGCTTCCACTGCTTCCCACTCCAGCAAGGGGAACATCCCTGGAATTTCATGTCCAGTGTCTCTGCCTAAAGCAGCCCCACGGCAACACGAAGCTTCCCTCGGGCATTTCGTTTCTTTATCCCAAACATTCTCCCCACTCAGCCACAATCTAGAAAGAACAAAAGGGAAAAGAAGGAAGACCAATTAATTCTGACATAAGGAGTCTTGACTATCCCGACACACTGCCAGGTGAAAAAACATCCCTGCCACTCTAAGAAATCCCCCTGATACTGTCTCCATTCTGTATCAATTATTTAAACGCTGTATTAAGGAGCGTAAGGACACAATGCTTGGAATTCTCAAAAACGGCTCTGCCTGGCTACTCCAAGCACTTTCTCACCCGGGGAGCTGAGCTGTCCCACATTTAAACGCCACGTTTGATCCAAATCCCATAGAAATCTGATATTGTTTGGCTCCTGAGCTTTCCCAAAAGCTGTCCAGTCAAGCCTGGAAATCCTCACTGAAGCTTTGCCATGTCACATCGGGATTTACCCTTGGGAAAACCCCACTCTGAGCACTTGGGTTTCAAGAGGTTGCACCCAATGTTACAGACACAGAATTCCTGTGGGGTTTGGCATTTCCTGCACCTCCAAACACGTGAAAAGAATGAAGTGCAGAGTCCCGAGGCTCCATTATTGCCATTCTCCTCACATCCCTTTCCTCAGCTGCACATGGCTTTGTGCCTCCTCTGAAGGGCTGGAAAGGAATTTGGGAACCCCCCTCAGCTTCTTCTCTGAGCCGGCCCAAAAGGCAAACAGGAAAAAAAAACCCCAAAAGCGCACAAAATCCCAGCCCCTCCCAAGATGCAGCTCCTCACACCAAACCTTGGGAGAATCCCTGGTGCTTCCAACACCGCTGCAATCCCACCTGGAGCTGAGCTTACAGGGTGCTCTGCCTAATCCACATCCAAGCCTGGATAGCCCAAAGCCTGCGAGAAAAGAGGAGGCAAAGTGAAGGGGAGAGGGGGGGAAAAACGGAGTTTTAGGTTTTTCCCCTGTTTGCAACAGGATTGAAGGGCAGGATGGAGAGGTTTCGTGGAAAAGAAGTACCAAAGGCTGCTTCATTCCCAGCAATTAGCGCTGCTCAGGTTGAATCCAAGAGGCCCAATCCACCAGGTTTAAACAGGAGCGGCCGACAGGATGGGTTATGACACAGATCTGTGAAGCTGGAGCCTTCTTCCTTCTCCCGGGCTCTCCCAGAAATTCTCCATGTCCGGACGCGCTCCCGCTCTCCCTGCTGGGGAGGACGGACTTGGATAGCCCGGGTGACTGCTGAGCCTAAAACAATAAGTGATCCAAGTGTTTTTCCCCAGGAAATGACATATTCTCTGGACCTGGGATAACCCATATCCCATGGCCTTCTCCAGGAAGAGTCCCAGCTGGATATGGTCTCCCAGAAAGGATTCCATAGGGGCTCACCTTTTGCTTGGAGCTCGGCTGAATTCCTCAGCAATGCCAGGGAATGTGGCCATTGGAGGCTTTGAGCAGATTAGGCTCATTTGCCTTTTTAGGTTTTGTTACCATCTCTCAGACTTCCCACTGGATTGTGGCCTCCAAGGAACATGTAAATCCCATTGGATTCCTGCTCTTTGGATATTTTTGTACCATTCCTGTACAAAACGAGGCCCCCTGTTCGGATGCTTTTCCCCACCGTTCCCCAGCAGTTTTATCTGCCAGTCCATTCCCTGCGCTCGTTGGGCTCTTCCCAGATCTCTGAGCTCCTTCACAAGGCAGGAGATCCATTTGGCCCAGGAACCGAACCCTCCCGAGGAATTGTCTGATGCCATCTCCACATTTCACAGCTGATCCTTGTGCTCAAAGGATCCCTCTTTCTTCCCTTCAGCCAATTCCAAGCCTCGCTGCCCCCAGCCGGGAACAGTCCCCAGGCCGATCCCTGCAGTCTTCCCTGCCAGGATCCTGCTCAGGAATCCATGGGAATGTAAGAATTAATTCTTCCCACCCCTGCCCAGTTCTAATTCCAAAGGATTTGGTGTCTGCCTTACCCGGCTGGAGCCTGCTTCCAACTCTGCTCTTGCTGCTTCTGCTGCTTTCCATTTCCCAGGAATTCCACCAACGGAGCGACAGCGTTTTCCACCTCCTCCTCCAGCATTCCCTCTGTTGCGTTCGGGTGCTGGAAGGATATCAAAACCAGGGCCTCACTATCAGGAATTATATCCCCGGATTTGTTCCTTTCCAAATGTCACCTCTTCCCAATAAAGCACTGGCCATCTAAGGAATTCTAGAGAGCGATGTGCTGACCACTGCTTACTCCTCTGGAATGTCAGAGCTTGGAAAAAAAGGGCAGTTGAGGCTTTTCCTGGTGCTGCCCATGAAGTGTATTTTACCTAAGTGCCCCTGCCCATGCCTTTGCCTGTATCCGCCAAAAATCCACCCGTTCATTCCCCAGCTGCTGCCTCCCTCTTTTCCTGGATCCAACAGAATTTTAACAGGTGAATATTCCCCTCTGGAAGAGCACCTTTCATTCCAAACCTAAGAACAAACAAATGAATCACTTTCCTTCGACCTTCCTTATTAGGATTCCACTGAGAGCAGTGGATGGAAAATGATCCTCTCCTGGTCCCTGCTGGATTCCCGGAGCAGGGATCCTTTCCCTCTTTCCCCCCACCCCCCGCGGTGCCCTCCTCCCCCTCCCGCCCCACCCCGCACCCTTTCCAGGCTTTGTTCCACAGCTTTTGCCTCCGGACCTCAGATCCTTTTGGTCTCCAGGAGCTCCCAGCAGCTCCACAGCCTTTCCTCTCCCATCCTGATCCTTTCTCCAGGAATGGAGCTGTGCATTGCAATTCCCTTCTCTTTTCTCCGACAATTCCCACCAACCCAGACCTAGAGCTGACACAAGGAACGCTCGGTGCCCACAAATCCAAATCCAGACCCGGCCATCCCTAAACCAGCAACTCCCGGACAATTTGCGTTCATTCCAACCTAACACTGAGGACTCACCTAATCCTTCAAAATTCCCAAGAAATATCCCGTTGCCTTCAGCTCCCCGGGGATTCTGCTTCGTGCTCACACGGATTTGGGACTTCCCTGAAAAACCCGTGCAGGGCACGCTGGAATCCCCGATCCCGTGAATCCGGGGAGTGTGCAAAGCTCGGTCCAGCCTGGGCCCCCAGAAATTTTTGCCAAATATCCCCCAAGTCCTCGGGACAACAGAACTCTCTGGTACTGCATTTTTGGCGTTGTAAAGCCTGGAATCACTTTATTCCTAGTGCTGGGCTCTGCATACGGCCGAGAAAATCCCGGCCTCCACACAGACCCAGATTCCAAACTTTTTGATACATTTTAGCAAACCGAGAAATTCCCCCTCCCTGCTTCTTCTTAAGGGCATCCTTCTTTTCCCTTACCCGGCCTGCTCTCTCCCACTGGGCTGGGTTTTTCCCTTCCCATGCTAATTAGTCCCTACTTCTAGGAGGTTTAGGTACCTTTCTTCCCTGGCAGGGATTTCTTAACACAGCTACCGAGGCTTTGGGAGTCTTCTTTATCTTCTACTTTCTGGAAACACACCCTCTGATCCATAAATGCCACAATCCAGATGCCCAACTTCAACAAGACATCCTTTTCACCTAAAAACACTCACTCTCAACTCTTAGATCTTTTAAAGTTTTACCCCCGCAAAATTCCCCTGCTTTTCCACCGCTGAATTCCTCCGTCCTGATTCCAAGAATTTCTTGAATACCACGGGGCTTTTCTCAAGATTTACCCCCACAACCTTCCCTACGTGCCCACTGCTCACCACCTCATTTTTCCCTCAATGTCTTCGTTCTCCACCCCAGAGAGTTTGTCAAGTGTTGCCTCCAAAATGTTCCC
The DNA here is from genome assembly GCF_041296385.1 of Aphelocoma coerulescens. Taxonomy (NCBI): domain Eukaryota; kingdom Metazoa; phylum Chordata; class Aves; order Passeriformes; family Corvidae; genus Aphelocoma; species Aphelocoma coerulescens. The sequence continues at coordinate 324,885 of NC_091017.1, forward strand.
CCTCTCTCCACTACTGAGTTCCCCATTTTGCCTTCAAAATATTCATTCTGTCCCCTCCAGATTGCATCCACTTTTACCCCCAACATTTTACTTCCTCTACAATATTGACTAAACCTTTTCCACCCCAAAAATGTGCATTCCCTCCCTTAAACAGCACCTCAGCTTTTCCCTCAAAAATGCCCCAGAGAGAAACTCCGATTCAGCCCCCAAACTCCCCTTTTCCTACACAAACAGTTCTTGTGGCCCCTCTCAATTCCCCCAGGCTTTCAGCTAAAGGAATAACTGGAAGCCTATTCCCTCATCTCTGCCCTCCTTTTGCTTTCCTGGAAAACCTTGCCATCCCACACTTTCTCCAAGAGATCTGCTGCGAGTACGGCAAGGTCTGCTCTGTCAGAGTGCCAGGGGGGTTTACAGCACTTGCTCCTCTGCATCTTCACCCTTTCATCAGCTTTCCCCTGGAACGGTGTTGTGCAAGAAGCTTGGAATTACCAGAAATGGATCGGGTTCACATTTTTTCCCCACCAGTTTTCATCTGCTTTGAAATTCCTGGAATGACCCTCAAATGTGCCCTAGAACAGTGCTGTGAAAGGATCAGTCAGAAGAACAGCCTGAAAGCAGAAAACCACCTCCAGCAGCAGCCGGAATGATCCCATTTCTGTTCTTACCTGCTCCTGCCAGAGCTCCCAACGGCCCTTCCCATTCCAAAACAACAGCTATGCAAGACATTCCTGCTGTCCGTGAGGGTGAGGTGCCAGTTCTGGATGTTCTTTGCTGTGGAATCGGACAACAAACAGAGCGTAAATGATCTTGGTGGCTCTTCCAAGCCAAACCACCCCGTGATTCCTTGCGTGGATCAGCACCTGTCCCAACTCCATTCCAGAAACCTCCTCCCACTAACCCAGAACTTTCCTTTTTCCGCTCAACATCAGGGATTTGCTGCCAAGTGCCCCGGGCAGGGGACGCCTCAGCATTCCCTGGGACGCCTCAGCCTTCCCTGGGATACCTCAGCCTTCCCTGGGACGCCTCAGCATTCCCTGGGACGCCTCAGCATTCCCTGGGGGTGCCTCAGCATTCCCTGGGCTGCTGTTCCACGCCGATCCCGTGTCCAGCGCCGTTCCGGGCTGCAGTGCCGGGCTCTCCCCACAAGGCGGCAGCACCGGGAGCGAGCAGCCCCGGCCGGTCCCGCTGTCTCGGGGCAGCTGCGCCTTTAACCCGCCCGGAGCCGGCGGGGCCGTGAACACAGCGGGCAAAAACCCCAGCGATCCCCTTTCTTTCACCCCCAGAGGCACAGGATCGCAGCATTCCCTGGGCTGGAAGGGACCCGCAGGGAGCATCGAGTCCACATCCTCGTCCTGCACCCCAAGAATCCCACCCTGTGCCCGAGAGCCTTGTCCAGACCCAAACTCTGCCCCCAGGATCCTGAAAACACAGCGGGGCTGGGAGAAGGGTAACAAGGGAGGATTTTTTACATAGTTCTCCTCGTACGATCGTTATATAATCTTATTAGATAGTCCAGCAACCCATCCCTGGGCCGGGACCCCCACCCCTGTCCCGGGACACCCATCCCTGGGCCGGAATACCGATCCCCCGCGGCCCCCACCGTCCGCTCGGGACTGTCCCCGTTCCCCGCTCACCTCCGAGCCCGCAGCACCCGCCCCGGTGCCCCCGGCCCGGCAGCGCTGCTCCCCGGACTCCCCGCCATTGCCACGTCGGGCGAAGAAGGGCGGAAATTACCGGTACCACACCAATGTGGCGATGCGACCTTCTCAAGATGGCGGCGGTGGAGGACCCCGCTCCGTCTATTCGGCTGCCTGAATGCTCCCGCCTACCCCAGGCGCCGCTGACCCCACAGTCGGTGTCCGCATAGCGGGAAACGCCTCAGAAAATTGCGTGCAAGCGCTGGGCTGGCGTTGGTGTCGGCGTCGCGTTCAGGCAGCCGAATAGACGCAGCTAGAGGGGGCCTTCCCTGCCACCATCTTGAGAAGGTCAGAAAATAGCGTAAACGACCGCCATCTTTAGTGTGGCGATGACCTAATTTCCGGTTTTGCCGCCATCTTGGGTGCTGGCAGAAGCCACTTCCGGTCGAGCCGCCATCTTTAGTGTGGTACGCACAAGGCCCCCCCCCCCCCCCCCACAAGAGCTTCTGTCTATTCAGCTGCCTGAATCCAGCCCGGACTCCGACGCCGGCCCCGCGCTTTCCGCGCGATTTTCCGCGGTGGTCCCCGGTGCGAGGACACGGGTGGTGGGGTCACCGGCGCCGGAGGCGGGCGACGGTCCCGCGACCGGCGGCAGGCATCGGCAGGGACACCTCTCTTAGGGGCCTATTGCGTCCGCCATCTTGAGTGTGGCGGAAGTGTCATCCACCCTCTGCAAGGTCCTGGCAGGTTCGAATAAAAACGCCACTTACGCCGTCCCGAAAGCGCCGAACTGCGCCTTCCTTTCCGAGCCGCCCCCTTGAGAGCGGCACGCGGGCGGCTCTATTCCGACCGTGCTCGCCCGGTGCTCCCCGCCCCGGCTCGCGCTGCGACCGCGCCTCTGCTGCCCGGCAAAACCGGCCCCGCCGGGCCTCCCCCCGCGCTGTCATTCGTCGCGGTCACCGCCCCGCACGGCGCCTGCTCCTTTGCAGCGCTCTGGCCCCGCTCATGCACGCCCGTGTCCCTTGGCGCTCCGAACCGTCCTTCGCCCCTCCCCTCCGCTGCCAGACGCGGCCCCGCTCGCTCCTTGCCACGCTCGGCAGCCACCGAGGCCGCCGCCCTCTCGGCTCCCCCGGCCCCGGGCGGCAGCAGCGCCGGGGCGCCGTGCCGGGGCCGGCAGTGCCGCGCTCTCGCCACCAGGCGGCAGCAGCGCCGCCCAGCTCAGCCCGGGGCCGGGCCGCGCTGCGGGGCACGGACAGAGCAGAGGCAAAAGCCGGCTCAGGGCGCTCTGCAGCTCCTGCAGCCCGAGCCTCTCGGCTCCTGGCGCCAGGCACTCGCTTCTTCCCTTCCTACAGAAAAACGCCGCCTCGTTATGCTCAGAACTTGCTCATCTCTAGTCCCAGCTTCTTATATTCCTATATGCAACAGAGTAGAGAGAGGGCTGGCTTATTTCAAAATGAATCTACATCTAAATTTGTCTATAGATGTAAAAACAAAGAACTTGACAGGTTTGGGGATTCCACACTGTCATACACACATCCCTCCCGGTGGATTTTCTGGCAGTTTTGGGCCCCTCTGGGGGAGGGCACCCAGCAATGGCCCCCCTCATTCCCCACTCACCTGCTCCTCCACTGCATCGTGGCTCTCCCAGGGACATTGGGGTGCCCCAAGTGACATTCAGAGCCCCCGAGTCTCCACCCCCGCCCCCAGCCTTTTTTCCTCACCTCCAAAGAATGCACCAAATGAGACAAACTGCCCTGGACAGCAGAACGGCACTTTAATAAAGCCATTTCCATGCATACATCCCCCAAAAAGGGGCTTGGCTGGAAACACAGGGAAGGTGCAGCAGAGGGATGGGGAAAGAGAGGGATGGGCAGCAGGACAGGGGGCTCTCAAGAGAAGGGCACCATGAGGGAGAGGGACCGAGCAGCCGATGCAGACAGGGACAGGCAAAAGGACAGTGAGAGGGACAAAGAAATACAGTCACACTGCAGCACAAAGGAAAAAGGAGAGCAAGAAAGAAGGAAAGAGAAAGATGCGGGCGGCGAGGGAGACAGAGACAGAACAGGGAGAGGGATTGAGCAGAATTTATTCAATAAAGGTCAGTATGGATTTCTTAAAAGAACACCAGGACATCCCTATCACGGAACTCTGCTGTCTGCTTCAACTTCACAGCTGTAAGGGAACATTTCTCCCCCCTCTCCTCTCTGCGGTGTTTATTAAATAAAGAGTGAGTATTTATTTCTTAAAAGAAAAACAAGAGAGAGGAGGCAGTGAAAGGCAATGGCATGGGGAGCACACAGGACAAGAAAGCAACACAAAAGACACACTGGACAGAGAGAAGAAAAGAGCTGCAAAGTTGGATGCAAGAGTGAAAGAAAATCAGGAACAAACGCCAGGACTTTCATTAGAGAGTGTGGCTGACGAAAGTGCCAGTAAAGCACCGGCTCGAACAGAACCTGCTGCTGGCACGGCTCGGCCTGGCACTCACTAATTAACATCTGTCTCTCGGCAGGGCCATGAATCCCCTGCTGGAACAGGAGGGGAAAGCCGAGGGGATGATGCGCACCGGGGTTGGTGCCGCTCAGCCCTAATCCCAGCCCGTGGCGCCAGTGAACGCACCCCGATCTCCGAACCTTCTCTCAGGGAAATCTCATCTTTACCCCTTCTCTTCCCCTCCCGGTATCTCCGTGTGCCCGGAACAAACACGAGGAGAGGTTTCTCTGTTGCAGGTTCTTTGGAAATCCTACACTGACTTTGAGAATGAGCAAGAGTAGAAGACAACCAGGAAACTTTGCTGCCAACCAACATCAAACCCCTCGCACCGGAGAAGAACGAACAGCTCGTTTTTACGCGTCCAAATCCCTTCAATTTTCAGCATTGTCTGTTTCCCGGCCGGCACTGTGGGAACTGCTGCGCACGGCACCACGAGTAAAACGCTCTCGTGTTCAGAAGGCACAATTGCAGAGAACAGACAGCAAAGCCGTCTCAAGGCAATTTGGGCACACAAAACCCCCCTTTTTGCACCCTGAGCTTTCTGTTAAGCCACACCTGAAATTCCAAGTTTCTCCGTACTCTGCCCCAGTGCTTCTCTCTTCCGTCAGCGCCGTAGGCAGGACTGATTCCATACTCACAAACCCCCCTTGCCACGATCGGCGCTCTCTGCCCACCAAGGACACGGCACCGGGCAGGGACATTTCTCCCACTCCCCAGCAGAGACCTCCTCCCGCCACATCCAGGGAACTGCAGCCACTCAGGGAACACCAACTTTCTCCTGGGCTGGGAAGAGGAACCTGCAGCAATTAAGGCTGCACAGTCTGCAGCAGCGAGAGCTCAGCACATGTCCAGAGAGCCAATTCCAGCACCTAAATTTAAAAAAGAAGAAAAAGTTGATGACTTTTTTTTAAAGTTACTGTAAGTTCTTAAAACCAAACCAGCCTTTGCTCTTGACTTTGGCTCACTGATGCACACACACACACAAGAGGCCAACGGTCACACAGGGCCTGCTTGCAGAATTCCTGATCCAAACCCTCGCCTTTCCTGCCCAGCACTGAGGGAAATCTGACAGAGGATTCATAAAGAGCCCTCGCTGAGAGCAGTCATCGCCCCAGGCCTTCAGGCTTGGCAAGATTCTGTAGTGAACGGACCCAAATTCAATTCCCAAATCTCAATCTCTGACAAGTCCTGTTGGAAAGACAGCGGACAGTCCATCAGAACACGGAATTAAAAGGCTGCACAAGGAATAACAGAAGCTTTCCCAGGAATAGCCCAAGTTCCTTTTCTCCCTCACCGGTCCGGGGCCGTGAGACCGAACCTTGGGCCCCAGGAGACAGGAGAGTTGTTATCAACACTCGAACCTCCCAAGCGTTGTTATTGCTCAGAGAGCTGCGCCGGCACTGAGCTACTCCCATGCGCCTGCACGGCTTTGGGGAGGGGCAAGACCACGTCCCACTCCTGCCTGGAGAAATTTCAATGCCCTAAAAAGTCATTTCCCTTCTCTCTCTCTGACCCAGGGCCAAAGCAGCTGTGTAGAACAACCCGGGGGATTTATGGGAGGGTGATTCTCTCAGGAAAGACCCCAGACCCTGAGGAAACAAACCCACCCCAAATTTCCAGCTGAAAACACGCTGCTTCCTGAACGGCAGCGCACAAAGCTCTCTATAGCCAGACAGGAGATGACAGTCCAGAAAAAGCCAAAAGATGTGCTCTGCCTGCATGCACTCTCTTGACTGGTAATTCCAAAGGAAATTCCCCACAGATCGTAAGCAGTCGCCTGCAATTTGTCCTCTGCATTCATGACTGCCTTGGCTTTCTGTAGAAGTGTGTCAAACATCCACGCAGGCGTCAGGGCCTGGGCTGGCTCGTTTATGGCTCTTCCTGACAGGCCCAGGCCAAACCCAAGCACCCCCCTCACTGCTCCAGCCCCACTTTCAGGGAAATATTGACACGGCTTAGAAATACTCTCCTTCCCTGCAACTCACTCCCTCCCTGCGCATCCCCGGAGAGGATTTACTCCGTCCTTTGTTCCCGACAGCACCTCTCCAGCGCAAATCCCACTTCACACAGACACTGACTAAGCAGACCTAAGTGGTTCCAGCAGCAGCTGCAATCCCCAACTCCCTGTCTCCTGCACAGCTCATCCAAGCACTCCCAGCAATCTCACCTCGGCCCAGAGACTCTCTGTCCGCAGAGGGAAACACAACCCGATGGCACGCAGCTCTGGCACCACATTCCCTCTTCCCTTCTCCCTTTTTCCAGCACACCAGGCTGCTGGAAACGGCATTCCCTAGGCAGTTCATCCCAACACAGAGAAGAGGAGCCTGTGACTTACCCACACCATGGGCAGGACAAGGGGGGCCCTAGCTGGCTTTGGCTGCTCTAATACCAAAGCTCTTGGGACGACTTCAGTGGTTTTTCCTGTCTTGAAAGAGTGCAGAAAAGCAAAGTTAATCCCACTGTGGACTCCAAGACTCCTGCATTTCCTATTTCTCCTATGATTGCTCACCATGAAATTTTATCCATGGAAAAAAAGCATGAAGAATAACACCATATCAAATAAAAAGTGCCCTTTTCCAGCATTTTTATACCAGGCATTAAAAAGATGCCCATTTCTCTTCCAGCATTGCTTCCCTCATTTTAGCAGAACCGTTTTCATCCCAGACCCCACTCATCAGCTGTTCAATCCTCTGGCACTGGATTTGGACAAAAGAAGGGACGCACCTGGATCGCAGGAAATCACAGAGAGAAACCCCTCCAAAACCTGACAGAGAAAATCAACAGGAGATGCAGGAAGACACATCCCTCATTTGCACATCCGGAGTGCTTTTCTAAAGACTTCTCTGCATCTGGATGCTCTTTGCACTTGGCAGCAAACTGCTTCCACTGCTTCCCACTCCAGCAAGGGGAACATCCCTGGAATTTCATGTCCAGTGTCTCTGCCTAAAGCAGCCCCACGGCAACACGAAGCTTCCCTCGGGCATTTCGTTTCTTTATCCCAAATATTCTCCCCACTCAGCCACAATCTAGAAAGAACAAAAGGGAAAAGAAGGAAGACCAATTAATTCTGACATAAGGAGTCTTGACTATCCCGACACACTGCCAGGTGAAAAAACATCCCTGCCACTCTAAGAAATCCCCCTGATACTGTCTCCATTCTGTATCAATTATTTAAATGTTGTATTAAGGAGCGTAAGGACACAATGCTTGGAATTCTCAAAAACGGCTCCGCCTGGCTACTCCAAGCACTTTCCCACCCGGGGAGCTGAGCTGTCCCACATTTAAACGCCACGTTTGATCCAAATCCCATAGAAATCTGATATTGTTTGGCTCCTGAGCTTTCCCAAAAGCTGTCCAGTCAAGCCTGGAAATCCTCACTGAAGCTTTGCCATGTCACATCGGGATTTACCCTTGGGAAAACCCCACTCTGAGCACTTGGGTTTCAAGAGGTTGCACCCAATGTTACAGACACAGAATTCCTGTGGGGTTTGGCATTTCCTGCACCTCCAAACACGTGAAAAGAATGAAGTGCAGAGTCCCGAGGCTCCATTATTGCCATTCTCCTCACATCCCTTTCCTCAGCTGCACATGGCTTTGTGCCTCCTCTGAAGGGCTGGAAAGGAATTTGGGAACCCCCCTCAGCTTCTTCTCTGAGCCGGCCCAAAAGGCAAACAGGAAAAAAAAACCCCAAAAGCGCACAAAATCCCAGCCCCTCCCAAGATGCAGCTCCTCACACCAAACCTTGGGAGAATCCCTGGTGCTTCCAACACTGCTGCAATCCCACCTGGAGCTGAGCTTACAGGGTGCTCTGCCTAATCCACATCCAAGCCTGGATAGCCCAAAGCCTGCAAGAAAAGAGGAGGCAAAGTGAAGGGGAGAGGGGGGGAAAAACGGAGTTTTAGGTTTTTCCCCTGTTTGCAACAGGATTGAAGGGCAGGATGGAGAGGTTTCGTGGAAAAGAAGTACCAAAGGCTGCTTCATTCCCAGCAATTAGCGCTGCTCAGGTTGAATCCAAGAGGCCCAATCCACCAGGTTTAAACAGGAGCGGCCGACAGGATGGGTTATGACACAGATCTGTGAAGCTGGAGCCTTCTTCCTTCTCCCGGGCTCTCCCAGAAATTCTCCATGTCCGGACGCGCTCCCGCTCTCCCTGCTGGGGAGGACGGACTTGGATAGCCCGGGTGACTGCTGAGCCTAAAACAATAAGTGATCCAAGTGTTTTTCCCCAGGAAATGACATATTCTCTGGACCTGGGATAACCCATATCCCATGGCCTTCTCCAGGAAGAGTCCCAGCTGGATATGGTCTCCCAGAAAGGATTCCATAGGGGCTCACCTTTTGCTTGGAGCTCGGCTGAATTCCTCAGCAATGCCAGGGAATGTGGCCATTGGAGGCTTTGAGCAGATTAGGCTCATTTGCCTTTTTAGGTTTTGTTACCATCTCTCAGACTTCCCACTGGATTGTGGCCTCCAAGGAACATGTAAATCCCATTGGATTCCTGCTCTTTGGATATTTTTGTACCATTCCTGTACAAAACGAGGCCCCCTGTTCGGATGCTTTTCCCCACCGTTCCCCAGCAGTTTTATCTGCCAGTGCATTCCCTGTGTTGGTTGGGCTCTTCCCAGATCTCTGAGCTCCTTCACAAGGCAGGAGATCCATTTGGCCCAGGAACCGAACCCTCCCGAGGAATTGTCTGATGCCATCTCCACATTTCACAGCTGATCCTTGTGCTCAAAGGATCCCTCTTTCTTCCCTTCAGCCAATTCCAAGCCTCGCTGCCCCCAGCCGGGAACAGTCCCCAGGCCGATCCCTGCAGTCTTCCCTGCCAGGATCCTGCTCAGGAATCCATGGGAATGTAAGAATTAATTCTTCCCACCCCTGCCCAGTTCTAATTCCAAAGGATTTGGTGTCTGCCTTACCCGGCTGGAGCCTGCTTCCAACTCTGCTCTTGCTGCTTCTGCTGCTTTCCATTTCCCAGGAATTCCACCAACGGAGCGACAGCGTTTTCCACCTCCTCCTCCAGCATTCCCTCTGTTGCGTTCGGGTGCTGGAAGGATATCAAAACCTGGGCCTCACTATCAGGAATTATATCCCCGGATTTGTTCCTTTCCAAATGTCACCTCTTCCCAACAAAGCACTGGCCATCCAAGGAATTCTAGAGAGCGATGTGCTGACCACTGCTTACTCCTCTGGAATGTCAGAGCTTGGAAAAAAAGGGCAGTTGAGGCTTTTCCTGGTGCTGCCCATGAAGTGTATTTTACCTAAGTGCCCCTGCCCATGCCTTTGCCTGTATCCGCCAAAAATCCACCCGTTCATTCCCCAGCTGCTGCCTCCCTCTTTTCCTGGATCCAACAGAATTTTAACAGGTGAATATTCCCCTCTGGAAGAGCACCTTTCATTCCAAACCTAAGAACAAACAAATGAATCACTTTCCTTCGACCTTCCTTATTAGGATTCCACTGAGAGCAGTGGATGGAAAATGATCCTCTCCTGGTCCCTGCTGGATTCCCGGAGCAGGGATTCTTTCCCTCTTCCCCCCCCCCCCCCCGCCCCCCCGCGGTGACCACCCTGCCCTGCCCCCTTTTCAGGCTTTGTTCCACAGCTCTTGTCTCCAACTCTTGCATCCTTTCCCTCACTCCAGGAGCTCCCAGCAGTTCCACACCCTCTTTTCTCCCATCCTGATCCTTTCTCCAAGAACAGAGCTCTGCATTTCAATTCCCTTCGCTTTTCTCCGACAATTCCCACCAATCCAGACCTAAAGCTGACACAAGGAACACTCAGTGCCCACAAATGCAAATCCAGACCTGGCCATGCCTAAACCAGCAAGTCTGAACACACAATCCTGGACCATCTGCATTAATTCAAACCTAACAATTAGGACACACTGAAGACTTCAACATTCCCAAGAAACACCCTGTTGCCTTCAACTCCCTGGGGTTTTTGCTTTGAACTCATACGGATTAGGGGATCAAGGGATTTCCCTGAAAAAAACCTGTGTGGTGCATGCTGGAATCCCCGATCCCGTGAATCCAGGGAGTGTTAAAAGCTTAAGTCCAACCTGGCCCACCATAAATTTTTGCCAACTATCCCCCAAATGATCAGGTTAACAGAACCCTCCTCTGGTGCTGCGTTTTTAGTATTGGAAAGCCAGGAATTACTTTATTCCCAGAGCGAGGCTCTGGATATGGGCTTGGGGAGAACAAGACCTTACCAACTTACAGAGCCAGGGGATGACGTTTGGGAACAATCCTGGGCTGCCTGGCAGCAATTCATTGTACCTCTTGTCACCCACGAACACCTTCACCCACTCCTCCAGGAGCCCGGGCCAGCGGCTCTGCTTCTCTTGGAGCAGGAGGCATTGCCCTGCCCACTGCAGGGACCTGCAAACCATTCCGGAGTCAGCTCCGAGCCAGGGACGGGGCAACACCCCGTCCCACGGCTCCAGCGGCTCGGGCCCTCGGTAATTCCGGATCTGAGCCTCGTAATCCCTGCAGGGAAGAGGCCGGCTCAGGCCGGGATCGGGGAGGGTGGGAAGCGCCCGGGGTGGGCGGAGGCTCTGCCACCCCCACGGCCGCGGCATCCGCACAGCTCCGGGGGACGGGGCCCGCCCCGATGCCGCTCCCCGTCCCGTTATGCCGTTCCCCCGCTCCCCATCCCGTTCTCCCGCTCCTCGCTCACCGCCCGGGCCCGTCCATGCCCGCCTGTCCCCCGCCGACCGCGCCTGCCCACTCAAACTGGCCACGGCAGCCGCGCCACGCCTCCCCATTGGCCAGCCCTCGGCCCGCCCCGCCTTCCTATTGGCCGCTGGCCCCGTCAATCACGCGGGAAACCCCGCCGCCCGCAGGCACCGCTCCCACGGCGGCCGCTACACGGCGGCCCGGGCGCATTCCCAGGGGAAAAGGAGAGTTGTTATCAACACTCGAACCTCCCAAGCGTTGTTATTGCTCAGAGAGCTGCGCCGGCACTGAGCTACTCCCATGCGCCTGCACGGCTTTGGGGAGGGGCAAGACCACGTCCCACTCCTGCCTGGAGAAATTTCAATGCCCTAAAAAGTCATTTCCCTTCTCTCTCTCTGACCCAGGGCCAAAGCAGCTGTGTAGAACAACCCGGGGGATTTATGGGAGGGTGATTCTCTCAGGAAAGACCCCAGACCCTGAGGAAACAAACCCACCCCAAATTTCCAGCTGAAAACACGCTGCTTCCTGAACGGCAGCGCACAAAGCTCTCTATAGCCAGACAGGAGATGACAGTCCAGAAAAAGCCAAAAGATGTGCTCTGCCTGCATGCACTCTCTTGACTGGTAATTCCAAAGGAAATTCCCCACAGATCGTAAGCAGTCGCCTGCAATTTGTCCTCTGCATTCATGACTGCCTTGGCTTTCTGTAGAAGTGTGTCAAACATCCACGCAGGCGTCAGGGCCTGGGCTGGCTCGTTTATGGCTCTTCCTGACAGGCCCAGGCCAAACCCAAGCACCCCCCTCACTGCTCCAGCCCCACTTTCAGGGAAATACTGACACGGCTTAGAAATACTCTCCTTCCCTGCAACTCACTCCCTCCCTGCGCATCCCCGGAGAGGATTTACTCCGTCCTTTGTTCCCGACAGCACCTCTCCAGCGCAAATCCCACTTCACACAGACACTGACTAAGCAGACCTAAGGCAGTGGTTCCAATCCCCAGCTGCAATCCCCAACTCCCTGTCTCCTGCACAGCTCGTCCAAGCACTCCCAGCAATCTCACCTCAGCCCAGAGACTCTCTGTCCGCAGAGGGAAACACAACCCGATGGCACGCAGCTCTGGCACCACATTCCCTCTTCCCTTCTCCCTTTTTCCAGCACACCAGGCTGCTGGAAACGGCATTCCCTAGGCAGTTCATCCCAACACAGAGAAGAGGAGCCTGTGACTTACCCACACCATGGGCAGGACAAGGGGGGCCCTAGCTGGCTTTGGCTGCTCTAATACCAAAGCTCTTGGGACGACTTCAGTGGTTTTTCCTGTCTTGAAAGAGTGCAGAAAAGCAAAGTTAATCCCACTGTGGACTCCAAGACTCCTGCATTTCCTATTTCTCCTATGATTGCTCACCATGAAATTTTATCCATGGAAAAAAAGCATGAAGAATAACACCATATCAAATAAAAAGTGCCCTTTTCCAGCATTTTTATACCAGGCATTAAAAAGATGCCCATTTCTCTTCCAGCATTGCTTCCCTCATTTTAGCAGAACCGTTTTCATCCCAGACCCCACTCATCAGCTGTTCAATCCTCTGGCACTGGATTTGGACAAAAGAAGGGACGCACCTGGATCGCAGGAAATCACAGAGAGAAACCCCTCCAAAACCTGACAGAGAAAATCAACAGGAGATGCAGGAAGACACATCCCTCATTTGCACATCCGGAGTGCTTTTCTAAAGACTTCTCTGCATCTGGATGCTCTTTGCACTTGGCAGCAAACTGCTTCCACTGCTTCCCACTCCAGCAAGGGGAACATCCCTGGAATTTCATGTCCAGTGTCTCTGCCTAAAGCAGCCCCACGGCAACACGAAGCTTCCCTCGGGCATTTCGTTTCTTTACCCCAAACATTCTCCCCACTCAGCCACAATCTAGAAAGAACAAAAGGGAAAAGAAGGAAGACCAATTAATTCTGACATAAGGAGTCTTGACTATCCCGACACACTGCCAGGTGAAAAAACATCCCTGCCACTCTAAGAAATCCCCCTGATACTGTCTCCATTCTGTATCAATTATTTAAACGCTGTATTAAGGAGCGTAAGGACACAATGCTTGGAATTCTCAAAAACGGCTCCGCCTGGCTACTCCAAGCACTTTCTCACCCGGGGAGCTGAGCTGTCCCACATTTAAACGCCACGTTTGATCCAAATCCCATAGAAATCTGATATTGTTTGGCTCCTGAGCTTTCCCAAAAGCTGTCCAGTCAAGCCTGGAAATCCTCACTGAAGCTTTGCCATGTCACATCGGGATTTACCCTTGGGAAAACCCCACTCTGAGCACTTGGGTTTCAAGAGGTTGCACCCAATGTTACAGACACAGAATTCCTGTGGGGTTTGGCATTTCCTGCACCTCCAAACACGTGAAAAGAATGAAGTGCAGAGTCCCGAGGCTCCATTATTGCCATTCTCCTCACATCCCTTTCCTCAGCTGCACATGGCTTTGTGCCTCCTCTGAAGGGCTGGAAAGGAATTTGGGAACCCCCCTCAGCTTCTTCTCTGAGCCGGCCCAAAAGGCAAACAGGAAAAAAAAACCCCAAAAGCGCACAAAATCCCAGCCCCTCCCAAGATGCAGCTCCTCACACCAAACCTTGGGAGAATCCCTGGTGCTTCCAACACCGCTGCAATCCCACCTGGAGCTGAGCTTACAGGGTGCTCTGCCTAATCCACATCCAAGCCTGGATAGCCCAAAGCCTGCAAGAAAAGAGGAGGCAAAGTGAAGGGGAGAGGGGGGGAAAAACGGAGTTTTAGGTTTTTCCCCTGTTTGCAACAGGATTGAAGGGCAGGATGGAGAGGTTTTGTGGAAAAGAAGTACCAAAGGCTGCTTCATTCCCAGCAATTAGCGCTGCTCAGGTTGAATCCAAGAGGCCCAATCCACCAGGTTTAAACAGGAGCGGCCGACAGGATGGGTTATGACACAGATCTGTGAAGCTGGAGCCTTCTTCCTTCTCCCGGGCTCTCCCAGAAATTCTCCATGTCCGGACGCGCTCCCGCTCTCCCTGCTGGGGAGGACGGACTTGGATAGCCCGGGTGACTGCTGAGCCTAAAACAATAAGCGATCCAAGTGTTTTTCCCCAGGAAATGACATATTCTCTGGACCTGGGATAACCCATATCCCATGGCCTTCTCCAGGAAGAGTCCCAGCTGGATATGGTCTCCCAGAAAGGATTCCATAGGGGCTCACCTTTTGCTTGGAGCTCGGCTGAATTCCTCAGCAATGCCAGGGAATGTGGCCATTGGAGGCTTTGAGCAGATTAGGCTCATTTGCCTTTTTAGGTTTTGTTACCATCTCTCAGACTTCCCACTGGATTGTGGCCTCCAAGGAACATGTAAATCCCATTGGATTCCTGCTCTTTGGATATTTTTGTACCATTCCTGTACAAAACGAGGCCCCCTGTTCGGATGCTTTTCCCCACCGTTCCCCAGCAGTTTTATCTGCCAGTGCATTCCCTGTGTTGGTTGGGCTCTTCCCAGATCTCTGAGCTCCTTCACAAGGCAGGAGATCCATTTGGCCCAGGAACCGAACCCTCCCGAGGAATTGTCTGATGCCATCTCCACATTTCACAGCTGATCCTTGTGCTCAAAGGATCCCTCTTTCTTCCCTTCAGCCAATTCCAAGCCTCGCTGCCCCCAGCCGGGAACAGTCCCCAGGCCGATCCCTGCAGTCTTCCCTGCCAGGATCCTGCTCAGGAATCCATGGGAATGTAAGAATTAATTCTTCCCACCCCTGCCCAGTTCTAATTCCAAAGGATTTGGTGTCTGCCTTACCCGGCTGGAGCCTGCTTCCAACTCTGCTCTTGCTGCTTCTGCTGCTTTCCATTTCCCAGGAATTCCACCAACGGAGCGACAGCGTTTTCCACCTCCTCCTCCAGCATTCCCTCTGTTGCGTTCGGGTGCTGGAAGGATATCAAAACCTGGGCCTCACTATCAGGAATTATATCCCCGGATTTGTTCCTTTCCAAATGTCACCTCTTCCCAACAAAGCACTGGCCATCCAAGGAATTCTAGAGAGCGATGTGCTGACCACTGCTTACTCCTCTGGAATGTCAGAGCTTGGAAAAAAAGGGCAGTTGAGGCTTTTCCTGGTGCTGCCCATGAAGTGTATTTTACCTAAGTGCCCCTGCCCATGCCTTTGCCTGTATCCGCCAAAAATCCACCCGTTCATTCCCCAGCTGCTGCCTCCCTCTTTTCCTGGATCCAACAGAATTTTAACAGGTGAATATTCCCCTCTGGAAGAGCACCTTTCATTCCAAACCTAAGAACAAACAAATGAATCACTTTCCTTCGACCTTCCTTATTAGGATTCCACTGAGAGCAGTGGATGGAAAATGATCCTCTCCTGGTCCCTGCTGGATTCCCGGAGCAGGGATTCTTTCCCTCTTCCCCCCCCCCCCCCGCCCCCCCGCGGTGACCACCCTGCCCTGCCCCCTTTTCAGGCTTTGTTCCACAGCTCTTGTCTCCAACTCTTGCATCCTTTCCCTCACTCCAGGAGCTCCCAGCAGTTCCACACCCTCTTTTCTCCCATCCTGATCCTTTCTCCAAGAACAGAGCTCTGCATTTCAATTCCCTTCGCTTTTCTCCGACAATTCCCACCAATCCAGACCTAAAGCTGACACAAGGAACACTCAGTGCCCACAAATGCAAATCCAGACCTGGCCATGCCTAAACCAGCAAGTCTGAACACACAATCCTGGACCATCTGCATTAATTCAAACCTAACAATTAGGACACACTGAAGACTTCAACATTCCCAAGAAACACCCTGTTGCCTTCAACTCCCTGGGGTTTTTGCTTTGAACTCATACGGATTAGGGGATCAAGGGATTTCCCTGAAAAAAACCTGTGTGGTGCATGCTGGAATCCCCGATCCCGTGAATCCAGGGAGTGTTAAAAGCTTAAGTCCAACCTGGCCCACCATAAATTTTTGCCAACTATCCCCCAAATGATCAGGTTAACAGAACCCTCCTCTGGTGCTGCGTTTTTAGTATTGGAAAGCCAGGAATTACTTTATTCCCAGAGCGAGGCTCTGGATATGGGCTTGGGGAGAACAAGACCTTACCAACTTACAGAGCCAGGGGATGACGTTTGGGAACAATCCTGGGCTGCCTGGCAGCAATTCATTGTACCTCTTGTCACCCACGAACACCTTCACCCACTCCTCCAGGAGCCCGGGCCAGCGGCTCTGCTTCTCTTGGAGCAGGAGGCATTGCCCTGCCCACTGCAGGGACCTGCAAACCATTCCGGAGTCAGCTCCGAGCCAGGGACGGGGCAACACCCCGTCCCACGGCTCCAGCGGCTCGGGCCCTCGGTAATTCCGGATCTGAGCCTCGTAATCCCTGCAGGGAAGAGGCCGGCTCAGGCCGGGATCGGGGAGGGTGGGAAGCGCCCGGGGTGGGCGGAGGCTCTGCCACCCCCACGGCCGCGGCATCCGCACAGCTCCGGGGGACGGGGCCCGCCCCGATGCCGCTCCCCGTCCCGTTATGCCGTTCCCCCGCTCCCCATCCCGTTCTCCCGCTCCTCGCTCACCGCCCGGGCCCGTCCATGCCCGCCTGTCCCCCGCCGACCGCGCCTGCCCACTCAAACTGGCCACGGCAGCCGCGCCACGCCTCCCCATTGGCCAGCCCTCGGCCCGCCCCGCCTTCCTATTGGCCGCTGGCCCCGTCAATCACGCGGGAAACCCCGCCGCCCGCAGGCACCGCTCCCACGGCGGCCGCTACACGGCGGCCCGGGCGCATTCCCAGGGGAAAAGGAGAGTTGTTATCAACACTCGAACCTCCCAAGCGTTGTTATTGCTCAGAGAGCTGCGCCGGTACTGAGCTACTCCCATGCGCCTGCACGGCTTTGGGGAGGGGCAAGACCACGTCCCACTCCTGCCTGGAGAAATTTCAATGCCCTAAAAAGTCATTTCCCTTCTCTCTCTCTGACCCAGGGCCAAAGCAGCTGTGTAGAACAACCCGGGGGATTTATGGGAGGGTGATTCTCTCAGGAAAGACCCCAGACCCTGAGGAAACAAACCCACCCCAAATTTCCAGCTGAAAACACGCTGCTTCCTGAACGGCAGCGCACAAAGCTCTCTATAGCCAGACAGGAGATGACAGTCCAGAAAAAGCCAAAAGATGTGCTCTGCCTGCATGCACTCTCTTGACTGGTAATTCCAAAGGAAATTCCCCACAGATCGTAAGCAGTCGCCTGCAATTTGTCCTCTGCATTCATGACTGCCTTGGCTTTCTGTAGAAGTGTGTCAAACATCCACGCAGGCGTCAGGGCCTGGGCTGGCTCGTTTATGGCTCTTCCTGACAGGCCCAGGCCAAACCCAAGCACCCCCCTCACTGCTCCAGCCCCACTTTCAGGGAAATATTGACACGGCTTAGAAATACTCTCCTTCCCTGCAACTCACTCCCTCCCTGCGCATCCCCGGAGAGGATTTACTCCGTCCTTTGTTCCCGACAGCACCTCTCCAGCGCAAATCCCACTTCACACAGACACTGACTAAGCAGACCTAAGTGGTTCCAGCAGCAGCTGCAATCCCCAACTCCCTGTCTCCTGCACAGCTCATCCAAGCACTCCCAGCAATCTCACCTCGGCCCAGAGACTCTCTGTCCGCAGAGGGAAACACAACCCGATGGCACGCAGCTCTGGCACCACATTCCCTCTTCCCTTCTCCCTTTTTCCAGCACACCAGGCTGCTGGAAACGGCATTCCCTAGGCAGTTCATCCCAACACAGAGAAGAGGAGCCTGTGACTTATCCAAACTATGGGCAGGACAAGGGGGGCCCTAGCTGGCTTTGGCTGCTTTAATACCAAAGCTCTTGGGACGACTTCAGTGGTTTTTCCTGTCTTGAAAGAGTGCAGAAAAGCAAAGTTAATCCCACTGTGGACTCCAAGACTCCTGCATTTCCTATTTCTCCTATGATTGCTCACCATGAAATTTTATCCATGGAAAAAAAGCATGAAGAATAACACCATATCAAATAAAAAGTGCCCTTTTCCAGCATTTTTATACCAGGCATTAAAAAGATGCCCATTTCTCTTCCAGCATTGCTTCCCTCATTTTAGCAGAACCGTTTTCATCCCAGACCCCACTCATCAGCTGTTCAATCCTCTGGCACTGGATTTGGACAAAAGAAGGGACGCACCTGGATCGCAGGAAATCACAGAGAGAAACCCCTCCAAAACCTGACAGAGAAAATCAACAGGAGATGCAGGAAGACACATCCCTCATTTGCACATCTGGAGTGCTTTTCTAAAGACTTCTCTGCATCTGGATGCTCTTTGCACTTGGCAGCAAACTGCTTCCACTGCTTCCCACTCCAGCAAGGGGAACATCCCTGGAATTTCATGTCCAGTGTCTCTGCCTAAAGCAGCCCCACGGCAACACGAAGCTTCCCTCGGGCATTTCGTTTCTTTATCCCAAACATTCTCCCCACTCAGCCACAATCTAGAAAGAACAAAAGGGAAAAGAAGGAAGACCAATTAATTCTGACATAAGGAGTCTTGACTATCCCGACACACTGCCAGGTGAAAAAACATCCCTGCCACTCTAAGAAATCCCCCTGATACTGTCTCCATTCTGTATCAATTATTTAAACGCTGTATTAAGGAGCGTAAGGACACAATGCTTGGAATTCTCAAAAACGGCTCTGCCTGGCTACTCCAAGCACTTTCTCACCCGGGGAGCTGAGCTGTCCCACATTTAAACGCCACGTTTGATCCAAATCCCATAGAAATCTGATATTGTTTGGCTCCTGAGCTTTCCCAAAAGCTGTCCAGTCAAGCCTGGAAATCCTCACTGAAGCTTTGCCATGTCACATCGGGATTTACCCTTGGGAAAACCCCACTCTGAGCACTTGGGTTTCAAGAGGTTGCACCCAATGTTACAGACACAGAATTCCTGTGGGGTTTGGCATTTCCTGCACCTCCAAACACGTGAAAAGAATGAAGTGCAGAGTCCCGAGGCTCCATTATTGCCATTCTCCTCACATCCCTTTCCTCAGCTGCACATGGCTTTGTGCCTCCTCTGAAGGGCTGGAAAGGAATTTGGGAACCCCCCTCAGCTTCTTCTCTGAGCCGGCCCAAAAGGCAAACAGGAAAAAAAAACCCCAAAAGCGCACAAAATCCCAGCCCCTCCCAAGATGCAGCTCCTCACACCAAACCTTGGGAGAATCCCTGGTGCTTCCAACACCGCTGCAATCCCACCTGGAGCTGAGCTTACAGGGTGCTCTGCCTAATCCACATCCAAGCCTGGATAGCCCAAAGCCTGCAAGAAAAGAGGAGGCAAAGTGAAGGGGAGAGGGGGGGAAAAACGGAGTTTTAGGTTTTTCCCCTGTTTGCAACAGGATTGAAGGGCAGGATGGAGAGGTTTCGTGGAAAAGAAGTACCAAAGGCTGCTTCATTCCCAGCAATTAGCGCTGCTCAATCCAAGAGGCCCAATCCACCAGGTTTAAACAGGAGCGGCCGACAGGATAGGTTATGACACAGATCTGTGAAGCTGGAGCCTTCTTCCTTCTCCCGGGCTCTCCCAGAAATTCTCCATGTCCGGACGCGCTCCCGCTCTCCCTGCTGGGGAGGATGGACTTGGATAGCCCGGGTGACTGCTGAGCCTAAAACAATAAGCGATCCAAGTGTTTTTCCCCAGGAAATGACATATTCTCTGGACCTGGGATAACCCATATCCCATGGCCTTCTCCAGGAAGAGTCCCAGCTGGATATGGTCTCCCAGAAAGGATTCCATAGGGGCTCACCTTTTGCTTGGAGCTCGGCTGAATTCCTCAGCAATGCCAGGGAATGTGGCCATTGGAGGCTTTGAGCAGATTAGGCTCATTTGCCTTTTTAGGTTTTGTTACCATCTCTCAGACTTCCCACTGGATTGTGGCCTCCAAGGAACATGTAAATCCCATTGGATTCCTGCTCTTTGGATATTTTTGTACCATTCCTGTACAAAACGAGGCCCCCTGTTCGGATGCTTTTCCCCACCGTTCCCCAGCAGTTTTATCTGCCAGTGCATTCCCTGTGTTGGTTGGGCTCTTCCCAGATCTCTGAGCTCCTTCACAAGGCAGGAGATCCATTTGGCCCAGGAACCGAACCCTCCCGAGGAATTGTCTGATGCCATCTCCACATTTCACAGCTGATCCTTGTGCTCAAAGGATCCCTCTTTCTTCCCTTCAGCCAATTCCAAGCCTCGCTGCCCCCAGCCGGGAACAGTCCCCAGGCCGATCCCTGCAGTCTTCCCTGCCAGGATCCTGCTCAGGAATCCATGGGAATGTAAGAATTAATTCTTCCCACCCCTGCCCAGTTCTAATTCCAAAGGATTTGGTGTCTGCCTTACCCGGCTGGAGCCTGCTTCCAACTCTGCTCTTGCTGCTTCTGCTGCTTTCCATTTCCCAGGAATTCCACCAACGGAGCGACAGCGTTTTCCACCTCCTCCTCCAGCATTCCCTCTGTTGCGTTCGGGTGCTGGAAGGATATCAAAACCAGGGCCTCACTATCAGGAATTATATCCCCGGATTTGTTCCTTTCCAAATGTCACCTCTTCCCAACAAAGCACTGGCCATCCAAGGAATTCTAGAGAGCGATGTGCTGACCACTGCTTACTCCTCTGGAATGTCAGAGCTTGGAAAAAAAGGGCAGTTGAGGCTTTTCCTGGTGCTGCCCATGAAGTGTATTTTACCTAAGTGCCCCTGCCCATGCCTTTGCCTGTATCCGCCAAAAATCCACCCGTTCATTCCCCAGCTGCTGCCTCCCTCTTTTCCTGGATCCAACAGAATTTTAACAGGTGAATATTCCCCTCTGGAAGAGCACCTTTCATTCCAAACCTAAGAACAAACAAATGAATCACTTTCCTTCGACCTTCCTTATTAGGATTCCACTGAGAGCAGTGGATGGAAAATGATCCTCTCCTGGTCCCTGCTGGATTCCCGGAGCAGGGATTCTTTCCCTCTTCCCCCCCCCCCCCCGCCCCCCCGCGGTGACCACCCTGCCCTGCCCCCTTTTCAGGCTTTGTTCCACAGCTCTTGTCTCCAACTCTTGCATCCTTTCCCTCACTCCAGGAGCTCCCAGCAGTTCCACACCCTCTTTTCTCCCATCCTGATCCTTTCTCCAAGAACAGAGCTCTGCATTTCAATTCCCTTCGCTTTTCTCCGACAATTCCCACCAATCCAGACCTAAAGCTGACACAAGGAACACTCAGTGCCCACAAATGCAAATCCAGACCTGGCCATGCCTAAACCAGCAAGTCTGAACACACAATCCTGGACCATCTGCATTAATTCAAACCTAACAATTAGGACACACTGAAGACTTCAACATTCCCAAGAAACACCCTGTTGCCTTCAACTCCCTGGGGTTTTTGCTTTGAACTCATACGGATTAGGGGATCAAGGGATTTCCCTGAAAAAAACCTGTGTGGTGCATGCTGGAATCCCCGATCCCGTGAATCCAGGGAGTGTTAAAAGCTTAAGTCCAACCTGGCCCACCATAAATTTTTGCCAACTATCCCCCAAATGATCAGGTTAACAGAACCCTCCTCTGGTGCTGCGTTTTTAGTATTGGAAAGCCAGGAATTACTTTATTCCCAGAGCGAGGCTCTGGATATGGGCTTGGGGAGAACAAGACCTTACCAACTTACAGAGCCAGGGGATGACGTTTGGGAACAATCCTGGGCTGCCTGGCAGCAATTCATTGTACCTCTTGTCACCCACGAACACCTTCACCCACTCCTCCAGGAGCCCGGGCCAGCGGCTCTGCTTCTCTTGGAGCAGGAGGCATTGCCCTGCCCACTGCAGGGACCTGCAAACCATTCCGGAGTCAGCTCCGAGCCAGGGACGGGGCAACACCCCGTCCCACGGCTCCAGCGGCTCGGGCCCTCGGTAATTCCGGATCTGAGCCTCGTAATCCCTGCAGGGAAGAGGCCGGCTCAGGCCGGGATCGGGGAGGGTGGGAAGCGCCCGGGGTGGGCGGAGGCTCTGCCACCCCCACGGCCGCGGCATCCGCACAGCTCCGGGGGACGGGGCCCGCCCCGATGCCGCTCCCCGTCCCGTTATGCCGTTCCCCCGCTCCCCATCCCGTTCTCCCGCTCCTCGCTCACCGCCCGGGCCCGTCCATGCCCGCCTGTCCCCCGCCGACCGCGCCTGCCCACTCAAACTGGCCACGGCAGCCGCGCCACGCCTCCCCATTGGCCAGCCCTCGGCCCGCCCCGCCTTCCTATTGGCCGCTGGCCCCGTCAATCACGCGGGAAACCCCGCCGCCCGCAGGCACCGCTCCCACGGCGGCCGCTACACGGCGGCCCGGGCGCATTCCCAGGGGAAAAGGAGAGTTGTTATCAACACTCGAACCTCCCAAGCGTTGTTATTGCTCAGAGAGCTGCGCCGGTACTGAGCTACTCCCATGCGCCTGCACGGCTTTGGGGAGGGGCAAGACCACGTCCCACTCCTGCCTGGAGAAATTTCAATGCCCTAAAAAGTCATTTCCCTTCTCTCTCTCTGACCCAGGGCCAAAGCAGCTGTGTAGAACAACCCGGGGGATTTATGGGAGGGTGATTCTCTCAGGAAAGACCCCAGACCCTGAGGAAACAAACCCACCCCAAATTTCCAGCTGAAAACACGCTGCTTCCTGAACGGCAGCGCACAAAGCTCTCTATAGCCAGACAGGAGATGACAGTCCAGAAAAAGCCAAAAGATGTGCTCTGCCTGCATGCACTCTCTTGACTGGTAATTCCAAAGGAAATTCCCCACAGATCGTAAGCAGTCGCCTGCAATTTGTCCTCTGCATTCATGACTGCCTTGGCTTTCTGTAGAAGTGTGTCAAACATCCATGCAGGCGTCAGGGCCTGGGCTGGCTCGTTTATGGCTCTTCCTGACAGGCCCAGGCCAAACCCAAGCACCCCCCTCACTGCTCCAGCCCCACTTTCAGGGAAATACTGACACGGCTTAGAAATACTCTCCTTCCCTGCAACTCACTCCCTCCCTGCGCATCCCCGGAGAGGATTTACTCCGTACTTTGTTCCCGACAGCACCTCTCCAGCGCAAATCCCACTTCACACAGACACTGACTAAGCAGACCTAAGGCAGTGGTTCCAATCCCCAGCTGCAATCCCCAACTCCCTGTCTCCTGCACAGCTCGTCCAAGCACTCCCAGCAATCTCACCTCAGCCCAGAGACTCTCTGTCCGCAGAGGGAAACACAACCCGATGGCACGCAGCTCTGGCACCACATTCCCTCTTCCCTTCTCCCTTTTTCCAGCACACCAGGCTGCTGGAAACGGCATTCCCTAGGCAGTTCATCCCAACACAGAGAAGAGGAGCCTGTGACTTACCCACACCATGGGCAGGACAAGGGGGGCCCTAGCTGGCTTTGGCTGCTCTAATACCAAAGCTCTTGGGACGACTTCAGTGGTTTTTCCTGTCTTGAAAGAGTGCAGAAAAGCAAAGTTAATCCCACTGTGGACTCCAAGACTCCTGCATTTCCTATTTCTCCTATGATTGCTCACCATGAAATTTTATCCATGGAAAAAAAGCATGAAGAATAACACCATATCAAATAAAAAGTGCCCTTTTCCAGCATTTTTATACCAGGCATTAAAAAGATGCCCATTTCTCTTCCAGCATTGCTTCCCTCATTTTAGCAGAACCGTTTTCATCCCAGACCCCACTCATCAGCTGTTCAATCCTCTGGCACTGGATTTGGACAAAAGAAGGGACGCACCTGGATCGCAGGAAATCACAGAGAGAAACCCCTCCAAAACCTGACAGAGAAAATCAACAGGAGATGCAGGAAGACACATCCCTCATTTGCACATCCGGAGTGCTTTTCTAAAGACTTCTCTGCATCTGGATGCTCTTTGCACTTGGCAGCAAACTGCTTCCACTGCTTCCCACTCCAGCAAGGGGAACATCCCTGGAATTTCATGTCCAGTGTCTCTGCCTAAAGCAGCCCCACGGCAACACGAAGCTTCCCTCGGGCATTTCGTTTCTTTACCCCAAACATTCTCCCCACTCAGCCACAATCTAGAAAGAACAAAAGGGAAAAGAAGGAAGACCAATTAATTCTGACATAAGGAGTCTTGACTATCCCGACACACTGCCAGGTGAAAAAACATCCCTGCCACTCTAAGAAATCCCCCTGATACTGTCTCCATTCTGTATCAATTATTTAAACGCTGTATTAAGGAGCGTAAGGACACAATGCTTGGAATTCTCAAAAACGGCTCCGCCTGGCTACTCCAAGCACTTTCTCACCCGGGGAGCTGAGCTGTCCCACATTTAAACGCCACGTTTGATCCAAATCCCATAGAAATCTGATATTGTTTGGCTCCTGAGCTTTCCCAAAAGCTGTCCAGTCAAGCCTGGAAATCCTCACTGAAGCTTTGCCATGTCACATCGGGATTTACCCTTGGGAAAACCCCACTCTGAGCACTTGGGTTTCAAGAGGTTGCACCCAATGTTACAGACACAGAATTCCTGTGGGGTTTGGCATTTCCTGCACCTCCAAACACGTGAAAAGAATGAAGTGCAGAGTCCCGAGGCTCCATTATTGCCATTCTCCTCACATCCCTTTCCTCAGCTGCACATGGCTTTGTGCCTCCTCTGAAGGGCTGGAAAGGAATTTGGGAACCCCCCTCAGCTTTTTCTCTGAGCCGGCCCAAAAGGCAAACAGGAAAAAAAAACCCCAAAAGTGCACAAAATCCCAGCCCCTCCCAAGATGCAGCTCCTCACACCAAACCTTGGGAGAATCCCTGGTGCTTCCAACACCGCTGCAATCCCACCTGGAGCTGAGCTTACAGGGTGCTCTGCCTAATCCACATCCAAGCCTGGATAGCCCAAAGCCTGCAAGAAAAGAGGAGGCAAAGTGAAGGGGAGAGGGGGGGAAAAACGGAGTTTTAGGTTTTTCCCCTGTTTGCAACAGGATTGAAGGGCAGGATGGAGAGGTTTCGTGGAAAAGAAGTACCAAAGGCTGCTTCATTCCCAGCAATTAGCGCTGCTCAGGTTGAATCCAAGAGGCCCAATCCACCAGGTTTAAACAGGAGCGGCCGACAGGATGGGTTATGACACAGATCTGTGAAGCTGGAGCCTTCTCCCGGGCTCTCCCAGAAATTCTCCATGTCCGGACGCGCTCCCGCTCTCCCTGCTGGGGAGGACGGACTTGGATAGCCCGGGTGACTGCTGAGCCTAAAACAATAAGTGATCCAAGTGTTTTTCCCCAGGAAATGACATATTCTCTGGACCTGGGATAACCCATATCCCATGGCCTTCTCCAGGAAGAGTCCCAGCTGGATATGGTCTCCCAGAAAGGATTCCATAGGGGCTCACCTTTTGCTTGGAGCTCGGCTGAATTCCTCAGCAATGCCAGGGAATGTGGCCATTGGAGGCTTTGAGCAGATTAGGCTCATTTGCCTTTTTAGGTTTTGTTACCATCTCTCAGACTTCCCACTGGATTGTGGCCTCCAAGGAACATGTAAATCCCATTGGATTCCTGCTCTTTGGATATTTTTGTACCATTCCTGTACAAAACGAGGCCCCCTGTTCGGATGCTTTTCCCCACCGTTCCCCAGCAGTTTTATCTGCCAGTCCATTCCCTGCGCTCGTTGGGCTCTTCCCAGATCTCTGAGCTCCTTCACAAGGCAGGAGATCCATTTGGCCCAGGAACCGAACCCTCCCGAGGAATTGTCTGATGCCATCTCCACATTTCACAGCTGATCCTTGTGCTCAAAGGATCCCTCTTTCTTCCCTTCAGCCAATTCCAAGCCTCGCTGCCCCCAGCCGGGAACAGTCCCCAGGCCGATCCCTGCAGTCTTCCCTGCCAGGATCCTGCTCAGGAATCCATGGGAATGTAAGAATTAATTCTTCCCACCCCTGCCCAGTTCTAATTCCAAAGGATTTGGTGTCTGCCTTACCCGGCTGGAGCCTGCTTCCAACTCTGCTCTTGCTGCTTCTGCTGCTTTCCATTTCCCAGGAATTCCACCAACGGAGCGACAGCGTTTTCCACCTCCTCCTCCAGCATTCCCTCTGTTGCGTTCGGGTGCTGGAAGGATATCAAAACCAGGGCCTCACTATCAGGAATTATATCCCCGGATTTGTTCCTTTCCAAATGTCACCTCTTCCCAATAAAGCACTGGCCATCTAAGGAATTCTAGAGAGCGATGTGCTGACCACTGCTTACTCCTCTGGAATGTCAGAGCTTGGAAAAAAAGGGCAGTTGAGGCTTTTCCTGGTGCTGCCCATGAAGTGTATTTTACCTAAGTGCCCCTGCCCATGCCTTTGCCTGTATCCGCCAAAAATCCACCCGTTCATTCCCCAGCTGCTGCCTCCCTCTTTTCCTGGATCCAACAGAATTTTAACAGGTGAATATTCCCCTCTGGAAGAGCACCTTTCATTCCAAACCTAAGAACAAACAAATGAATCACTTTCCTTCGACCTTCCTTATTAGGATTCCACTGAGAGCAGTGGATGGAAAATGATCCTCTCCTGGTCCCTGCTGGATTCCCGGAGCAGGGATCCTTTCCCTCTTTCCCCCCACCCCCCGCGGTGCCCTCCTCCCCCTCCCGCCCCACCCCGCACCCTTTCCAGGCTTTGTTCCACAGCTTTTGCCTCCGGACCTCAGATCCTTTTGGTCTCCAGGAGCTCCCAGCAGCTCCACAGCCTTTCCTCTCCCATCCTGATCCTTTCTCCAGGAATGGAGCTGTGCATTGCAATTCCCTTCTCTTTTCTCCGACAATTCCCACCAACCCAGACCTAGAGCTGACACAAGGAACGCTCGGTGCCCACAAATCCAAATCCAGACCCGGCCATCCCTAAACCAGCAACTCCCGGACAATTTGCGTTCATTCCAACCTAACACTGAGGACTCACCTAATCCTTCAAAATTCCCAAGAAATATCCCGTTGCCTTCAGCTCCCCGGGGATTCTGCTTCGTGCTCACACGGATTTGGGACTTCCCTGAAAAACCCGTGCAGGGCACGCTGGAATCCCCGATCCCGTGAATCCGGGGAGTGTGCAAAGCTCGGTCCAGCCTGGGCCCCCAGAAATTTTTGCCAAATATCCCCCAAGTCCTCGGGACAACAGAACTCTCTGGTACTGCATTTTTGGCGTTGTAAAGCCTGGAATCACTTTATTCCTAGTGCTGGGCTCTGCATACGGCCGAGAAAATCCCGGCCTCCACACAGACCCAGATTCCAAACTTTTTGATACATTTTAGCAAACCGAGAAATTCCCCCTCCCTGCTTCTTCTTAAGGGCATCCTTCTTTTCCCTTACCCGGCCTGCTCTCTCCCACTGGGCTGGGTTTTTCCCTTCCCATGCTAATTAGTCCCTACTTCTAGGAGGTTTAGGTACCTTTCTTCCCTGGCAGGGATTTCTTAACACAGCTACCGAGGCTTTGGGAGTCTTCTTTATCTTCTACTTTCTGGAAACACACCCTCTGATCCATAAATGCCACAATCCAGATGCCCAACTTCAACAAGACATCCTTTTCACCTAAAAACACTCACTCTCAACTCTTAGATCTTTTAAAGTTTTACCCCCGCAAAATTCCCCTGCTTTTCCACCGCTGAATTCCTCCGTCCTGATTCCAAGAATTTCTTGAATACCACGGGGCTTTTCTCAAGATTTACCCCCACAACCTTCCCTACGTGCCCACTGCTCACCACCTCATTTTTCCCTCAATGTCTTCGTTCTCCACCCCAGAGAGTTTGTCAAGTGTTGCCTCCAAAATGTTCCCCCTCTCTCCACTACTGAGTTCCCCATTTTGCCTTCAAAATATTCATTCTGTCCCCTCCAGATTGCATCCACTTTTACCCCCAACATTTTACTTCCTCTACAATATTGACTAAACCTTTTCCACCCCAAAAATGTGCATTCCCTCCCTTAAACAGCACCTCAGCTTTTCCCTCAAAAATGCCCCAGAGAGAAACTCCGATTCAGCCCCCAAACTCCCCTTTTCCTACACAAACAGTTCTTGTGGCCCCTCTCAATTCCCCCAGGCTTTCAGCTAAAGGAATAACTGGAAGCCTATTCCCTCATCTCTGCCCTCCTTTTGCTTTCCTGGAAAACCTTGCCATCCCACACTTTCTCCAAGAGATCTGCTGCGAGTACGGCAAGGTCTGCTCTGTCAGAGTGCCAGGGGGGTTTACAGCACTTGCTCCTCTGCATCTTCACCCTTTCATCAGCTTTCCCCTGGAACGGTGTTGTGCAAGAAGCTTGGAATTACCAGAAATGGATCGGGTTCACATTTTTTCCCCACCAGTTTTCATCTGCTTTGAAATTCCTGGAATGACCCTCAAATGTGCCCTAGAACAGTGCTGTGAAAGGATCAGTCAGAAGAACAGCCTGAAAGCAGAAAACCACCTCCAGCAGCAGCCGGAATGATCCCATTTCTGTTCTTACCTGGTCCTGCCAGAGCTCCCAACGGCCCTTCCCATTCCAAAACAACAGCTATGCAAGACATTCCTGCTGTCCGTGAGGGTGAGGTGCCAGTTCTGGATGTTCTTTGCTGTGGAATCGGACAACAAACAGAGCGTAAATGATCTTGGTGGCTCTTCCAAGCCAAACCACCCCGTGATTCCTTGCGTGGATCAGCACCTGTCCCAACTCCATTCCAGAAACCTCCTCCCACTAACCCAGAACTTTCCTTTTTCCGCTCAACATCAGGGATTTGCTGCCAAGTGCCCCGGGCAGGGGACGCCTCAGCATTCCCTGGGACGCCTCAGCCTTCCCTGGGATACCTCAGCCTTCCCTGGGACGCCTCAGCATTCCCTGGGACGCCTCAGCATTCCCTGGGGGTGCCTCAGCATTCCCTGGGCTGCTGTTCCACGCCGATCCCGTGTCCAGCGCCGTTCCGGGCTGCAGTGCCGGGCTCTCCCCACAAGGCGGCAGCACCGGGAGCGAGCAGCCCCGGCCGGTCCCGCTGTCTCGGGGCAGCTGCGCCTTTAACCCGCCCGGAGCCGGCGGGGCCGTGAACACAGCGGGCAAAAACCCCAGCGATCCCCTTTCTTTCACCCCCAGAGGCACAGGATCGCAGCATTCCCTGGGCTGGAAGGGACCCGCAGGGAGCATCGAGTCCACATCCTCGTCCTGCACCCCAAGAATCCCACCCTGTGCCCGAGAGCCTTGTCCAGACCCAAACTCTGCCCCCAGGATCCTGAAAACACAGCGGGGCTGGGAGAAGGGTAACAAGGGAGGATTTTTTACATAGTTCTCCTCGTACGATCGTTATATAATCTTATTAGATAGTCCAGCAACCCATCCCTGGGCCGGGACCCCCACCCCTGTCCCGGGACACCCATCCCTGGGCCGGAATACCGATCCCCCGCGGCCCCCACCGTCCGCTCGGGACTGTCCCCGTTCCCCGCTCACCTCCGAGCCCGCAGCACCCGCCCCGGTGCCCCCGGCCCGGCAGCGCTGCTCCCCGGACTCCCCGCCATTGCCACGTCGGGCGAAGAAGGGCGGAAATTACCGGTACCACACCAATGTGGCGATGCGACCTTCTCAAGATGGCGGCGGTGGAGGACCCCGCTCCGTCTATTCGGCTGCCTGAATGCTCCCGCCTACCCCAGGCGCCGCTGACCCCACAGTCGGTGTCCGCATAGGGGGAAACGCCTCAGAAAATTGCGTGCAAGCGCTGGGCTGGCGTTGGTGTCGGCGTCGCGTTCAGGCAGCCGAATAGACGCAGCTAGAGGGGGCCTTCCCTGCCACCATCTTGAGAAGGTCAGAAAATAGCGTAAACGACCGCCATCTTTAGTGTGGCGATGACCTAATTTCCGGCTTTGCCGCCATCTTGGGTGCTGGCAGAAGCCACTTCCGGTCGAGCCGCCATCTTTAGTGTGGTACGCACAAGGCCCCCCCCCCCCCCCCCCCCCACAAGAGCTTCTGTCTATTCAGCTGCCTGAATCCAGCCCGGACTCCGACGCCGGCCCCGCGCTTTCCGCGCGATTTTCCGCGGTGGTCCCCGGTGCGAGGACACGGGTGGTGGGGTCACCGGCGCCGGAGGCGGGCGACGGTCCCGCGACCGGCGGCAGGCATCGGCAGGGACACCTCTCTTAGGGGCCTATTGCGTCCGCCATCTTGAGTGTGGCGGAAGTGTCATCCACCCTCTGCAAGGTCCTGGCAGGTTCGAATAAAAACGCCACTTACGCCGTCCCGAAAGCGCCAAACTGCGCCTTCCTTTCCGAGCCGCCCCCTTGAGAGCGGCACGCGGGCGGCTCTATTCCGACCGTGCTCGCCCGGTGCTCCCCGCCCCGGCTCGCGCTGCGACCGCGCCTCTGCTGCCCGGCAAAACCGGCCCCGCCGGGCCTCCCCCCGCGCTGTCATTCGTCGCGGTCACCGCCCCGCACGGCGCCTGCTCCTTTGCAGCGCTCTGGCCCCGCTCATGCACGCCCGTGTCCCTTGGCGCTCCGAACCGTCCTTCGCCCCTCCCCTCCGCTGCCAGACGCGGCCCCGCTCGCTCCTTGCCACGCTCGGCAGCCACCGAGGCCGCCGCCCTCTCGGCTCCCCCGGCCCCGGGCGGCAGCAGCGCCGGGGCGCCGTGCCGGGGCCGGCAGTGCCGCGCTCTCGCCACCAGGCGGCAGCAGCGCCGCCCAGCTCAGCCCGGGGCCGGGCCGCGCTGCGGGGCACGGACAGAGCAGAGGCAAAAGCCGGCTCAGGGCGCTCTGCAGCTCCTGCAGCCCGAGCCTCTCGGCTCCTGGCGCCAGGCACTCGCTTCTTCCCTTCCTACAGAAAAACGCCGCCTCGTTATGCTCAAAACTTGCTCATCTCTAGTCCCAGCTTCTTATATTCCTATATGCAACAGAGTAGAGAGAGGGCTGGCTTATTTCAAAATGAATCTACATCTAAATTTGTCTATAGATGTAAAAACAAAGAACTTGACAGGTTTGGGGATTCCACACTGTCATACACACATCCCTCCCGGTGGATTTTCTGGCAGTTTTGGGCCCCTCTGGGGGAGGGCACCCAGCAATGGCCCCCCTCATTCCCCACTCACCTGCTCCTCCACTGCATCGTGGCTCTCCCAGGGACATTGGGGTGCCCCAAGTGACATTCAGAGCCCCCGAGTCTCCACCCCCGCCCCCAGCCTTTTTTCCTCACCTCCAAAGAATGCACCAAATGAGACAAACTGCCCTGGACAGCAGAACGGCACTTTAATAAAGCCATTTCCATGCATACATCCCCCAAAAAGGGGCTTGGCTGGAAACACAGGGAAGGTGCAGCAGAGGGATGGGGAAAGAGAGGGATGGGCAGCAGGACAGGGGGCTCTCAAGAGAAGGGCACCATGAGGGAGAGGGACCGAGCAGCCGATGCAGACAGGGACAGGCAAAAGGACAGTGAGAGGGACAAAGAAATACAGTCACACTGCAGCACAAAGGAAAAAGGAGAGCAAGAAAGAAGGAAAGAGAAAGATGCGGGCGGCGAGGGAGACAGAGACAGAACAGGGAGAGGGATTGAGCAGAATTTATTCAATAAAGGTCAGTATGGATTTCTTAAAAGAACACCAGGACATCCCTATCACGGAACTCTGCTGTCTGCTTCAACTTCACAGCTGTAAGGGAACATTTCTCCCCCCTCTCCTCTCTGCGGTGTTTATTAAATAAAGAGTGAGTATTTATTTCTTAAAAGAAAAACAAGAGAGAGGAGGCAGTGAAAGGCAATGGCATGGGGAGCACACAGGACAAGAAAGCAACACAAAAGACACACTGGACAGAGAGAAGAAAAGAGCTGCAAAGTTGGATGCAAGAGTGAAAGAAAATCAGGAACAAACGCCAGGACTTTCATTAGAGAGTGTGGCTGACGAAAGTGCCAGTAAAGCACCGGCTCGAACAGAACCTGCTGCTGGCACGGCTCGGCCTGGCACTCACTAATTAACATCTGTCTCTCGGCAGGGCCATGAATCCCCTGCTGGAACAGGAGGGGAAAGCCGAGGGGATGATGCGCACCGGGGTTGGTGCCGCTCAGCCCTAATCCCAGCCCGTGGCGCCAGTGAACGCACCCCGATCTCCGAACCTTCTCTCAGGGAAATCTCATCTTTACCCCTTCTCTTCCCCTCCCGGTATCTCCGTGTGCCCGGAACAAACACGAGGAGAGGTTTCTCTGTTGCAGGTTCTTTGGAAATCCTACACTGACTTTGAGAATGAGCAAGAGTAGAAGACAACCAGGAAACTTTGCTGCCAACCAACATCAAACCCCTCGCACCGGAGAAGAACGAACAGCTCGTTTTTACGCGTCCAAATCCCTTCAATTTTCAGCATTGTCTGTTTCCCGGCCGGCACTGTGGGAACTGCTGCGCACGGCACCACGAGTAAAACGCTCTCGTGTTCAGAAGGCACAATTGCAGAGAACAGACAGCAAAGCCGTCTCAAGGCAATGTGGGCACACAAAACCCCCCTTTTTGCACCCTGAGCTTTCTGTTAAGCCACACCTGAAATTCCAAGTTTCTCCGTACTCTGCCCCAGTGCTTCTCTCTTCCGTCAGCGCCGTAGGCAGGACTGATTCCATACTCACAAACCCCCCTTGCCACGATCGGCGCTCTCTGCCCACCAAGGACACGGCACCGGGCAGGGACATTTCTCCCACTCCCCAGCAGAGACCTCCTCCCGCCACATCCAGGGAACTGCAGCCACTCAGGGAACACCAACTTTCTCCTGGGCTGGGAAGAGGAACCTGCAGCAATTAAGGCTGCACAGTCTGCAGCAGCGAGAGCTCAGCACATGTCCAGAGAGCCAATTCCAGCACCTAAATTTAAAAAAGAAGAAAAAGTTGATGACTTTTTTTTAAAGTTACTGTAAGTTCTTAAAACCAAACCAGCCTTTGCTCTTGACTTTGGCTCACTGATGCACACACACACACAAGAGGCCAACGGTCACACAGGGCCTGCTTGCAGAATTCCTGATCCAAACCCTCGCCTTTCCTGCCCAGCACTGAGGGAAATCTGACAGAGGATTCATAAAGAGCCCTCGCTGAGAGCAGTCATCGCCCCAGGCCTTCAGGCTTGGCAAGATTCTGTAGTGAACGGACCCAAATTCAATTCCCAAATCTCAATCTCTGACAAGTCCTGTTGGAAAGACAGCGGACAGTCCATCAGAACACGGAATTAAAAGGCTGCACAAGGAATAACAGAAGCTTTCCCAGGAATAGCCCAAGTTCCTTTTCTCCCTCACCGGTCCGGGGCCGTGAGACCGAACCTTGGGCCCCAGGAGACAGGAGAGTTGTTATCAACACTCGAACCTCCCAAGCGTTGTTATTGCTCAGAGAGCTGCGCCGGCACTGAGCTACTCCCATGCGCCTGCACGGCTTTGGGGAGGGGCAAGACCACGTCCCACTCCTGCCTGGAGAAATTTCAATGCCCTAAAAAGTCATTTCCCTTCTCTCTCTCTGACCCAGGGCCAAAGCAGCTGTGTAGAACAACCCGGGGGATTTATGGGAGGGTGATTCTCTCAGGAAAGACCCCAGACCCTGAGGAAACAAACCCACCCCAAATTTCCAGCTGAAAACACGCTGCTTCCTGAACGGCAGCGCACAAAGCTCTCTATAGCCAGACAGGAGATGACAGTCCAGAAAAAGCCAAAAGATGTGCTCTGCCTGCATGCACTCTCTTGACTGGTAATTCCAAAGGAAATTCCCCACAGATCGTAAGCAGTCGCCTGCAATTTGTCCTCTGCATTCATGACTGCCTTGGCTTTCTGTAGAAGTGTGTCAAACATCCACGCAGGCGTCAGGGCCTGGGCTGGCTCGTTTATGGCTCTTCCTGACAGGCCCAGGCCAAACCCAAGCACCCCCCTCACTGCTCCAGCCCCACTTTCAGGGAAATATTGACACGGCTTAGAAATACTCTCCTTCCCTGCAACTCACTCCCTCCCTGCGCATCCCCGGAGAGGATTTACTCCGTACTTTGTTCCCGACAGCACCTCTCCAGCGCAAATCCCACTTCACACAGACACTGACTAAGCAGACCTAAGTGGTTCCAGCAGCAGCTGCAATCCCCAACTCCCTGTCTCCTGCACAGCTCATCCAAGCACTCCCAGCAATCTCACCTCGGCCCAGAGACTCTCTGTCCGCAGAGGGAAACACAACCCGATGGCACGCAGCTCTGGCACCACATTCCCTCTTCCCTTCTCCCTTTTTCCAGCACACCAGGCTGCTGGAAACGGCATTCCCTAGGCAGTTCATCCCAACACAGAGAAGAGGAGCCTGTGACTTATCCAAACTATGGGCAGGACAAGGGGGGCCCTAGCTGGCTTTGGCTGCTTTAATACCAAAGCTCTTGGGACGACTTCAGTGGTTTTTCCTGTCTTGAAAGAGTGCAGAAAAGCAAAGTTAATCCCACTGTGGACTCCAAGACTCCTGCATTTCCTATTTCTCCTATGATTGCTCACCATGAAATTTTATCCATGGAAAAAAAGCATGAAGAATAACACCATATCAAATAAAAAGTGCCCTTTTCCAGCATTTTTATACCAGGCATTAAAAAGATGCCCATTTCTCTTCCAGCATTGCTTCCCTCATTTTAGCAGAACCGTTTTCATCCCAGACCCCACTCATCAGCTGTTCAATCCTCTGGCACTGGATTTGGACAAAAGAAGGGACGCACCTGGATCGCAGGAAATCACAGAGAGAAACCCCTCCAAAACCTGACAGAGAAAATCAACAGGAGATGCAGGAAGACACATCCCTCATTTGCACATCTGGAGTGCTTTTCTAAAGACTTCTCTGCATCTGGATGCTCTTTGCACTTGGCAGCAAACTGCTTCCACTGCTTCCCACTCCAGCAAGGGGAACATCCCTGGAATTTCATGTCCAGTGTCTCTGCCTAAAGCAGCCCCACGGCAACACGAAGCTTCCCTCGGGCATTTCGTTTCTTTATCCCAAACATTCTCCCCACTCAGCCACAATCTAGAAAGAACAAAAGGGAAAAGAAGGAAGACCAATTAATTCTGACATAAGGAGTCTTGACTATCCCGACACACTGCCAGGTGAAAAAACATCCCTGCCACTCTAAGAAATCCCCCTGATACTGTCTCCATTCTGTATCAATTATTTAAACGCTGTATTAAGGAGCGTAAGGACACAATGCTTGGAATTCTCAAAAACGGCTCTGCCTGGCTACTCCAAGCACTTTCTCACCCGGGGAGCTGAGCTGTCCCACATTTAAACGCCACGTTTGATCCAAATCCCATAGAAATCTGATATTGTTTGGCTCCTGAGCTTTCCCAAAAGCTGTCCAGTCAAGCCTGGAAATCCTCACTGAAGCTTTGCCATGTCACATCGGGATTTACCCTTGGGAAAACCCCACTCTGAGCACTTGGGTTTCAAGAGGTTGCACCCAATGTTACAGACACAGAATTCCTGTGGGGTTTGGCATTTCCTGCACCTCCAAACACGTGAAAAGAATGAAGTGCAGAGTCCCGAGGCTCCATTATTGCCATTCTCCTCACATCCCTTTCCTCAGCTGCACATGGCTTTGTGCCTCCTCTGAAGGGCTGGAAAGGAATTTGGGAACCCCCCTCAGCTTCTTCTCTGAGCCGGCCCAAAAGGCAAACAGGAAAAAAAAACCCCAAAAGCGCACAAAATCCCAGCCCCTCCCAAGATGCAGCTCCTCACACCAAACCTTGGGAGAATCCCTGGTGCTTCCAACACCGCTGCAATCCCACCTGGAGCTGAGCTTACAGGGTGCTCTGCCTAATCCACATCCAAGCCTGGATAGCCCAAAGCCTGCGAGAAAAGAGGAGGCAAAGTGAAGGGGAGAGGGGGGGAAAAACGGAGTTTTAGGTTTTTCCCCTGTTTGCAACAGGATTGAAGGGCAGGATGGAGAGGTTTCGTGGAAAAGAAGTACCAAAGGCTGCTTCATTCCCAGCAATTAGCGCTGCTCAGGTTGAATCCAAGAGGCCCAATCCACCAGGTTTAAACAGGAGCGGCCGACAGGATGGGTTATGACACAGATCTGTGAAGCTGGAGCCTTCTTCCTTCTCCCGGGCTCTCCCAGAAATTCTCCATGTCCGGACGCGCTCCCGCTCTCCCTGCTGGGGAGGACGGACTTGGATAGCCCGGGTGACTGCTGAGCCTAAAACAATAAGTGATCCAAGTGTTTTTCCCCAGGAAATGACATATTCTCTGGACCTGGGATAACCCATATCCCATGGCCTTCTCCAGGAAGAGTCCCAGCTGGATATGGTCTCCCAGAAAGGATTCCATAGGGGCTCACCTTTTGCTTGGAGCTCGGCTGAATTCCTCAGCAATGCCAGGGAATGTGGCCATTGGAGGCTTTGAGCAGATTAGGCTCATTTGCCTTTTTAGGTTTTGTTACCATCTCTCAGACTTCCCACTGGATTGTGGCCTCCAAGGAACATGTAAATCCCATTGGATTCCTGCTCTTTGGATATTTTTGTACCATTCCTGTACAAAACGAGGCCCCCTGTTCGGATGCTTTTCCCCACCGTTCCCCAGCAGTTTTATCTGCCAGTCCATTCCCTGCGCTCGTTGGGCTCTTCCCAGATCTCTGAGCTCCTTCACAAGGCAGGAGATCCATTTGGCCCAGGAACCGAACCCTCCCGAGGAATTGTCTGATGCCATCTCCACATTTCACAGCTGATCCTTGTGCTCAAAGGATCCCTCTTTCTTCCCTTCAGCCAATTCCAAGCCTCGCTGCCCCCAGCCGGGAACAGTCCCCAGGCCGATCCCTGCAGTCTTCCCTGCCAGGATCCTGCTCAGGAATCCATGGGAATGTAAGAATTAATTCTTCCCACCCCTGCCCAGTTCTAATTCCAAAGGATTTGGTGTCTGCCTTACCCGGCTGGAGCCTGCTTCCAACTCTGCTCTTGCTGCTTCTGCTGCTTTCCATTTCCCAGGAATTCCACCAACGGAGCGACAGCGTTTTCCACCTCCTCCTCCAGCATTCCCTCTGTTGCGTTCGGGTGCTGGAAGGATATCAAAACCAGGGCCTCACTATCAGGAATTATATCCCCGGATTTGTTCCTTTCCAAATGTCACCTCTTCCCAATAAAGCACTGGCCATCTAAGGAATTCTAGAGAGCGATGTGCTGACCACTGCTTACTCCTCTGGAATGTCAGAGCTTGGAAAAAAAGGGCAGTTGAGGCTTTTCCTGGTGCTGCCCATGAAGTGTATTTTACCTAAGTGCCCCTGCCCATGCCTTTGCCTGTATCCGCCAAAAATCCACCCGTTCATTCCCCAGCTGCTGCCTCCCTCTTTTCCTGGATCCAACAGAATTTTAACAGGTGAATATTCCCCTCTGGAAGAGCACCTTTCATTCCAAACCTAAGAACAAACAAATGAATCACTTTCCTTCGACCTTCCTTATTAGGATTCCACTGAGAGCAGTGGATGGAAAATGATCCTCTCCTGGTCCCTGCTGGATTCCCGGAGCAGGGATCCTTTCCCTCTTTCCCCCCACCCCCCGCGGTGCCCTCCTCCCCCTCCCGCCCCACCCCGCACCCTTTCCAGGCTTTGTTCCACAGCTTTTGCCTCCGGACCTCAGATCCTTTTGGTCTCCAGGAGCTCCCAGCAGCTCCACAGCCTTTCCTCTCCCATCCTGATCCTTTCTCCAGGAATGGAGCTGTGCATTGCAATTCCCTTCTCTTTTCTCCGACAATTCCCACCAACCCAGACCTAGAGCTGACACAAGGAACGCTCGGTGCCCACAAATCCAAATCCAGACCCGGCCATCCCTAAACCAGCAACTCCCGGACAATTTGCGTTCATTCCAACCTAACACTGAGGACTCACCTAATCCTTCAAAATTCCCAAGAAATATCCCGTTGCCTTCAGCTCCCCGGGGATTCTGCTTCGTGCTCACACGGATTTGGGACTTCCCTGAAAAACCCGTGCAGGGCACGCTGGAATCCCCGATCCCGTGAATCCGGGGAGTGTGCAAAGCTCGGTCCAGCCTGGGCCCCCAGAAATTTTTGCCAAATATCCCCCAAGTCCTCGGGACAACAGAACTCTCTGGTACTGCATTTTTGGCGTTGTAAAGCCTGGAATCACTTTATTCCTAGTGCTGGGCTCTGCATACGGCCGAGAAAATCCCGGCCTCCACACAGACCCAGATTCCAAACTTTTTGATACATTTTAGCAAACCGAGAAATTCCCCCTCCCTGCTTCTTCTTAAGGGCATCCTTCTTTTCCCTTACCCGGCCTGCTCTCTCCCACTGGGCTGGGTTTTTCCCTTCCCATGCTAATTAGTCCCTACTTCTAGGAGGTTTAGGTACCTTTCTTCCCTGGCAGGGATTTCTTAACACAGCTACCGAGGCTTTGGGAGTCTTCTTTATCTTCTACTTTCTGGAAACACACCCTCTGATCCATAAATGCCACAATCCAGATGCCCAACTTCAACAAGACATCCTTTTCACCTAAAAACACTCACTCTCAACTCTTAGATCTTTTAAAGTTTTACCCCCGCAAAATTCCCCTGCTTTTCCACCGCTGAATTCCTCCGTCCTGATTCCAAGAATTTCTTGAATACCACGGGGCTTTTCTCAAGATTTACCCCCACAACCTTCCCTACGTGCCCACTGCTCACCACCTCATTTTTCCCTCAATGTCTTCGTTCTCCACCCCAGAGAGTTTGTCAAGTGTTGCCTCCAAAATGTTCCCCCTCTCTCCACTACTGAGTTCCCCATTTTGCCTTCAAAATATTCATTCTGTCCCCTCCAGATTGCATCCACTTTTACCCCCAACATTTTACTTCCTCTACAATATTGACTAAACCTTTTCCACCCCAAAAATGTGCATTCCCTCCCTTAAACAGCACCTCAGCTTTTCCCTCAAAAATGCCCCAGAGAGAAACTCCGATTCAGCCCCCAAACTCCCCTTTTCCTACACAAACAGTTCTTGTGGCCCCTCTCAATTCCCCCAGGCTTTCAGCTAAAGGAATAACTGGAAGCCTATTCCCTCATCTCTGCCCTCCTTTTGCTTTCCTGGAAAACCTTGCCATCCCACACTTTCTCCAAGAGATCTGCTGCGAGTACGGCAAGGTCTGCTCTGTCAGAGTGCCAGGGGGGTTTACAGCACTTGCTCCTCTGCATCTTCACCCTTTCATCAGCTTTCCCCTGGAACGGTGTTGTGCAAGAAGCTTGGAATTACCAGAAATGGATCGGGTTCACATTTTTTCCCCACCAGTTTTCATCTGCTTTGAAATTCCTGGAATGACCCTCAAATGTGCCCTAGAACAGTGCTGTGAAAGGATCAGTCAGAAGAACAGCCTGAAAGCAGAAAACCACCTCCAGCAGCAGCCGGAATGATCCCATTTCTGTTCTTACCTGGTCCTGCCAGAGCTCCCAACGGCCCTTCCCATTCCAAAACAACAGCTATGCAAGACATTCCTGCTGTCCGTGAGGGTGAGGTGCCAGTTCTGGATGTTCTTTGCTGTGGAATCGGACAACAAACAGAGCGTAAATGATCTTGGTGGCTCTTCCAAGCCAAACCACCCCGTGATTCCTTGCGTGGATCAGCACCTGTCCCAACTCCATTCCAGAAACCTCCTCCCACTAACCCAGAACTTTCCTTTTTCCGCTCAACATCAGGGATTTGCTGCCAAGTGCCCCGGGCAGGGGACGCCTCAGCATTCCCTGGGACGCCTCAGCCTTCCCTGGGATACCTCAGCCTTCCCTGGGACGCCTCAGCATTCCCTGGGACGCCTCAGCATTCCCTGGGGGTGCCTCAGCATTCCCTGGGCTGCTGTTCCACGCCGATCCCGTGTCCAGCGCCGTTCCGGGCTGCAGTGCCGGGCTCTCCCCACAAGGCGGCAGCACCGGGAGCGAGCAGCCCCGGCCGGTCCCGCTGTCTCGGGGCAGCTGCGCCTTTAACCCGCCCGGAGCCGGCGGGGCCGTGAACACAGCGGGCAAAAACCCCACCGATCCCCTTTCTTTCACCCCCAGAGGCACAGGATCGCAGCATTCCCTGGGCTGGAAGGGACCCGCAGGGAGCATCGAGTCCACATCCTCGTCCTGCACCCCAAGAATCCCACCCTGTGCCCGAGAGCCTTGTCCAGACCCAAACTCTGCCCCCAGGATCCTGAAAACACAGCGGGGCTGGGAGAAGGGTAACAAGGGAGGATTTTTTACATAGTTCTCCTCGTACGATCGTTATATAATCTTATTAGATAGTCCAGCAACCCATCCCTGGGCCGGGACCCCCACCCCTGTCCCGGGACACCCATCCCTGGGCCGGAATACCGATCCCCCGCGGCCCCCACCGTCCGCTCGGGACTGTCCCCGTTCCCCGCTCACCTCCGAGCCCGCAGCACCCGCCCCGGTGCCCCCGGCCCGGCAGCGCTGCTCCCCGGACTCCCCGCCATTGCCACGTCGGGCGAAGAAGGGCGGAAATTACCGGTACCACACCAATGTGGCGATGCGACCTTCTCAAGATGGCGGCGGTGGAGGACCCCGCTCCGTCTATTCGGCTGCCTGAATGCTCCCGCCTACCCCAGGCGCCGCTGACCCCACAGTCGGTGTCCGCATAGGGGGAAACGCCTCAGAAAATTGCGTGCAAGCGCTGGGCTGGCGTTGGTGTCGGCGTCGCGTTCAGGCAGCCGAATAGACGCAGCTAGAGGGGGCCTTCCCTGCCACCATCTTGAGAAGGTCAGAAAATAGCGTAAACGACCGCCATCTTTAGTGTGGCGATGACCTAATTTCCGGCTTTGCCGCCATCTTGGGTGCTGGCAGAAGCCACTTCCGGTCGAGCCGCCATCTTTAGTGTGGTACGCACAAGGCCCCCCCCCCCCCCCCCCCCCCCCCACAAGAGCTTCTGTCTATTCAGCTGCCTGAATCCAGCCCGGACTCCGACGCCGGCCCCGCGCTTTCCGCGCGATTTTCCGCGGTGGTCCCCGGTGCGAGGACACGGGTGGTGGGGTCACCGGCGCCGGAGGCGGGCGACGGTCCCGCGACCGGCGGCAGGCATCGGCAGGGACACCTCTCTTAGGGGCCTATTGCGTCCGCCATCTTGAGTGTGGCGGAAGTGTCATCCACCCTCTGCAAGGTCCTGGCAGGTTCGAATAAAAACGCCACTTACGCCGTCCCGAAAGCGCCAAACTGCGCCTTCCTTTCCGAGCCGCCCCCTTGAGAGCGGCACGCGGGCGGCTCTATTCCGACCGTGCTCGCCCGGTGCTCCCCGCCCCGGCTCGCGCTGCGACCGCGCCTCTGCTGCCCGGCAAAACCGGCCCCGCCGGGCCTCCCCCCGCGCTGTCATTCGTCGCGGTCACCGCCCCGCACGGCGCCTGCTCCTTTGCAGCGCTCTGGCCCCGCTCATGCACGCCCGTGTCCCTTGGCGCTCCGAACCGTCCTTCGCCCCTCCCCTCCGCTGCCAGACGCGGCCCCGCTCGCTCCTTGCCACGCTCGGCAGCCACCGAGGCCGCCGCCCTCTCGGCTCCCCCGGCCCCGGGCGGCAGCAGCGCCGGGGCGCCGTGCCGGGGCCGGCAGTGCCGCGCTCTCGCCACCAGGCGGCAGCAGCGCCGCCCAGCTCAGCCCGGGGCCGGGCCGCGCTGCGGGGCACGGACAGAGCAGAGGCAAAAGCCGGCTCAGGGCGCTCTGCAGCTCCTGCAGCCCGAGCCTCTCGGCTCCTGGCGCCAGGCACTCGCTTCTTCCCTTCCTACAGAAAAACGCCGCCTCGTTATGCTCAGAACTTGCTCATCTCTAGTCCCAGCTTCTTATATTCCTATATGCAACAGAGTAGAGAGAGGGCTGGCTTATTTCAAAATGAATCTACATCTAAATTTGTCTATAGATGTAAAAACAAAGAACTTGACAGGTTTGGGGATTCCACACTGTCATACACACATCCCTCCCGGTGGATTTTCTGGCAGTTTTGGGCCCCTCTGGGGGAGGGCACCCAGCAATGGCCCCCCTCATTCCCCACTCACCTGCTCCTCCACTGCATCGTGGCTCTCCCAGGGACATTGGGGTGCCCCAAGTGACATTCAGAGCCCCCGAGTCTCCACCCCCGCCCCCAGCCTTTTTTCCTCACCTCCAAAGAATGCACCAAATGAGACAAACTGCCCTGGACAGCAGAACGGCACTTTAATAAAGCCATTTCCATGCATACATCCCCCAAAAAGGGGCTTGGCTGGAAACACAGGGAAGGTGCAGCAGAGGGATGGGGAAAGAGAGGGATGGGCAGCAGGACAGGGGGCTCTCAAGAGAAGGGCACCATGAGGGAGAGGGACCGAGCAGCCGATGCAGACAGGGACAGGCAAAAGGACAGTGAGAGGGACAAAGAAATACAGTCACACTGCAGCACAAAGGAAAAAGGAGAGCAAGAAAGAAGGAAAGAGAAAGATGCGGGCGGCGAGGGAGACAGAGACAGAACAGGGAGAGGGATTGAGCAGAATTTATTCAATAAAGGTCAGTATGGATTTCTTAAAAGAACACCAGGACATCCCTATCACGGAACTCTGCTGTCTGCTTCAACTTCACAGCTGTAAGGGAACATTTCTCCCCCCTCTCCTCTCTGCGGTGTTTATTAAATAAAGAGTGAGTATTTATTTCTTAAAAGAAAAACAAGAGAGAGGAGGCAGTGAAAGGCAATGGCATGGGGAGCACACAGGACAAGAAAGCAACACAAAAGACACACTGGACAGAGAGAAGAAAAGAGCTGCAAAGTTGGATGCAAGAGTGAAAGAAAATCAGGAACAAACGCCAGGACTTTCATTAGAGAGTGTGGCTGACGAAAGTGCCAGTAAAGCACCGGCTCGAACAGAACCTGCTGCTGGCACGGCTCGGCCTGGCACTCACTAATTAACATCTGTCTCTCGGCAGGGCCATGAATCCCCTGCTGGAACAGGAGGGGAAAGCCGAGGGGATGATGCGCACCGGGGTTGGTGCCGCTCAGCCCTAATCCCAGCCCGTGGCGCCAGTGAACGCACCCCGATCTCCGAACCTTCTCTCAGGGAAATCTCATCTTTACCCCTTCTCTTCCCCTCCCGGTATCTCCGTGTGCCCGGAACAAACACGAGGAGAGGTTTCTCTGTTGCAGGTTCTTTGGAAATCCTACACTGACTTTGAGAATGAGCAAGAGTAGAAGACAACCAGGAAACTTTGCTGCCAACCAACATCAAACCCCTCGCACCGGAGAAGAACGAACAGCTCGTTTTTACGCGTCCAAATCCCTTCAATTTTCAGCATTGTCTGTTTCCCGGCCGGCACTGTGGGAACTGCTGCGCACGGCACCACGAGTAAAACGCTCTCGTGTTCAGAAGGCACAATTGCAGAGAACAGACAGCAAAGCCGTCTCAAGGCAATTTGGGCACACAAAACCCCCCTTTTTGCACCCTGAGCTTTCTGTTAAGCCACACCTGAAATTCCAAGTTTCTCCGTACTCTGCCCCAGTGCTTCTCTCTTCCGTCAGCGCCGTAGGCAGGACTGATTCCATACTCACAAACCCCCCTTGCCACGATCGGCGCTCTCTGCCCACCAAGGACACGGCACCGGGCAGGGACATTTCTCCCACTCCCCAGCAGAGACCTCCTCCCGCCACATCCAGGGAACTGCAGCCACTCAGGGAACACCAACTTTCTCCTGGGCTGGGAAGAGGAACCTGCAGCAATTAAGGCTGCACAGTCTGCAGCAGCGAGAGCTCAGCACATGTCCAGAGAGCCAATTCCAGCACCTAAATTTAAAAAAGAAGAAAAAGTTGATGACTTTTTTTTAAAGTTACTGTAAGTTCTTAAAACCAAACCAGCCTTTGCTCTTGACTTTGGCTCACTGATGCACACACACACACAAGAGGCCAACGGTCACACAGGGCCTGCTTGCAGAATTCCTGATCCAAACCCTCGCCTTTCCTGCCCAGCACTGAGGGAAATCTGACAGAGGATTCATAAAGAGCCCTCGCTGAGAGCAGTCATCGCCCCAGGCCTTCAGGCTTGGCAAGATTCTGTAGTGAACGGACCCAAATTCAATTCCCAAATCTCAATCTCTGACAAGTCCTGTTGGAAAGACAGCGGACAGTCCATCAGAACACGGAATTAAAAGGCTGCACAAGGAATAACAGAAGCTTTCCCAGGAATAGCCCAAGTTCCTTTTCTCCCTCACCGGTCCGGGGCCGTGAGACCGAACCTTGGGCCCCAGGAGACAGGAGAGTTGTTATCAACACTCGAACCTCCAAAGCGTTGTTATTGCTCAGAGAGCTGCGCCGGCACTGAGCTACTCCCATGCGCCTGCACGGCTTTGGGGAGGGGCAAGACCACGTCCCACTCCTGCCTGGAGAAATTTCAATGCCCTAAAAAGTCATTTCCCTTCTCTCTCTCTGACCCAGGGCCAAAGCAGCTGTGTAGAACAACCCGGGGGATTTATGGGAGGGTGATTCTCTCAGGAAAGACCCCAGACCCTGAGGAAACAAACCCACCCCAAATTTCCAGCTGAAAACACGCTGCTTCCTGAACGGCAGCGCACAAAGCTCTCTATAGCCAGACAGGAGATGACAGTCCAGAAAAAGCCAAAAGATGTGCTCTGCCTGCATGCACTCTCTTGACTGGTAATTCCAAAGGAAATTCCCCACAGATCGTAAGCAGTCGCCTGCAATTTGTCCTCTGCATTCATGACTGCCTTGGCTTTCTGTAGAAGTGTGTCAAACATCCACGCAGGCGTCAGGGCCTGGGCTGGCTCGTTTATGGCTCTTCCTGACAGGCCCAGGCCAAACCCAAGCACCCCCCTCACTGCTCCAGCCCCACTTTCAGGGAAATACTGACACGGCTTAGAAATACTCTCCTTCCCTGCAACTCACTCCCTCCCTGCGCATCCCCGGAGAGGATTTACTCCGTACTTTGTTCCCGACAGCACCTCTCCAGCGCAAATCCCACTTCACACAGACACTGACTAAGCAGACCTAAGGCAGTGGTTCCAGCAGCAGCTGCAATCCCCAACTCCCTGTCTCCTGCACAGCTCGTCCAAGCACTCCCAGCAATCTCACCTCGGCCCAGAGACTCTCTGTCTGCAGAGGGAAACACAACCCGATGGCACGCAGCTCTGGCACCACATTCCCTCTTCCCT
Source organism: Aphelocoma coerulescens (assembly GCF_041296385.1). Taxonomy (NCBI): domain Eukaryota; kingdom Metazoa; phylum Chordata; class Aves; order Passeriformes; family Corvidae; genus Aphelocoma; species Aphelocoma coerulescens. Next base: position 369,707 of record NC_091017.1, read on the forward strand.
TCTCCCTTTTTCCAGCACACCAGGCTGCTGGAAACGGCATTCCCTAGGCAGTTCATCCCAACACAGAGAAGAGGAGCCTGTGACTTACCCACACCATGGGCAGGACAAGGGGGGCCCTAGCTGGCTTTGGCTGCTCTAATACCAAAGCTCTTGGGACGACTTCAGTGGTTTTTCCTGTCTTGAAAGAGTGCAGAAAAGCAAAGTTAATCCCACTGTGGACTCCAAGACTCCTGCATTTCCTATTTCTCCTATGATTGCTCACCATGAAATTTTATCCATGGAAAAAAAGCATGAAGAATAACACCATATCAAATAAAAAGTGCCCTTTTCCAGCATTTTTATACCAGGCATTAAAAAGATGCCCATTTCTCTTCCAGCATTGCTTCCCTCATTTTAGCAGAACCGTTTTCATCCCAGACCCCACTCATCAGCTGTTCAATCCTCTGGCACTGGATTTGGACAAAAGAAGGGACGCACCTGGATCGCAGGAAATCACAGAGAGAAACCCCTCCAAAACCTGACAGAGAAAATCAACAGGAGATGCAGGAAGACACATCCCTCATTTGCACATCCGGAGTGCTTTTCTAAAGACTTCTCTGCATCTGGATGCTCTTTGCACTTGGCAGCAAACTGCTTCCACTGCTTCCCACTCCAGCAAGGGGAACATCCCTGGAATTTCATGTCCAGTGTCTCTGCCTAAAGCAGCCCCACGGCAACACGAAGCTTCCCTCGGGCATTTCGTTTCTTTATCCCAAACATTCTCCCCACTCAGCCACAATCTAGAAAGAACAAAAGGGAAAAGAAGGAAGACCAATTAATTCTGACATAAGGAGTCTTGACTATCCCGACACACTGCCAGGTGAAAAAACATCCCTGCCACTCTAAGAAATCCCCCTGATACTGTCTCCATTCTGTATCAATTATTTAAACGCTGTATTAAGGAGCGTAAGGACACAATGCTTGGAATTCTCAAAAACGGCTCTGCCTGGCTACTCCAAGCACTTTCTCACCCGGGGAGCTGAGCTGTCCCACATTTAAACGCCACGTTTGATCCAAATCCCATAGAAATCTGATATTGTTTGGCTCCTGAGCTTTCCCAAAAGCTGTCCAGTCAAGCCTGGAAATCCTCACTGAAGCTTTGCCATGTCACATCGGGATTTACCCTTGGGAAAACCCCACTCTGAGCACTTGGGTTTCAAGAGGTTGCACCCAATGTTACAGACACAGAATTCCTGTGGGGTTTGGCATTTCCTGCACCTCCAAACACGTGAAAAGAATGAAGTGCAGAGTCCCGAGGCTCCATTATTGCCATTCTCCTCACATCCCTTTCCTCAGCTGCACATGGCTTTGTGCCTCCTCTGAAGGGCTGGAAAGGAATTTGGGAACCCCCCTCAGCTTTTTCTCTGAGCCGGCCCAAAAGGCAAACAGGAAAAAAAAACCCCAAAAGTGCACAAAATCCCAGCCCCTCCCAAGATGCAGCTCCTCACACCAAACCTTGGGAGAATCCCTGGTGCTTCCAACACCGCTGCAATCCCACCTGGAGCTGAGCTTACAGGGTGCTCTGCCTAATCCACATCCAAGCCTGGATAGCCCAAAGCCTGCAAGAAAAGAGGAGGCAAAGTGAAGGGGAGAGGGGGGGAAAAACGGAGTTTTAGGTTTTTCCCCTGTTTGCAACAGGATTGAAGGGCAGGATGGAGAGGTTTCGTGGAAAAGAAGTACCAAAGGCTGCTTCATTCCCAGCAATTAGCGCTGCTCAGGTTGAATCCAAGAGGCCCAATCCACCAGGTTTAAACAGGAGCGGCCGACAGGATGGGTTATGACACAGATCTGTGAAGCTGGAGCCTTCTTCCTTCTCCCGGGCTCTCCCAGAAATTCTCCATGTCCGGACGCGCTCCCGCTCTCCCTGCTGGGGAGGACGGACTTGGATAGCCCGGGTGACTGCTGAGCCTAAAACAATAAGTGATCCAAGTGTTTTTCCCCAGGAAATGACATATTCTCTGGACCTGGGATAACCCATATCCCATGGCCTTCTCCAGGAAGAGTCCCAGCTGGATATGGTCTCCCAGAAAGGATTCCATAGGGGCTCACCTTTTGCTTGGAGCTCGGCTGAATTCCTCAGCAATGCCAGGGAATGTGGCCATTGGAGGCTTTGAGCAGATTAGGCTCATTTGCCTTTTTAGGTTTTGTTACCATCTCTCAGACTTCCCACTGGATTGTGGCCTCCAAGGAACATGTAAATCCCATTGGATTCCTGCTCTTTGGATATTTTTGTACCATTCCTGTACAAAACGAGGCCCCCTGTTCGGATGCTTTTCCCCACCGTTCCCCAGCAGTTTTATCTGCCAGTCCATTCCCTGCGCTCGTTGGGCTCTTCCCAGATCTCTGAGCTCCTTCACAAGGCAGGAGATCCATTTGGCCCAGGAACCGAACCCTCCCGAGGAATTGTCTGATGCCATCTCCACATTTCACAGCTGATCCTTGTGCTCAAAGGATCCCCCTTTCTTCCCTCCAGCCAATTCCAAGCCTCGCTGCCCCCAGCCGGGAACAGTCCCCAGGCCGATCCCTGCAGTCTTCCCTGCCAGGATCCTGCTCAGGAATCGATGGGAATGTAAGAATTAATTCTTCCCACCCCTGCCCAGTTCTAATTCCAAAGGATTTGGTGTCTGCCTTACCCGGCTGGAGCCTGCTTCCAACTCTGCTCTTGCTGCTTCTGCTGCTTTCCATTTCCCAGGAATTCCACCAACGGAGCGACAGCGTTTTCCACCTCCTCCTCCAGCATTCCCTCTGTTGCGTTCGGGTGCTGGAAGGATATCAAAACCAGGGCCTCACTATCAGGAATTATATCCCCGGATTTGTTCCTTTCCAAATGTCACCTCTTCCCAACAAAGCACTGGCCATCCAAGGAATTCTAGAGAGCGATGTGCTGACCACTGCTTACTCCTCTGGAATGTCAGAGCTTGGAAAAAAAGGGCAGTTGAGGCTTTTCCTGGTGCTGCCCATGAAGTGTATTTTACCTAAGTGCCCCTGCCCATGCCTTTGTCTGTATCCACCAAAAATCCACCCGTTCATTCCCCAGCTGCTGCCTCCCTCTTTTCCTGGATCCAACAGAATTTTAACAGGTGAATATTCCCCTCTGGAAGAGCACCTTTCATTCCAAACCTAAGAACAAACAAATCATTCCCTTGGACCTTCCTTATTAGGATTCCACTGAGAGCAGTGGATGGAAAATGATCCTCTCCTGGTCCCTGCTGGATTCCAGGAGCAGGGATCCTTTCCCTCTTTCCCCCCACCCCCCGCGGTGCCCTCCTCCCCCTCCCGCCCCACCCCGCACCCTTTTCAGGCTTTGTTCCACAGCTTTTGCCTCTGGACCTCAGATCCTTTTGGTCTCCAGGAGCTCCCAGCAGCTCCACAGCCTTTCCTCTCCCATCCTGATCCTTTCTCCAGGAATGGAGCTGTGCATTGCAATTCCCTTCTCTTTTCTCCGACAATTCCCACCAACCCAGACCTAGAGCTGACACAAGGAACGCTCGGTGCCCACAAATCCAAATCCAGACCTGGCCATCCCTAAACCAGCAACTCCCGGACAATTTGCGTTCATTCCAACCTAACACTGAGGACTCACCTAATCCTTCAAAATTCCCAAGAAATATCCCGTTGCCTTCAGCTCCCCGGGGATTCTGCTTCGTGCTCACACGGATTTGGGACTTCCCTGAAAAACCTGTGCAGGGCACGCTGGAATCCCCGATCCCGTGAATCCGGGGAGTGTGAAAAGCTCGGTCCAGCCTGGGCTCCCAGAAATTTTTGCTAAATATCCCCCAAGTCCTCGGGACAACAGAACTCTCTGCTACTGCATTTTTGGCATTGTAAAGCCTGGAATCACTTTATTCCTAGTGCTGGGCTCTGGATATGGCCGAGAAAATCCCGGCCTCCACACAGACCCAGATTCCAAACTTTTTGATACATTTGAGCAAACCGAGAAATTCCCCTTCCCTGCTTCTTCTTAAGGGCATCCTTCTCTTCCCTTACCCGGCCTGCTCTCTCCCACTGGGCTGGGTTTTTCCCTTCCCATGCTAATTAGTCCCTACTTCTAGGAGGTTTAGGTACCTTTCTTCCCTGGCAGGGATTTCTTAACACAGCTACCGAGGCTTTGGGAGTCTTCTTTATCTTCTACTTTCTGGAAACACACCCTCTGATCCATAAATGCCACAATCCAGATGCCCAACTTCAACAAGACATCCTTTTCACCTAAAAACACTCACTCTCAACTCTTAGATCTTTTAAAGTTTTACCCCCGCAAAATTCCCCTGCTTTTCCACCGCTGAATTCCTCCGTCCTGATTCCAAGAATTTCTTGAATACCACGGGGCTTTTCTCAAGATTTACCCCCACAACCTTCCCTACGTGCCCACTGCTCACCACCTCATTTTTCCCTCAATGTCTTCGTTCTCCACCCCAGAGAGTTTGTCAAGTGTTGCCTCCAAAATGTTCCCCCTCTCTCCACTACTGAGTTCCCCATTTTGCCTTCAAAATATTCATTCTGTCCCCTCCAGATTGCATCCCCTTTTACCCCCAACATTTTACTTCCTCTACAATATTGATTAAACCTTTTCCACCCCAAAAATGTGCATTCCCTCCCTTAAACAGCACCTCAGCTTTTCCCTCAAAAATGCCCCAGAGAGAAACTCCGATTCAGCCCCCAAACTCCCATTTTCCTACACAAACAGTTCTTGTGGCCCCTCTCAATTCCCCCAGGCTTTCAGCTAAAGGAATAACTGGAAGCCTATTCCCTCATCTCTGCCCTCCTTTTGCTTTCCTGGAAAACCTTGCCATCCCACACTTTCTCCAAGAGATCTGCTGCGAGTACTGCAAGGTCTGCTCTGTCAGAGTGCCAGGGGGGTTTACAGCACTTGCTCCTCTGCATCTTCACCCTTTCATCAGCTTTCCCCTGGAACGGTGTTGTGCGAGAAGCTTGGAATTACCAGAAATGGATCGGGTTCACATTTTTTCCCCACCAGTTTTCATCTGCTTTGAAATTCCTGGAATGACCCTCAAATGTGCCCTAGAACAGTGCTGTGAAAGGATCAGTCAGAAGAACAGCCTGAAAGCAGAAAACCACCTCCAGCAGCAGCCGGAATGATCCCATTTCTGTTCTTACCTGCTCCTGCCAGAGCTCCCAACGGCCCTTCCCATTCCAAAACAACAGCTATGCAAGACATTCCTGCTGTCCGTGAGGGTGAGGTGCCAGTTCTGGATGTTCTTTGCTGCGGAATCGGACAACAAACAGAGCGTAAATGATCTTGGTGGCTCTTCCAAGCCAAACCACCCCGTGATTCCTTGCGTGGATCAGCACCTGTCCCAACTCCATTCCAGAAACCTCCTCCCACTAACCCAGAACTTTCCTTTTTCCGCTCAACATCAGGGATTTGCTGCCGAGTGCCCCGGGCAGGGGACGCCTCAGCATTCCCTGGGGGTGCCTCAGCATTCCCTGGGCTGCTGTTCCACGCCGATCCCGTGTCCAGCGCCGTTCCGGGCTGCAGTGCCGGGCTCTCCCCACAAGGCGGCAGCACCGGGAGCGAGCAGCCCCGGCCGGTCCCGCTGTCTCGGGGCAGCTGCGCCTTTAACCCGCCCGGAGCCGGCGGGGCCGTGAACACAGCGGGCAAAAACCCCACCGATCCCCTTTATTTCACCTCCAGAGGCACAGGACCGCAGCATTCCCTGGGCTGGAAGGGACCCGCAGGGAGCATCGAGTCCAAATCCTGGTCCTGCACCCCAAGAATCCCACCCTGTGCCCGAGAGCCTTGTCCAGACCCAAACTCTGCCCCCAGGATCCTGAAAACACAGCGGGGCTGGGAGAAGGGTAACAAGGGAGGATTTTTTACATAGTTCTCCTCGTACGATCGTTATATAATCTTATTAGATAGTCCAGCAACCCATCCCTGGGCCGGGACCCCCACCCCTGTCCCGGGACACCCATCCCTGGGCCGGAATACCGATCCCCCGCGGCCCCCACCGTCCGCTCGGGACTGTCCCCGTTCCCCGCTCACCTCCGAGCCCGCAGCACCCGCCCCGGTGCCCCCGGCCCGGCAGCGCTGCTCCCCGGACTCCCCGCCATTGCCGCGTCGGGCGAAGAAGGGCGGAAATTACCGGTACCACACCAATGTGGCGATGCGACCTTCTCAAGATGGCGGCGGTGGAGGACCCCCCCCGCTCCGTCTATTCGGCTGCCTGAATGCTCCCGCCTACCCCAGGCGCCGCTGACCCCACAGTCGGTGTCCGCATAGCGGGAAACGCCTCAGAAAATTGCGTGCAAGCGCTGGGCTGGCGTTGGTGTCGGCGTCGCGTTCAGGCAGCCGAATAGACGCAGCTAGAGGGGGCCTTCCCTGCCACCATCTTGAGAAGGTCAGAAAATAGCGTAAACGACCGCCATCTTTAGTGTGGCGATGACCTAATTTCCGGCTTTGCCGCCATCTTGGGTGCTGGCAGAAGCCACTTCCGGTCGAGCCGCCATCTTTAGTGTGGTACGCACAAGGCCCCCGCCCCTCACAAGGGCTTCTGTCTATTCAGCTGCCTGAATCCAGCCCGGACTCCGACGCCGGCCCCGCGCTTTCCGCGCGATTTTCCGCGGTGGTCCCCGGTGCGAGGACACGGGTGGTGGGGTCACCGGCGCCGGAGGCGGGCGACGGTCCCGCGACCGGCGGCAGGCATCGGCAGGGACACCTCTCTTAGGGGTCTATTGCGTCCGCCATCTTGAGTGTGGCGGAAGTGTCATCCACCCTCTGCAAGGTCCTGGCAGGTTCGAATAAAAACGCCACTTACGCCGTCCCGAAAGCGCCAAACTGCGCCTTCCTTTCCGAGCCGCCCCCTTGAGAGCGGCACGCGGGCGGCTCTATTCCGACCGTGCTCCCCCGGTGCTCCCCGCCCCGGCTCGAGCTGCGACCGCGCCTCTGCTGCCCGGCAAAACCGGCCCCGCCGGGCCGCCCCCCGCGCTGTCATTCGTCGCGGTCACCGCCCCGCACGGCGCCTGCTCCTTTGCAGCGCTCTGGCCCCGCTCATGCACGCCCGTGTCCCTTGGCGCTCCGAACCGTCCTTCGCCCCTCCCCTCCGCTGCCAGACGCGGCCCCGCTCGCTCCTTGCCACGCTCGGCAGCCACCGAGGCCGCCGCCCTCTCGGCTCCCCCGGCCCCGGGCGGCAGCAGCGCCGGGGCGCCGTGCCGGGGCCGGCAGTACCGCGCTCTCGCCACCAGGCGGCAGCAGCGCCGCCCAGCTCAGCCCGGGGCCGGGCCGCGCTGCGGGGCACGGACAGAGCAGAGGCAAAAGCCGGCTCAGGGCGCTCTGCAGCTCCTGCAGCCCGAGCCTCTCGGCTCCTGGCGCCAGGCACTCGCTTCTTCCCTTCCTACAGAAAAACGCCGCCTCGTTATGCTCAAAACTTGCTCATCTCTAGTCCCAGTTTCTTATATTCCTATATGCAACAGAGTAGAGAGAGAGAGGGCTGGCTTATTTCAAAATGAATCTACATCTAAATCAGTAGCATTTGTCTATAGATGTAAAAACAAAGAACTTGACAGGTTTGGGGATTCCACACTGTCATACACACATCCCTCCCGGTGGATTTTCTGGCAGTTTTGGGCCCCTCTGGGGGAGGGCACCCAGCAATGGCCCCCCTCATTCCCCACTCACCTGCTCCTCCACTGCATCGTGGCTCTCCCAGGGACATTGGGGTGCCCCAAGTGACATTCAGAGCCCCCGAGTCTCCACCCCCGCCCCCAGCCTTTTTTCCTCACCCCCAAAGAAGGCACAAAACGGGACAAACTTTCATAAAAAAGCAGAACAGCACTTTAATAAAGCCATTTCCATGCATACATCCCCCAAAAAGGGGGTGTTTCTTGGCTGGAAACACGGGGAAGGTGCAGCAGAGGGATGGGGAAAGAGAGGGATGGGCAGCAGGACAGGGGGCTCTCAAGAGAAGGGCACCATGAGGGAGAGGGACCGAGCAGCCGATGCAGACAGGGACAGGCAAAAGGACAGTGAGAGGGACAAAGAAATACAGTCACACTGCAGCACAAAGGAAAAAGGAGAGCAAGAAAGAAGGAAAGAGAAAGATGCGGGCGGCGAGGGAGACAGAGACAGAACAGGGAGAGGGATTGAGCAGAATTTATTCAATAAAGGTCAGTATGGATTTCTTAAAAGAACACCAGGACATCCCTATCACGGAACTCTGCTGTCTGCTTCAACTTCACAGCTGTCGGGGAACATTTCTCCCTCCTCTCCTCCCTGCTATCTGCTTTATGTCACCATTGGCTACTGGGACTTGTGCTGATTTATACCTCTGGAAAATTGGATTTGAACTTTTGAACAGTAAAGAGTGCAAAAAAGCTGCCTCTAAGATACAATGCAGTTTGCGTCACTGACCCACGGGAAAAACAAAAACTCTCCAACAGCAGTTTTTTATTGTTAGAGAGTCAAGGCACTACTTTATTCTGGCCAAGATGCGCAACAGAAATCATTTCATTCACACGTTGCCCACGTTGTGCAGAGAAAATCCTTCCATCCCACATGATGTTTACTGGCTTTTTCACAGACTCATGCAGTCAAAATCCAGAGAAATTCATTGCTTCAATGTTCCTTCGTCCCAAGTTATGCACTCCTTACTGTTTGGTTGCTTATCAGTTCTTGATCCCTTCGCCTGCCACATTAATTAGGTTCTCATCCTTCCTTCTCTTACCTCTCTTTTGCCAGAGCGGGAGTCTCGGACTACACCAGGGGTGATGCCTCCTGTGCCAGCAGCAGCGCGGGCGCAGCTCTCACCCACCAGGGCTGGCAAGGGGCGAGTGTCTGCGCCCAGCTGGGCACCGATGTGGCGTGGCTCCAGCGCGCCCCGGGAGTGCCCCCCAGGGAACAAAGGGCCAGCACCAAACGAGACTCACCCACAGCACTCCCATACACTCTCCCATCACCATTTACTGCTTCTCTCTCTCTGCCGAGGCCCCAACAAGTTTTGTTTCAGTTCTCGTCCCACACTGGGCAGTGACCTGGAGAGGAAAACAAGATACAATTACTACTGCTCATTATGGGCACGGGCTTTGGGCGCACTGCTGGGTTCAGCCTCCCTTAAACACAAGCAGACACTCCTCACTTGTCCATTCCTCACTCTGCTCTCGCAAACCCTTCAACCGCTCAATGCCAAACTCAGCGCTGCCGCAGAGCTACGAGAGAACGGCACCAGTTTATCCACAGGGGGCTTCTCCAAACACGCGTTTCCTGTCACGAGTCCAGAGCGACCCAAGGGCTTCTTTTTCATCTCCACAAGTGTGGCCGGAGCCACACAGACACAGCAGAAACAAATTCTCACCATCTGCCAACAGAAACAAACAGATTTAATTCACAATTTCTTGGACAACAACTAATCCAATTAACCACTGCGCACTCGCACCGCTTGCTGTGGGAGGGTCGATACAGCTTCTGCAAAGCACAAAAACCAAACGTGCTCCAAAAAGCCAAAGAAAGTTTAAAACTCTCAAGAACCAATACCAAAAGCTGGAAACTACTGCTGTGCCTTTGAACATAGAGACCTAAAAGGGCTCCAACAGCCACGGGAACAGAAAACACAGGCGAGATGGACAACAGCACCAAACATAGCACAAACCTTCCAACAAAAGGGTGCTTTGGGGAAAATGGCTTCTGCGAGGCGCTTCGCCTCATCCCAAGCCCCGCTCCAACCTCACAGGCAGGGGTCACAGCACTCACTCCAGGGTACCTGCAGGAAAGGGAACATAGAAACAGAGGCTTGTTATTTTACAGGCGCTTGTCACACCCCCAGAAAGGCCAAAGTTATTCGGGGTCCTTGCTAAGAGATTCCTTTAGGGTGCCTTAGAGCCAAAGGCACTGGACAACGCAGTGCTTCTGCACACACGTGTACGTGGATCGTTTTTCCTTTCACAACTCGGCTGCAATCGAAAGCAGCTCTGCAGCTGCTTTGGGTTCTATCCACGGCAACGCGGCGATGCGAAAGCACAAAAATGCCGCTGGAAACGCGTCAAAGAAAAGAAAGTTTTACAACTGAGCGAGGGGTGTCAGGGAGGGCCATTCGCAACACAAGAGGCACCATCTCTCCTTGCAGCACCGCATGCCTCTTATCCCTTCAAAGCCCCATCTGCAGCCTCCAGGCAGTCAGAGTTCACCCTCACTGTCCAATGAAGACTGAACATTCCACACCCAAATCCTTTCCTCCTCCCTCCACCAATGCCAGCCTGGACACAGCAAAGCACCCCCCACAAGCACGCCACTGTTTGGACTCAGTAATCACCAGCAGTCCAGTGCTGCTCACCGTGGTTTGAGGCACAAAGTCTCACAGCAGAGCTCAGCAGATCAGAAACTCGCAGGCCCTTTCACAGTGAAAGCCTGGCCATAAGCACACGATGTCTCTCAAGAAGAGATCTGATTGGAAGCAACAAACTCATTGCCAACATCTCCCCGACAGAATCAGGTGCAGTTGCACATCCTGAACTGCTCCTGAAATTTATACCAAAGTGATTCAATTACTCATTTTACTTTTATTAAGTTATTAACTCTAGAAAAAAGATTTATCGAAATCTGAGGTTCTAACTAATTCAGTGGACATTTTCCTCTGCACACTCTTTTCCTCAGACAAACAACTAATCCAATGAACTACTGTGCTCTAGCACTGCTTGCAGTGGGAGGGTCAACGCAGTTTCTACGGAGTTAAGTACAGAGCTTGAAAAGAAAAAGTAACTTGGCTTCAGAGAATCAAATCAAGAAGTCACAAGAAATCAAACCAAGTGCTAGAAAAATACTTGTTGGTCTTTGAACATAATGCCCGAGAACTCAAAACATCCATGAAAAACAGGACGCACACATGAGAGGGACAAGAACACAATTTTTAGACAAACCTTGCAACTGAAGTGTGACCTTGGAAAATGGATTTTCCAAGTCCCCTCCCCTCATCCAAACAGCTTCTGCAAGCTTGGGGGGGTCACAGCATGCACTCCAGGGGACCTGGAGGAACAAGAAAATAGAAGCAGAAGCTTGTTATTTTACAGGTGGGTATTCCACCCCCAGGAAGGCCCAAGTTTTCCAGGGGCCTTCCCAGACCACTTCCCAGATCCCATCAGGGTGGACTGCAGGGAAAGACTGCACAAACCCTGTTTGCAAACACGTGCACCCCTACGTGCGTACGCAGGGTTTATTTCAGAACCGTGGGGCTGTGACGGAAAGCAGCCATGCAGCCCTTTGGTCCTTGCTACCTACCGCAATACAGCAACAAGAAAGTATGAAATGATCACTTAAAGAAACATAGAAGAGAAAGTTTTACAACTTGTGCAAGTTGTGCCAGGGAGGGCCATTAGCAGGAGAAGAGGAACCATCTCTCCTTGCAGCATTTGCCTCCTACCCCCTTCAAAGCCCCATTTGCAGCCTCCCGGCAGCGAGAGTTCACACCCCCACCCCCCCTCCCGTCTCATGCCCACAGGCCACTCCACACCCAAAACCTTCCCTGGACCCCGCCCAGCACCCTGGCCCTCCACAAGTGGGCAACTCTCAGAGCCATCCCTCAGCAATAGTCCAGCGCCTCTCAGGGGCTTGAGCCAAAGAGTTGCAGCAGCCTGGAACAGCCTGGGAAGAGAAACACGCGAGTTTTGCACCCGCGCAACGGAGGAGCTGCCCCGGCCCAGCTCTGCCTCCTGTGCCAGCAGCAGCGCGGGCGCAGCTCTCACCCACCTGGTTTCGTTCCAAACCTAATAACACAGGAATGATTTCTTTTGACCTTCATTATTAGGATTCCACCAAGAGCCACAGTTTGGAAAATGATCCTCTCCTGGCCCCTGCTGGATCCCTGGAGCAGGGATTCTTTCCCTCTTTCCCCATGGTGTCCCCCCTGCCCTGCCCCCTTTTCAGGCTTTGTTCCACAGCTTTTGCTTCCAATCCTTGGATCCTTTCCCTCACTCCACGAGCTCCTGGCAGTTCCACACCCTCTTTTCTCCCATCCTGATCCTTTCTCCAAGAACAGAGCTGTGCATTTCAATTCCCTTCTCTTTTCTCCGACAATTCCCACCAATCCAGACCTAAAGCTGACACAAGGAACACTCAGTGCCCACAAATGCAAATCCAGACCTGGCCATGCCTAAACCAGCAAGTCTGAACACACAATCTTGGACCATCTGCATTAATTCAAACCTAACATTTAGGACAGAGCTCAGGCTGCAGCACAAAGTCAGTGCAGACAAACGCTTCACAGGAGCCGTGGGATTTCCTGTTCTTCCTGCAGCGGCATTTATGGCTGAGCAGTTCAGAACAAGGCCTGAGCACGCAGGACTGGAGAATAAACACCCAGCAACCACCCCTGTGCTTGGCAGGGGCCTGGGGCATCCCAGTCCAGGCTATTGGCTTCTTTTCCTTTTCTTCACTGCAATTAACCTGTAACAGGGACTTCTGAATCCATCCAGATAAGGAGACATTTCCTGAAACAGGTCCTCCATATAAACATGAACAGAAAAGCTCACTGCCACATTCAGAAACCCTTCAGCAAAGCACGTGCAAAAGCAAAGGTGGTGAGTGATTACCAGGAGCAGCAGGGAACCGAAGTGAAGGGGGGAAACCGGCCCACAGCAAACAGCCGCCACTGCTTCGCACTCCAGTCGCTCTGCAAGCCCAGCTTCCCTGGAATTTCACCCTCAGCATCTCTTCCAAGCTCAACAGGGGAACTGGAATCCAAAGGCAGATCTAAACATGGGATTCCCGCTTGCCACTCTCTCCACCTTTTCTCCAGCTTTTCCCTGAGCTGGGAAACAAAAGAAAACCAACATTTAAAAACCAGCCTTGAGGTGTCTTGAGGATGCCCAGGCCTGGGAGAAAACCCTTCCCACCACCCTCTTGGCCTTCTCCCACTCTGAGGATCTGCAGAAATGCATATCCAAATCCAAGTCAGGCAGCCTGGGATATTTTCTGCACACCAAACGCCATAGCTCTGAGCACCAGGAGCCTGAAGATGCTCTGGATTGCAATTCACAGCATCAGTGAGCCCTGCACAGGACAGCCAAGTCGTTTGTGTGCAGAGAAAACAAAAGTTTTAATTTTTAATAGTTAGAGTATCTGTGGGAGTTATTGGCTGCTTACAGCAGCAAGCTTCAAACGGCCTCCCATACTTACAGATTTATCAGAAACAGCAATTTCAGGTTCCTTCCTTTTGGAGCCCAACTCCAAATGGGAAACTTCTCACGAGTTCTCCTGAGAGAGGCAAGTGGAACTTCAGGAGCTCAGGAAAGCGACTCCCTCCCCTGAGTCCTGTCTCACCTGCCCGAGCACCCAGTGCTTTTATACCACCTCTCTCCCTGCTTTCCACGTTCATTTAAGTGTAAGAAACCTGCAAGTTCTCGCTCCAGCACCAGCCGCCTCTTCCCTGCGCCCCTAAACTGCCGCACTGCTCAGGCGCTGCTCCCCTCGGTTGCGCTGCCCCTTTGCCACGGGGCCGAGCTGGGACAAACTCCCGCTTTTGTTTCCCAGGAAAGGCTCTGCAGGGAGGTCCCGCCGTGCCGCCCGCAAGCCTCGGCCCCAGCCCCGCAGCTCCTCCCCGGCTCCGTGCCCGCGCCGGGACCGCCTTCACCCCGCGCAGCCCCCGCCGCCCGCTCCCGCCCGGCTCTGCTCCGGGGCCGCCCCCCGTCGGGTCTTTTCCCGGCACACGCCGCGTCGCCGTTCTCCGCTCACTTTCCACCTCGCTGCAGCCACAGCAACAGCCGCCCTCCTCCATTGTCACCACAACCCTCGCCTGCCGCTGCCGCAGCCGGGAACCGAACCTGGCGCTTCCAAGCCGCTCCCGGGCACCGCGGCGGCCCCGCACGGCCGGAACGGCGCCGGCAGAGCACCGCACCGCGCGCGTAACGCCAGTGCGCATGCGCAGCGCTGCCCGGCTCCGCCCCGCCCTTACAGCCCACAGGATGCGTCAGTGCGTCACTGCGCATGCGCTGCCCTTTGCACAACACTGCGCATGCTCACCGGTGTCACCGCCGCGTGACGCAGGGCGGCGGCTGGGCAGGGGCTCCTCCCTCCCCCGGGACCCCGCGGCGGGGAGATGGGCCCGGGGGGCTGCGGGGAGATGGGCCCGGGGGGCTGCGGGGAGATCGGCCCGGGGGGCTGCGGGGAGATCGGCCCGGGGGGCTGCAGGCACGGCTGTACCGCGATGAGACTCACAGACCCACCGCAGCAGCTGCCTCTACCCCCCAGCCCCAGTCCCCATTGCGGCCCCTCCACTCCCGCAGCTGCTGCTCCCCTGGAGACACCTTTAAGCAGGAGGGTTCCTGCTGTGGCACATAACGCTATTCCCAGAGGATGTGTCCCTGTCCACTGACCCCCTCGGGCCTTGGACCCGTCCTGTAACCGCGGTACCTTCCTCCTGCTGTACCTGCCCACCTCGAACCGAATCCACAGCACCCGGGCCCCAGGACCACGCACGCACTTTCATCCTTTCCAACAACCTTTGCAAAGTGGCCTCAGGAACGAGCCCTGGACTGGTTCCAGAGTGATGAACACGGGGAAAACTTTAATGTTCTTGGAAACATCTGAATGCCACACAAGAAAACATGGATTTTCATTTAAAAAAGTGATTTTATTTTATATTTCTCCAGAGTTCCTAGCAGAATGCCCATATTACTGAAGGAAAACCATACAGATCAGACAAGCTTATCCAGCAGTAGTGAAACATGCCCTTCACACTGCGGTCGCACCTGTCCTTTGGAGCTCCACCACAGTCCTGGTGCTTCATCTTTGCACTGACAGAGAAAACTGCATGGTATAAAGACTGCTGAGATAAAGAAAGATACATTAGGAGGGCCACAGATATAAAATAAATTAGAAGCATCTGTAAAAGTTTCTTTCCATATACAAAATAACTTTTCTTTTTTGGAGGTGATTTTCATTTTTCTTAATTGACAGTCTGTACACAGATAAATCTTTCACCAGAAATCATTTAAAAACGCTGGTTTTACAAGGAAAAGGGAGCCACTAAACAACCCATCAGTCTCCTGCAAACTCACAAGCCTCTCCTCAGTCAAGGGTGCCAGTCTTTGGGACCAGCCCTGCCCCAGGAGTGACACTCTGCTGCTGATGAGTTCAGGGCCCCCAGAGTATGGAAGAACCGATCACCACCTTGCCAACTAAATCAGAGCACTGAGTGCCCTGTCCAGTCCTTTTCTCAACAGCTCCACGGAGGGTGACTCCACCACCTCCCTGGTCCCTTCCACTGCCTGACCATCCTTTCCATGAAGAAATTCTTCCTAATGTCCAGCCTGAACCTTCCCTGGTACAGCTTGAGGCTATGACCTCTGGTCCTGTCGCTTGTTACCTGGGAGAAGAGGCTACTCCACAACCTGGCTACAACATCCTTGCAGGCAGACAACCCACAGATCATTTGCAAGCGTGTTCTAGAAAATGTTGTGAATAAGTCACTCAGACTCACTCACTGAGTGTGGTATTTTCACACCCCGGGCCTGCTGATCTTCCATAACAGGAAAAGTTTTCCATGAAAGAAAGGACTGAGCCTTTAAGAAATCAGAGTTATGTACTCAGCAGTCCTGTTTTGAGCTCTTCTGCCCAGGGGTGCCGAGCTCCAAAAACCGGACTTACAAAGAACATGTCGATGAAAAGGAACTCGCTCACAAGGTGGGTAACGTTGTACCAAGGAGATGCATGTTCAAGTAGGGTTATCTACGCTTTTAGGATGTCAGATTTGTTTTGCCGCCTTGCTGTACTACTCTAAAACCTAAGGCAAGAAACTTAGCTTTAAAATGAAGACTCTTACATTTCTAACCTCCCCCCGCCATTAGTCACCATAAGAACAGAGATAAGAATTAACAGCTTGTGCTGCTTCCAGAATCTTGTACAAAAATAGATCACTGTCCTTCGGGCAGTCTCAAAAATCTGCAGATTCTTCTTTCACCTCTCGATTTCAGCAGGTACGGTCAGATGCCATTCCCAAGGCTTGTGTACAGACGAATGAAGTTCACATTCACAAGCCTTGGAATTGCTATTTGGAATCCATTCCATTTTCATTCTCATTGTCTGGATTTCTTTACATTTTCTTTTTCGTCCAAAAGAAATGCATTGGCAGTGCAAACATAAAGTAGGTATGATGAGACCCCCGTCCACCCCCCTTCCCCAAACAGCAAGTTTTTGGCACTGCCAAAAGGCCTCACAAGGTGTTATCTGCATGCACAGGACTCCACTGTCATGTTGGGGTACACCTTCAGAACCACGTTTTTGTTTTCGTCAAAGAATAAGATACTAAGAGAAGACATTTTGTCAGGAACACAGCAAGGCTCAGGAATGCCAGGGATGACTCCGACAGCTCTCACAATGCTCTGGATGGTGGCATGGTTGGATGGCTTCATGGCCTGCAAGATAAAGATATGGCAGACCATGTTACTGCACCTGCACTGCAATGGACTCATGCACTCTGCAATAAAATTGCTCTGTTGAAGGGCCCTGCGGAGACCCCTCAGCTGGAACATCTGTTTGCCCTCCACTCTCTCCATTTGCCATTGTAGCTACCCCGAGCCAGCAGCAGGGAATATGAATCTGGGCTGGCTCGTTTGGCCCCCAGATGCCAGAGTCCATCCACTGCAATCAGCTCCCTGCTGGGGATAGAACCTTGGGCTCCCTGTGGGATCTGCCTGCCCAAGGGGAACCTACAGGTCAAGGTGGTCTCTCCTGACTGATTTAAGTTACACACGGGCTGCAATTCAGTCTTACAGCTCACCTGGCTGGGAGGGAGGCAGTTCACGTGTTGACAGGCTGTGTTGCTAGGGGAGCCAAAGAAACATAACTCGTGGGCTGGGAAGCTTGAGCAGCGGAATATGAGCGCATCAGGAAAAAACCCAAAGCAGATAAAACGCGTGCGAAGGAGAGAACGGGAGCGCCTCAGGCCACGATGCCGACTGCTCTTCCCAGTGCTTGTGCAAGGCTCTGCTGTTTTGTTCCTCCTTCCGTGTCGATTGCTTCTCATCTGTAGTGTACATCTGTAGCCAGTTGCACTGCTGAGGAACTGAGCCTCCAAGACAGCTGTACCTCATACTACAATGACACTTTCCTCCAGAGAAGAAACTCCAAAGGACAAAGTTCCCTTAATTTATAAAAAGGGACACGCTTGGGTGTGCTCTGAACAGAAAGCAGATCTGCCTGGTGAGATAACTGCTTGGCCACAAAACCAGAAACCATTATGGTGCTCATAAAAATAAAACACCAACACAGAGAAATGAAAAATACAGAGTTTTACCTCTGAACCCTGAAACACTTCCAGATCCAAGTATCTGTACAGAAGACAGGTGGGCATGAAAAATGCACAAGGTACAGCTTTTAGCCAAGGATTTTTGGTTTGCTTTTTAGAGTTGTTCTTACACACAGAATCTGGGAATCAACACAGTTCAGTGCGTACCCCATCACATGTCACTGAGGAATATACAGAACAAGGTCATTTTGGCCAAGTGGTGGATTTGCAGTTTTGCTGCGATGAGGCATGTTTTGTTTCTGGGAAAAAAGTCTGGCTTAAGGGTTAGATATGGACCTGCAAAAAGCACAGGAATAACTGTGAAATTCCAGCTTTTCTTATCGTTTGCACAGCACATTAGTCCACAAAGTTGTAAGTCTCCATCTAAGCTGATCTCAAGAAAGACATTTCTGTTGATTTGTTTTGAATTCAGGAGTACCTATACTCCTCAGCAGTAGCAGCCAGGGATTTAAAAACACATCTTAGATTATTGTAAAATTCAGATTTCTGTATCATTTCTGCCTCCAGAAAGAAGTGAAAGCTGTGGTAGCACAGCCATGTTTCCTTACTCAGCTGCCGGGCAGCATTCTCCCCAAAAATAATTGGGAGCTCAACAGCTGTCCTGAGCCTGCTGATCACAGGTCAAAGGTAGAACACACCTACTGAGATCCTATTTCCTGTAGCCAGTAGTACTGAAACTAAAATCAGGTCTCCAAATATGCCATGTCACATCTCATCATAAATCTTCTCCTTCAGACATGGAATCCATAGCCCCAAAATGCTAAATTGCACCAAACTGAGTTCAAACTGAGCAGCACCGAATGGATTTCAAGCCTGGTCTCAGCTTTCAGTGGGAACAGCCTGGACACGTGCTGTCCTAAAAGAAGTATCCTTGTTTGACGTGGGTAGCATACAACAGAGAACATCCTCCTCCCTGACCCCAGCCCGTGCTGAGCACGCTGCGCTGGTCCTTCAGGTGCGCCCTGGAGGATAACCAGCTTTGGCAGAACTCTGCTTCAGCCAGTGAGAATTTAACCATGAGCAGAGCAAAAACCCAAGTCCTGTGGTCCTCAGGAAACTCGAATCCCCTTGCATAATGCCCTGCACGAGGGGGGTGAGTCAGGCCGCTGCCTGCAGGCTGCCTGTGCTCCGTCCAGCCCGCGGTCGTGGAAAGTGGGCGGAAGTTTGCTCAGAGAAGGGCTGAAGCAGGGGAGGCCGAGAGGGCCCAGCAGGAGATAAAAATGCCGAGCTGCCTCCAAACCGCCCAGCCTGTGAGTGAGCCCAGCTGCAGTCAGGCTACACCTGCCAAGCTGCACGGCCCTCAGGAGCCTGGCTGCCCTGCGGAATGTCACAATGGCACACAGTGGCAGTTAGGAGCTCTCATTCCCGAGGGCGTCTGCCCAGCCCGCAAGCTCTGCGCCATGTCACACTCCCAGCACACGTGGGTTTGACAGGAGTCAAACCAGCTAACTAGAACCAGGGCACGGGTAAGGCCTGAAAATCTGGAGGGTGGGGGGCACATCTGTTCTTAATTACCCAACAGGTTGTTAACTCTAGGAGCTTGCCCTCAGCAAGGGAACATTATATACCCACAGGCACAGACTAGTCTGTTCTTGCCTGAGGGTCAGAGTACCCTTCTGCGAACACAGTCTTAGTAGCGGCAGATCCTGTGATCCTCAGCTTTAAAGCCTGCCTTTGCAGCTGGAGGTAGGCAAGTCATCTCCTCCTTCAAGGAGAGGACCCCACCTTCCTCAGCTTGCTTTGTCTGGGCGCCATCCCCTTTGGTACAATTCCTCTCCAAATCACTTTCAAAGGGCAACTCCCTTGGTTCCTTAAGCCGCTGAAATGCCAGATACATTCTGGAACCAACTGCTCTGGCTTCACTGTGGCAGGAATAAAAACTCCGGAATGAAACACTGCAGCGAGTCCAAGAGCCCTGCCTTTACTGATGTTTCCTGCAGATGTTACTTGTGCATAACCTCTCCTTTTAGGCCAGCCTCAAATCCCACGTCCTGCTCTCAGGTTTCAGCAGCCTCCAGGGGCTACATGTCGCTAAGAACATCACTGGACGTTTGGAGCAGAGTTCATCTATTTAGGTCACAGAGCTAGGAGCACATCTGCCTCGCCTGCTACTCGCGTGCAACCAACTCATACAAACCAGAGGATATTTTGAAAGTCAGTGGGCCTAGATCCACTGCTGTTGGATCCCCTTGGTCCGTCACACAAGTAACTCACTCGACTCCTTCACTGGACAGGCGCCCCGACCGCTCCCGCTACTGCCCGGAGCTCTCTGCCCTTGGGGCAGCTTTGCCTCCCATGGTACATGGCTTTCCTGGAGCGCGTTGTGCCCACTGCCTGTGGTGGGGCTCTGAGCTCCTTTTGGGCACAAGTGCCGCTTACGAAACAATTTTCCAGATCTGGCTTGTATTTTATTTGTTAAACAGGCTAATAACAAGTTCACACATCATAAGCACTATTCAGGAAATGTTTTATGGCAATTAGGATACCGGATGAAAAACTAACAGCAAGTTAAGTTTTTTTAATTACCCTTGCAAGCTGATCTTTATACTAGCTGTTCTAACCACCGCCCACTGCTGCACGGGGCAAAGGTACCACGTAGGTCCTCGATCCAAACGCATACCGGCACCGGCCGCCTTTCACTGATGTGGGAAAAAAAATGCCCAGTTCATGGTAACAAACAGTGAAAAAGAATCAATAAAGACCATACCTTTGGAATTGGGAATTGGCATTCTCCTGAGCAGTAATAGGCGTCGAAGGACTTAGGGGAAATAATCCACTCGCTCCAGCCGATGTCTGCAAAATCCACCTTGAGATAGCGCCGGGCGCAATACCTCGGCTCGTTCCACTGCTTCCTCCTCGCCTTCTTCAGTGTTTGCTCATTGAACTGGAGAGTCTGGGTCTTCTGGAGATGATTCTTCCTCTGCTTTTTCTTACTCCTGGCCCTGTCTGCTAACTGTGGCTGGAAGGTCTTGTAGGGTTTTCTGTCTTCCCATCTCTCGTCCTCACCGTACTGGTACTTGGCTCCCGGAAGCTCGTTATTCTGCAACGGCAACAGGATGTTTGCAGAGCGCTTTCTCCGGCGATTCCTGACACTGCTCCTCATGTGGCTTTCTGGCTTGGAAAACACCCTCGCCAGAGGATAACGATGTCCTTGCAAAGTAGAGACAACACTCTCTGGCTCTGAGATAGCAGAATCGTTGGCGTAAATTAAGATGTAGGGTTCATAAGAAGAAGATGCCCTTTCCCAGGGGTGATGGCTGCTCAGATCCATTTTAACACTGATCAGCAGTTCGTTGTTTTGCTTTGCTTCATGCAGGAGCCGAGTGATATCCTTCCACTGCCAGGAAAGGATGTCCTGGTAAGCAGAAGAGACATTGATGAGGAAATGTCCCAGGCTCCGAGTTAGGTTCCCAACTGAAGGAAAGGTCCCAACTGAAAGACGTATCTGAATTTCCGGTTTCCCATGCCTGTGATGAGAACAGCCACTGGACTGGGAACAGTTCCACTCTGCATGCAGCCGATCACCGATATAATAATACACCGAAGCTGACAAGACGTTTTCAGACTCTGTGAGTGATGTCAAGTTAAAAACATACATCTCCTGCCCTTCGGGGCTCCCTAGAAAAAGAAATACTTAGATAAGAATATCGGCATCTAAAAACGTCATCCAGAGGACGCGCAGGCTGCTCTGACAGCCTTTTGGCTAAGTCAGATACTAATTGTGCCTGAAGTTTCCCTCTAGAACAATCAGTTACACTAGGTACATTTACTCATTCCATCTAGGACACTTCATCAATTTTCATGCCAGAGTTAGAAGGTATTTACTAATACAGCTGAAGGCAGGCAGACGGTACTAGAGCATCCTCAGTAGCCCAAGGAAAGCCAATCCAGAAACCAGATTTGAGGGGTAGCGGGGTTGCACACCCCGCCTTGTGTCTGTGCAGGGATAAACAATCCAAGGGCAACCCTTCTTATGCCTGGGATGTGCCTGTGCCAATTAGGAGCGACACGGGGGACGGCACGCTTTCCACAACTGCGAAATTCAGGAGGTGGACCTAACCGTGGGTACTGTGCCCAAACCCAGGGATGCTGGTCTGGGAAACACATGGGGGGCTCTAACCCCCAGAACTGCAATAGGAAGGCTTGAAAGGAAGGTTTAATTTTTCTTTTAAAATTCCCTGGTTGGGCTGCGGTTACGTCCATCCTTCAGAGCACGAGAAATATAGATCCAAATGTTAAGCTGTAAAACCAGGCTGTATGGAAGGTATGGTCTGCAGCCCCTCAAAGGGCTGGAAACATCCCGACGCATTAGGGAAATGAGGGCATGCAGAATTAAATGCTTTTTGGACACCACGGCATGGCAAAACCCTCTCCCCAAAGGGTTATTCCAAGCAACAACAAGCACAAGAGATGGCCACGGACTAGTTAAGTCCGTGGCGGGATGACCCGCCACACCTCTCCCACCCTCCAAACAATGTGAGAAGTCCCTTGCCCAAGCAAGTTGTGTTGGTTTAACACAGCCTGGTTTTGTGGTGGTGGGGGGGGAAGCCACAGAGGTGGCTTCCGTGAGAAGCTGCTAGAAGCTTCTACTATATCTGACAGAGCCAATCATTGATGGCTCTCAAGACGGACACGCTGCTGGCCCGAGTAGAGAGGTTGGCAACACCTCTGTCATTACATATTTAAGAAGAAAATCAAAACCGCACAGGCGCACTTTTTCCCAGGGGTGGTGAGGCGCTGCAGCCGGGACCATCCCGGCGCCGGGTGCGGCCATGTGGCCACGCGGCCGCAGCAGCCACACGGGCAGCACCATCTCGGCACGGCCCACGGCGAATTTTGCCTGTCTGGCCACCTCTAGCCAGCCGCGCCGCGGGCAGAAGGGCAGTGGCGGCGGCTTCCCCTTTTCGGCGCCCCGCATGAAGAGAGGTGCCGAATGGCGCCGGTGCCATGACGGCCGGCAGTGCCCGCACAATGGAGGCCAGGCCACGTGGCCGGCGGCAGAAACATGGCAAGCGATTCCCTGATGCAGAACTTAGACAAAATCAACTTCTCAGCACTGCAAAATCCTGCAGAAGTCTTTGAACTGGTGGAATTTGGTGGCAATGGCACTTAAAGAGCAGCAGGTTTTTTTCCGCCTAGTCGAAGAAAGAGGAGGAAGTGAGGACATGTGGAAAAAGATCACATGGCTGCACCAAGGTCAGTGGAAAGAAAGAAGGGGAGGAGGTGTTCCAAACGTCGGAGTCGAGATTTCTCTGCAAGCTATGGTGAAGACTATGATAAAACAAACTGTCTCCCCGTAACCCATGAAGTCCATGGGGAAATGGAGCGATTCTCTCACAGCCCGTGGGAAAAGGTGCTCATGCCGGAGTGGGCAGATGCTAAAAAAAGCTGTAATCCAGGGGGAGACCTGAAGAGAAAGACAAGGCCCCTGCTTTCAGAAATAAAAAACAAGAGGGCCCTTGCTTCCAAACTAGAGCAGCTTATCCTTGAAAGACTACACCCCATGGACTACATGACCTATGCTATGGCAGTTTTGGGAAGACTGTTTTGCCGGTGGGAAGGACTCAGGTTACAGCAGGTCGGGCGAGACTGTTACCTGTGAAATTAGAACCCCACCAGAGAAGTTCACGGAGAACCATCTCCTGTGGGAAGGACCCCACAGCACAACAGAAGAGACACTCCTCTCCCCAAGCGAACTAAAAAAAGATCCTGAGTGAGAAACTGACCAAACACTCCTACGCCCTGTCTCCCTGCACTGTCAGTGGGAAGGAGGGAGGGGCTGGGGGGGAAAAAGGTGTTTTCAAGGCTTATTTTACTCCTCATTATCTTCCTCGGACTCTGTTAATAATAAATTTACTTTATACCTTTAAATTTGAGCCTGGTTTTGCCCTTAGAGTATTTGCTCCCAGTCCTTAACTCATGAGCCCTTTGGTTTTTTTCCCCTCCTCTGCTCAGCTATAGCAGAAAGGAGTGAGTGAACATTTTTCTTGGATACTTAGCGTTTTAACCAGTGTCAAACGATGACACAAGCGTACTGATCTTTCTCAGACTTTGATAATTTCATGTTCTGTGTGACATTCTGTGCCTCCAGCCTGCAAATATCCCAATAGCCAGTGCCATTCAGGTAAGTCTGGCAAAAGCTTGTACTCTCCCTGTGCTGCCCCATCCCTACCCCAACAATCCAAGCAGCTTCCTCCTCTTCTGAACATTTTTGTCATAATATTCCAGTCAAGACATTAAAAAAGCAGGAACTGGTCCCACTAGGAAGAGAGAACCCTTCTCCCCAGCCCATCAGATGCACTGCTTCACAGAACTGTGGAAAAAAAAATACACATTTTCCTCAGTGAAAACAGGGCCAAAACAGTGAAAAGGCCAAATCATTTAAGGAAGACACCTTTGTTTACACATTCAGCCCAATCTGACACAAGAGCACGTAGGTAAGTTTCCAAGCACTGAAAGCTCATGTACCAAACCCATCCAAATTCTAGCTGCTACAGATGCCTAGGGAACTAGATTTAATTGGAATTCCATCCCGCTTTTTATTCCTCAAGCCAAAACCAGCTCTTGATTACACTTGTACTAAGCATACACGAGGACCTGATCTCTGCTTGGTTTATAACCACTAAGGTAATGAGGTTAATACGTATTTGGCAGAGCACTGAGTAGATCAGTCTTAGGAGCACGAATTCATGGTGTCTCACGAGCACCTGTTCAAGAACATATTATTTAAATCATCGCTGTATGGTAAGTTTTGATCTTAATTTTTATTACGAATGCCACTTAAAAAAGCCTGCCTGTCCTACATTACCATATTGTATTGGAAGACAAAAGAAGCTACTTTTTGTTTATGAAGAAATTCTAGACAGCATGGGGCAGACACAGGAGGAGTCTCTCGTTTCGGTTAAAAGCTAAACTCCAGCAGCCACTTCTGGCCTGGAACTCTATGCCCAGATGAAGCACTTACGGTAGATGGTGCTGTTTTCCTACACAACCACCTCCAAGCTTCAGCAGCTCTGAGTTCTCAGATCTTTCATCTGCAAAATCATCTCGGAAACAGCTATTAGTGGCTAGCACAGGCATCAGTGGATTGACCAGATTCCGCCTCAAGAAACCCAACTGCGTGACCTGAGGTTCCATCAAAGTTTGGGAGTACTGGGTCCAGTACATCCCTTGTGCAACACCGATACCTGACTCCCAGGTGTCAGCACTGCACTGAAATAAGTGCTCCGTGGGCTAGAAATTACCCTTAAAAGTGACAGACATGCCAAGGAAGATGCAGCTTTAAAATATCTACCAACCCACCTTTTGCTCAGGAAAATTTCATTTCATTGCTTTGTCTTCTGGCTCCTAGGACACACTCTGCTGGAAATCATTCCAGAGGATAAGTTTTAGGAAGAAAAAAGGAAAGAAAAAATATGAGGAACCGAGCTACACGCTGCTGCCTTCCAGACATCGGGAGGCCAGATTTTAACAGCAACCTCTGCTCCTCTCCACCAGATGTTAATGCCGGTCTGATGAGGAGTTTTTAAGACCAAGCTCTGCATGACAGAGCTCTTTTGAACTGCAGTAGGTAAGACACAGCACCACTGCACCATTAGCACTGCTCACCCCTACAGCATCGAGCACTGAAGCAGCAGCCACGAGCTGGGCAGAAAGATACTCGACAAGTAGGACATGGCATTGTTTGTATTCACGTCGAGTATCGTTTGGAAGGTACGTAGAGTTACATGGACAGGCAACGGGTTTATCAGCCTCCTTGGCCCACAGGCAAGTCTGTGGTCACCTGTGCACTCGCCCCTTACCCGAATAAAACCCTCAGTCCAGCTGCACTGTGGAAAAGCCTGCGCTGGGACAGCCCCGCTTCCTAGTCTCGTGTGCAAATGACAACAGGGGTCTCCGGGACAGGGTGAGAAGAAGGGTACAGTCTCTTCAGACCTAAAGCAGAAATGCCTTACTCTACACACGTATTGGCACTCCCTCTTCAAGGTACCAGGGATGCCAGACTATTTACTGACAGCTCAAACCTGGCTCGTGGCACTACTTACTTGTACCTGCTGGATCTTAGGGGCACGGACCACGCTAGCTCGCCTCCCTGCACCAACCCACAGCTGCAAGCACAGCCTGTGACTGGCATTAAAAAAGTATTTCTAAGGAAGCGCTGTAGGTCTGTGAAGAGGGACATCGCTGGCACGAATAGACTGCTGTCACAAGGGGGATTTCAGGCATCAATAAGCTGGAACGAGTCTGCTAACATGTGGTGCGTTTACCTTTATAGAGGATGCCCAGACATTTTTATGGACTGCCAAATCTATCCCACGGGTGAAAAAGGATGCAATAACAAGGACTATTTAGTTATACAATCACCATTAGCCATCATTTAAAGGAGATATTAAAGAGGTGCCCTTGTGACAAGGCCCAGTTAAGAACGTAGCGGTGTTTCCGGTGTAAACATTGTTCCTATCGGTTCACGGCCCAGCTACAAAAGTTCACTTGGAGCTGGAAACGGGAACAAGTTCCTCATCAGAAACAGCTTTGGAAACCAGATTTTCTCTCTTCTCCCACCTTCCCTTTCACTTGGCTGCTGCTTCCTAGTTACCAATTTGTGTACTGTGCAAAAGGAAAAGATAGGATGTGGTTCTCCATTTTCAAAGAGCATAGGACCCGGGGCCAAACTGGTTTTACTAATTCTTTTAGCAAAGCAGGTAAGGTCACAGCAGCTAGCAACTTGATATAAAACAGCAGCAAGTTCACCACTGATCAAAGCTATCAGCTGCTCAAATCAAGAACTTCTGCAGAAACAGCAGTGCTGCATACTCAGGACCTAACTTACATGAGGGTCTCATGACATGAAACCCACCAATCTGCAGACTGCACATCGTAACTGTGCTGCACAGTGGCCACTTGATCTCTTTTCTGTATTTTTTAAGCAGGAAGAGCACAGCAGGTGCAAGAACTAAACACAACATCTAGCTCGAAGCTAGCACAAGCCAAGCAAGCTAAGGGGGTACATCCACAGTGGACACAAATCTGGGCAGGAAAAGAGCCAATCTCACTCTTCCTCACAGCCACAATTCATTGCTCTTTGGCCGAAAAGCAAATTGTGCACAGCCTGCCCTTGGACGCCAGAGCTCTTCATGCTGAAGCAATGTGTTCTAGAAACAGGGACCAGCAGGCAACTGCGAACACAGGTCACTCGCATGCATGGCACCGCTGCAGACACACAATGACAGAAGCCAGAAAATTCAAATTCTGGGTCTGGTCCTGAGAGGCCGAACCTACAGATCCTACCCATTTGCCTCAGAGGCTTGCAGATTTGGGCCCATCGGCCCAAATCACAGCTTAATGTTTTTCAAGTTCCTAAAAACTACCAGGATGCTGCTGTCTGCATTGTATTTATAGGGGTGCAGCAAAAAAAAACCCAAACCAAAGAAACATACAGAAGGGAAAAAAAAAAAGAAGTCTCCCAACTGAATATGTTTAAAGCTCTTGTTGCAAAGAACCCCTGATACTGCTGGTGCTCAGAGGGACCAGCACTTGGCCCAGACTGGTTTCTGCAGGCTGATGGCAGCCAGTGAGGCGCTGCTTTCCCCATGCGCGCTCCGCTCCGTTCCCCTGTTTGCGTGGGCACTTCGCACCATAACAAAGGAAAGAAAGGCCTTTGAAAGGGAGGAGAACATAGTTCTAAAACCACAAGAATTGGCCTAGGGGCAGGTGTAATACCTGAAATTACTTGAACTTCAGTCAATAAAAAAGAGTTTAAAGTAATTTCTCCCTGTATAGCTTTACTATAACACCATTCAGAGGACCTTCCAATTAAAGTCAAGACTCATCTGCCAGCCATGTTCCTTAAGTGATGCTAGCATTAAAAATGCTTTCAGAAGCATACCTAATCTGCATTTGAGGCTTTTATCTTTCCGCTCTCTTTTATTTTTTCGTGCTGTATCTGACGTCCAGATCCTGAGCCTGGGCAGCGACCAGCACACCTCCAAAGGCAGTGCTAAAGGCAAGCAGATTTCTGCCAGCCGGAGGTCAGGTCTCTTTCAGGAGGAAAGAACAGTCCCTGCTGCACGGACAGGACCGCAGCTTCAGAGATCCCTTGGCAGAACTGCCTGAGCATTCCCTTCTGGCTCACATATCACCCGACCTTCTTCCTATGTGTCTTTTAAAACCACAACGGATGGAAAAGCACTCACACATGTGGCACCCACAGGTAAAGAACTGAAAAGGCCTGTCCAAAGCAACACAAGGACTACCAGCATCATCCCAGAAATATCCCAACACAGTGAGAAGAGCTGCCACAGAAATCACAGGCTGAACATCCCTTGACTCAAATGCACAGAAACAAATTGGAGCAATTAAGTCCATGAAAGAGAACGGTGCTGAAACGTAACTAAACGCTCTGTGAAAGGCGTGCATCCTTACTGCACCCTTCATGGATTTCAGGCCTGGGGTTTCTTTTTGGTTTTGTCACAGGCATCAAAGGTTCCTTTCTCTGAGTGGTTCAAACTGAACAATTATGCCCGCAGACAACTTAGCAAGGTTAACAGGAAACAAATTTGCCTGAATAGATGATCGCATGAGCATTCATCAAAATCAATGGCCAAAACCCCCAACCCAAACAAGCAACCATCCAGCCTAGTTGTGAAGTCTGGTGCATGAGAGAATTCAGGGCAGCATGGGATGGAGGGTTAAAAGAGGTGCCATATGGGGCTGAGGCTCTGGTCCCATCCCCTCAGAGAACTGAGCCGCAGAAAGAGAAACTTGCTTTTAACAGGTATGAGGACGCTTGTTCCGATTAATCACTCTTAGCTGGGTTTTGTTGGCTGTTGGTTACAAGGCTGCAGCTGCCACATGAGACACCACTGTTCTTTGACTAGAAACGGGGATGAGTTTCAACAAATCCTACGAGCTTTTGGTCTCATCGCACAACACTCCAGGGTCTAAAAAATTTGTCTACTGGGTTACCTGGGAGATTTGGGAAAGGCCTTTCCCGTGTGGTACAGAAGAAGCAGAAGCCGCTGCAGAGAAAAAGCAAGGACAGAAAGGTTTCACAACTACATTTGAGAGCTGTGATTCAGAGAAGGAAGAGTTTCTCTCCTGAAAATGTCAGACTAAATTGCAAAGTTAAGCTGCAAATGAAACCACCAAAGATTTGCTTCAAGACCTCTCGCTGTAGATGGAGGAGACACAGGAGGGTTGTTGTGGAACTTCAGCTCCTAGCAGACAAAAACGTGAGTCCTGAAGGGGCTGGCAGAGGGAATGGTAAAAGGTGAAGGAGTAACAGCAACATCATGTATTAAATTAACTGATGCAGTCCCATTAGGGACAAGGGGAAGCCCATGGGAGACTGAAATTTGGAGCCAAGGAGCGCAACAGTCAAAGAAGAGGATCTAGGGACAAAGTACCTTGAAAGGGGAATACTGCTGGATGTGCCATTTTCATTGCAGGGCTTGTCAGGCAGCTGGGCCCAAGGAGGAAGTCAGAAAAAGCCTTTCCATTGCACCCACCACCCTGAGGAACATCTGCTATATGGGCTTTCTGGAAACAGACTTCTCTGCCATCAATCACCACACAAAATAAGCTGCTGCCGCTGCCGCTGCCAATGGCAAGAGAAAGACAACAGTTAACTGGTTAACTCTTTTGCATAAATACTTATTAAAGTGTCAGAAAAGTTTTAAAACCAGTGCTTTGGCACTGGATCTGTGAACGTACTGGAGGAGGAGGAAAGGGATTAGCAAGCAGTGTGTTTATAGGACTGCTGCCACCCAACATCAAGTGAGAGTACAAATATAATCAAAAAGACCACAGAGATAGGATTTCAACCAACATTCTAGGTTTAGAACAATAAATGGCTTTAATCGGATATACGTAACAGAGCAAATATTGCTCTGCTGGGATTATTAAGAACCTCCCCTCTTGCGGGGGGGGGGCTGTAGTGAATATTATATCCTCCCCTCTTTTGGTGGGCTTAATTCAGGGACAGACGTGGACACGAGACTTCATACGGCAAACAAGTCATGTTAGAAAGTCAAGAGAGCTCCTCAGTAAGAGCAGCAGCTGGGGAGTCCTGGCTCTCAATCCTCCAAACCTCCTCCTTTAAAGCCTCTCCTGGGGACAGAAACATTTGCAGGGTTGAACCCTAAGACACTAAAGCCACTCGATTCCTCGTGGCATTTGATCTCTGTGCAGAGCTGCCTTATAAAATACATTGCTGCCTTTGAAGAAGCAAGGAGGCCTGCCACCCAGTTCTCCTTCCTGGGACAGGAAGGAATTGAGGCAAGTCACTGAAACTCACAGACAACTCTCAGTTTTACTGATAGATGCCTGTCTAAGAAAAAGCCAGTGGCTCAGTGCACCGGTGTAAAGCAAAGTAAGAGACTGCCAAATGGGGCTTCTGTGTGTGGCATGACAGCTGTCCCACATGCAGCAAGGTTTTGGGATGCAATAGATAAGGGAAGGACATCCTAGTGATGGTCATCTTTGGGTTCTGGCAGTTCCATTTAGCCCTTGTGGAGCTCACATGCACGAAAACCAGAAGAGGGAAGGGAGGGGATGCAGCACCAAGACAGCGACTTCTTCTCTTTCTGCTAGGACATGGCTCTTTTGGAATGCTGGCATGTTAAATGTGTTCCCCCCCTTACGGAAAATGTTTTTACATTTTCACCCGTCTACCTGTGCACGCCAGTCCATAATCACGGAGAGATGTAAGTGCCCCTTCCAAAGATGGCAAGATGAAGTATTTACCACACTCAAGTCATGCTTCAGCTGAATTCACCTCCCACTACCTCTCACTGTCAGTACTATCACTACTTGTCAGTATGAGAATTCTGCAGACAGCCTGAAGGATCCCCAAACCATGTCACAGCTCTGTCACGCGCAAATCAGCCCTCAGTTCCAACAGAAGTTACACGTGAAAAACACCACTAATGGGAGACTCTGCAGAAGATCTGCTAATTACTCCACCTCCCTTGCATTGTACTCGGCCATCGTATGGCAGTGATGCTAGCAGCAGAACCGAAGCGGTAAGGCAATAATTGAAGTACAGGACATAGCGTCAAACACGACAGTCCCCGCAGGAAGCGACACGTCTCTAATTCTCTCATTTTTTCCCTCCACCGAGCTCTCTGGGCACTACCCCAGCAATCCTCTGACGCCGCGGCTCAGGGAACACGGCCGAGATCCGGGGCTGCCCCGTGGCCGAGCGCTCTCCGCCGGGAGCCGAGCCCTGTCTTCCCTCGGCCGCGGTGCGCACTCACCTGCCGGCAGCGGGCGGAAGCCGCGCACCGTGTTGCCCCGGCGGAGCCAGGGCCCGGGTGGTGTCGGCGGGTCCCGGCCCCCGCGGTACTGCTCGTAGAGCCGCAGCATGTGCTCCGCCACTCTGTCCGCCGCCGGCGGCCGCCCGGGCCGCCGCTGCCCCGGGCCGTCATCACCTGCGGCCGCCCGGGTGCGGCCGCCCCGCACGGCCCCCGGCGCAGCTCGGCGCCGCAGCCCGACCCGGCGCGGCCGCAGCGCATCCCCCAGAGCCAGGCACAGGCAGCCCCATCCCAGGCACAGGCACAACACCCAGCGGGCCGACGCTGCCATCCCGCCCCTCCGTCCTGGCGGCAGCGCCCCGGGGCCCCTCGGCGCGGGCGGGCGCGCTCGAGCCAGGCGAGCCCGGGGCTGCGCGGAAACCGCGCACGGGGCGTCCTCCTTCTGAAGAAGGAAAAGAGGAGGAAAGAAAAAACGGGGAAAAGGAAAAAAAAAAAAAAAAAAAAAAAAAAAAAAAAAAAAAAAAAAAAAAAAGGAAAAAAAGCGGGGCGGAGGAAAGAAGCTCCACGGTCTGGACCGCCCTCCCTTCCCAGCGGGGAGCGAGGGGTTTTATTCCCAGCCGTGCAGGTAGTTGTGTGGAAAGAGGCGGCGGAGCTACTCCCGGCACCGCCGGTACTCGTTTGCCGCTCCCGCTCCGCCACCGGTGCAGCCCCGCGCCGTGCAGAGACGGGTGGGACCGCGGCGATCGCCCCGCCCGCCCTCGCTCCGGCGGGGGCGAAGTGCGGGGAACCGCCACCCCAGAGGAGCGCAGCGACGGGATGGAGGGAGGGGATGCTCTGGAAACTCCATCCCCCTGGGCGGACGGCGATTGAGGCGGAGGACGGTCCCCTGCCCGCCTCCACCCAGCCCCTCCCAAAGGCCGTACAATCGTACGTAATCGCATTAAAAAAAACAAACAAAAAACCAAAAAAAAACCCACAAACAAACAAACAAACCCAAAAACCCCACGAGTCACAGCGCACTCACCCTTCTCCCCTGGAACGTCTCAAGGCTTGGCTGGGAGCAGAGCACAGTCCACTGCGGGCAGGTGGAAGGGATGCTCACCGGCTTGTGCTGGGGTTCTGCCTGCCTCTCCTAAGTACCAACCACGCTCGGTGACCCTCGGCTTCCTCCAACCTGGCCGGGAGGGGCACAGGTGCCCTCAGCAGCCAGGAGCCCCTGGGAAGAGACGTGCACCCAGAGAAACCGTGCACGTGAAGACTCCTCCACCACAGCAGCGCACAGCAAGGTGTTCCTTGCTCGGCTGAGACAATTCCATGTGCCTCGCGCATTTGCTGCCTTTCAGCACCAACAGGACAGAAGCGTCTCAGCCCCTCTAGCCAGTGCCACAGCATCACACAATAGCCCAGCATATATGACACCGTCCCTTGTCCCTTACAAAATCTGCTTTGCAACACAAAGGGTATCAGGCACGGAACACACGGGAGGTGGACGAGAAGCCTCGCTGCAGTGTCACCTTTATAAATGTGCTGGTTCCCAAGATCTGCTTGGTTTCTAAACTGAAGAAGGGAGATAGTAAGATTGGCCTGAAGATCAGTACACAGAGCTTAGCACAGCATTTTCAGCACAGGGCATTCGGATTTTCCACGGGCTACAGCAAGTGTATCATTATCCAGCCCTGTATAAAACACTACGACACATTGTGTATTGCCTCTCAAATTACACTGAAATTAGGATCGGTGGCAAGTACTGTTATGCAGTTGTAATAAGCCCATCTGTAACTACAAGAGGCAAGTGCCCACCCAGCAGGTAGGGAGGAAAGTGAAAATTCTCAAGAGCAGAGTAATGACTTTTATATGCTCCTACATTTGAGGACTCAGATGCAACCCATGGCAGTGACTCATCTTCAAACAGTTCTGAGGCACCGAAGCTGCCATATGCATCTCAAAATACTATCCGTAGATGTGAAAGCACACACAGTGTCAGTATCGATGCTAGTAGTACCATTACCTCTAATTCTCACTTCTCTAGGTAAGAAATACACATTAGTGCAATATTAAAGCTAACAATACAAGTGAACATAATTAATAAGTTCATAATTAAAACATTAAGGTGTGGTTGCTGTTTTGGACACAAGTAATAAAACCAATGCGGATCCACGCAGAAAGAAAACAAAATTATTTAAACTGATAGCTACAAAATTCAGTGGTCCCTGGCTTACATCCATGGCAGAACTGTCAATCCCAAGGAAAAATCGTTGTGCAACTGGAAATTACCATTTCATTTTCAGTCATGTTATTTCCTACTGTTGAAAGAAGCAACATAAAAAAAACCCAAAACCCCAAGCAACAACACACCACAAGTCTTCAAATAAAAACTGGCTTAACTGAATCCTGTCCTATACCTACAGTGCCAAGTGATTTGCTGAAAGAATGTGATCTTTTGGGTATCTCCAACACATCCTCTGAGCAGCTTCCTGACTCTTGAGATCAGACCACTGTAAATTGAGAATTACCTGAGTTTAAAAAAATCAAACAAACCCTCAGAGACAGTGTGTATCTGTAACACCATTCTCAAGCAAAGGGGGATTAGACAAAAACTACTTTAAATTCAACATGGAAGCTCAAGCACCCTGTGGCTGAGCTTTTATTTAAAATCGTTTCAGTGTTAGTGGAAAGCCCTGTTTATGCAAAATTAAATCCAAATTCAGCTCCCAGAGCCTCGCCCCACCACTTGATTGCAGCTAAGTGTCTAAAATAGAAAGCTAGCCCTATACAATCCTGTTACAGCCAGCAAGGAGAAAGGAAGAGGACACTGGGTGTGAAACACAAAGGAAAAAGTGATTTCTCAGGGCATTAGGAGCCTTCTCTGAATCCCCCTTTTCAAACAGCCACTGCAGTTTTCTGAGCATGCTACGCAGGCACACACAATGGGTTTCAAAAATCCCTCACTTTATGGATTGTCTCTGTGACATATCAGGACACTCATTACACGGAGTTCTGCAGCTTCCAAAGTTTAAAAATATCCCTCATTCCATGAGATTTTTAAATGCCAGAGCCTTGTGAGCACACCAACCAAAGCAAAGCAAAGCAAAGCAAAGCACGTAGGGAGCTCCTCTCCACAGCCGACAAACTCTCACACCTGACCTCTAAGGGAACAGCACTTCTCTGCTATTCCTTTGCTGTCACTTCCACAGAAGTGCTGCAAAACAGTTATCCACACATGTCCTCCCCTCCAGCTACAGCCAGCACAACTCCAGGCCCTATCTGGCCTGAGCAGCTCCATCCTGATCACCAGAGTCTCCAATCTGTGAAGCAACCTGGCCTTTTAATTCCTTAGCCTCCAGCACACAGCAGGCTTCAGTACAAATTAAGTTTATTTAAATGGTGAGCAAGTCCTGTGCCACTGTCAGGGCCAGCCTCACCACCCTCCGGCAGCCCCTTCTAAAGTGCTGTTTAAAACCTCCACCAAAAACTTCAAGGTTTTCACTTTTTCAGAGCTTGCCACAGAGTGGACAACCCAGTAAATTTCCAGTTATTTGTTCCCTTCACACAAGCACTCGGAAGTCCCAGGGAAGAGGAAACCACAAATACTCCTTCTGGGGGAAATGAAATAATTACATATTTGCATAACAAAGTGATATTAGCAAAATCTGTTCAGCATGTGAAGGCTAACCCCATACTTGTGCTGTTATTTGCCTGGCTCTCAGCCGTTGCGCAGTTCACTTAGCAAAGCTGCTGCTGCGGCTCCCACATCCAGCTCTCCTGGCTGTCATCTGGAGAATTCCCCGCTGCAGCTCCGCCTCGGCTGCCTCGCACCAGCCCTCTGCACACCTGCTTGGCTGTCTCAGATGGGCTTCTGTATGCTCTGCTACAGCAGGGCTCCTGACACCGAGTCTTTGGGTCAGTGACGCCAGCTTTGCCCCAGCAGTGTGTCCCCAGCCCCACAAGGTCATCCCCACTCTTACCAGACCCCGAACCCATGGTTAAGGTGCGCTGTCCCTCATCCAGACCTTGTCTCTTCTCCCTGGGGTTGGTTTGCTCTGCAGGACCACACCGTACCCTGGCCCATATCACTTCCCTGCATCCCTGACACGCACGTGCTCCAGGTACGCCAGGTACAAATGGGAATGCCAAGCAGCACGTCATCCAGCAATGCTTGGAACCACGCTCCGTGGACCGCAAAGTGCTGAGCTGCCTCTCCCGTTACTGGAAACAAGGCGGCACGTGCTCCTTGGAGTGTTCCCGCTCATGGCTCCAGAGATGTACACAAGAGTACAGCCTTTCACAAGGCAGGCCAAGGTGGGAAGCCCAGAGCAAACCCCCTTGTGTGCAGCCATTCCCTGTATCCCCTGTGCTGGCTTTTTGAGGCTCGCCAGCCGGGCTGGGTGTTTGCTCAGGTGGCCAGCAGCAGCAGCCTTCCCCTTGGAGGGGCCTTCCAGCAGAATTTCTTCTCTCGGGCCTCAGGATCACATGTTTCTCTCATCACAGAGAACTTCTGCTGCAGGACCTGTAACAACTCTGCCTGGAGCTGAGCTGAAATAAAACACGCCTTGAGCGAACAACAGCCAAACAATGAGAACGATGTTCCCCTTCCGTGCAAGGCCGTGTTCTGTACACACAGCTCATCTGCGTGGCCGCAGTCCGTTCAGCACCTGTGTTTTTGTTTTCTTTGCGGTGGGAACTGTGGCTTGGCCTGCACTGCTTGTCCTTGCCTGCCTCGCAGAGAACTGCCCAAAGGTTTTAGCCATCTGTAATCTGATTTCTGTACGTGGGGAAATGGAGTTAGGGGTACAGTTTCCCCAACTGCCACTTTCACAAACAGGCGAAAGGAGAACATCTAATGACCAAACATTTTGTACTAAATAACATTCATTCTTCTGTGAATGTGCTGGTAGCTCAAGCAGAATGAAGCTCCTCAGCACCAATCTCCTGCTACTTTCTGGTTTCACCCTATGATCCAAAAGAACCACAACAACAGATCCCAATGTTGTTGTAAGACCAAAGATCCAGACTCCATATAAAAAGAACAAAATTATGATTTTGGTGGGGTGCTGAAGAAATAGAAAAGAATTGAAAACATATACAGGCTAATACAGCTTGCAGACCCTAACTGATGCACACAGTTCAGATGTGCTGGAAAAACACCCACAGCTCTCCCCACCGGTACAAAATCTAGATTTCCAGGGATGCACTTGCCCATCAGCGCCCAAAATCAGTTCCCTTACTGCAGTGTGCAAACCCTGTACCTGCAGTAAATGCCACAATTTTGTAACTTTTATAAAGCGTGGTGTCCTTCCGAGGCTGTGTGTAAGCAAACTGAGCGTGACTGCCACTACACTAACTGGTGTCGATGAAGCATCTTTGACATGACCAGTGCAGCCAGAAAAGAACGTCCTGTAAGACCCAGACGATTTTTATAAAAATACTTCCTTTTTACTAATGAGATTCTAAGGATGAGCAGTGAAATGATTAATCACAAGACATTTCCATACAAAGGAAAATTAACTGGCATCACACAGGAGAAAAGATCAATAATCCAAAATAAGGGAAAACACAGCAATATTGAACAAGAACTTTTTACTGAAATACTGTTTTATATGCAAATTACTTGCAGGCCTCTGCTGCAGCACAGGAGATGAGTAGATTCAGCTCAGGGTACGGTGGAATTTTTCAACCAAATGTTTATTCCAAGACCCTGATTGCTCAGACCTCACCAAGGATGTGGGAAATGCAGTTGCATATCCATCTTTCCCTGGATCTTTAATTACTGACATAGCTTAGACAGCAGAGCTTGAAAAATGCAGCCACAAAATCACAGTAATCGCAGACCCACCCTGAGCTCATCAGGGGCCATTCTCCGCCTCTTCCCGCTCCGCCGTCCCTTGAAGTTTTAAAGATACCAGGTCTTTTCCAAATAATAGTTTTGGAAGCTTTACGGGAAGCTTCTACAAAGAGTTAAAGCAGATTCCCCCCCCCCCGCCCCTTCCTATTAATTCTGTTTCCTGCAAGCTAATCACCAAGAAACAGCCTCTGGCCTCTGGAGTGCAGGCATGGGCACCGGCTCTCTCTTGCAGAGGTTGGCGCTGCGCCCTGCCAAGCGTTAGGCACAAACTCTGCTTTACGGCAAGAGGTGGCTCTCCAGAGAAACCCTCACCTTCTCTGCCACACCACCACCTGTACCTGCAGCAGCTGGCACCATGAGTAACACCAGCACTGACCGGCACCATGCACGAGAAGCTTGCCATCTTTTTGCTAGGATACAGCTGGCAGCCGAAGAAAGTACTAGTTTTGCCATTCAACCATCCACTAAAAAAATCTTGGCATCCCACCTTCAGCCACAGCTATTTCCTGGTGGAACTCAGAGGGAAAGTGGGTCCTCAGACACCTGCGTGTGGCAGCAATCACAGGAGCAGCCCCGGGAGCAACACACAGGACTCTGGCTGACATCTGTACGCCCAGACAGCAAACCCACAGCACAGACTGTCCCGACTGTACTCGCAGAACTATGGGACGCTGCAGCCTCACTGAAAACACCCCTGTTGTGCCCACGATTAACAGGCAATGCCCAGACCGGTCACCACTACACGCACGCAGAGCCAGAGCAGATGTGTCCGAGTATGCGGCGCTGGCCGGTCGCTGCCCTCGGTGGGCAACGTGCCGTGCTGGGCTCCACCGTGCCACAGCCCCTCTCCCTCCACACCCCACACACTCAGTCAGCTAATGTAAATTTTAAATAGACAGCGCAACTAATCCCAGGATGTGACCCCGTGGCTTGTAGAGCTCCCTTGGAATGAGCAAACCCACCGGGAAGTCCTGCAAATGGGCTGCCTTTGTTTTCAGGAAATCAGCAAGAGGAGAAGGAGCTACCATGTTTAGATCTCACTGCCTTCTGCATCTGTCTGCGCATCATGACGCTGTCTTCACACGTAAGGAGCAGTGAATCATTTCTGATTTCCAAACTGCACACAGAAGCTTCAACCCAAATCACATTCCAGACAAGCACTTGGCCAATTTCTGCTTTCCGAGACATTTTTCCCTTCTGTTCTATTCTCTCTAGAGACAATATAGGGAGAGCAGGATAGCATTTTCCCTAAGTCACAACTCTTTCTCCCCTAAGATTTTAGTCATCTGTAGTTTCCATTTCCGTATTGTACATATCTATGGTTAGTTTTCTCCAAAGCTGTAAAAAGACCAACTTTTCTCAGATGAGATTTGATCTTTCTTACTAGATTGAAGTGGAAATTGTAAAAGAGAGAAATTAAAAGCGAAATGTAGTATTTGCTGTACTTAAAGACAAGCCAGATGTGGAACCATATATCTCCAAATTAAACATTTACAGAGTTGGCATCAATGGATTTTACTTCTCACACATGCGAACGTTGAGTCTGAATGTACTCTGCTTCTTACTTATGCATCTATCCAACACTTGTTCCCCGTCACCTTGCATTCCTAGGGATTATCCCCTGGATTCCTACATGGCAACTCCTCACATCAGCATGGTGGCCTCACTTCACCTCCAAAAGATGTGAGGACTATGACAAAAATCTGAATGCTGAATGAGAGACAGCAACATGCACTATCAGGAGATTTAATGGATGACTGACAGAGCCACAAATACTGAAAGGAACTATAGTGCAGGTACTGAAAATCTTCAAAAATCAGGGCACGCTATCTGTGAGTGCAGACATCAAGTCTCATATATGGGGAACACCATTATGCAAGGAAAAGACTCTGAGTCACAGATAAATGTTGAGAAGATATTTTTCCCCATATGGCTCCAGCCGCAGGTCTGGAGCAACAGCAGCCTTCCCTGGTTACGTTCTCATCAAGCTCCCCAGTTTCACCCCTTGGCCACCCATTTCCCCAAACTCTCGACAGCAACTGGCCTGGTACCGTCAGTATCTTGGTCAACCGATCCAGAACTCGGGTGCAACCAAAGGGCCAAGTGGTTTTATAAACATTAAGTATGATGCCAAACAACAGGAAAAAAACACATCTACTTTTTATGAGCTATAAAACAAAGCGCTGTCCTCCTCACACTGTTGTAGCTCTTGTCTAAGAGATCCTGTGCAATTTATCAGCCACAGTAAGGTCCATAAAAAACTGGGATGTTGAAGACAGGCGTTTTTTTCTCAACCCTGAATTCTTTCACAGTGCAATATTACGAGCAACATGGTAATCCCTGCAAATTAGGGGCTGGAGTCTGGGTAATCCTCTCCAGGACTGGAGAGCTCATATTTTGGAAACTCAGGATGTTTTAACCTTTTCCGGAAGTGAAGTTCAGACTTAAGTCATAGTCTATATCCACAGCATCTGATGAGCACCACTGAGCCAATGACTTGCACACATTCAACACTACTGGCTTCCCTTGAAGCAGCCGGACAGCTGGACAGCGGAACACCAAACTGGTGTAAAGGATGCGACCCATGGACACAGCCAAGAGCGAGCTACCGTGGGGTGTTCCCTTCCAGAGCCAACTGCAGCTAACACACCAGCAGGGCCACTGGAGGAAGGGCCAACTGTGGATCATCCAACATAACCACGAACTCCTGTTACAGTTGCAAAGAAACCTCTGCTGATAACTAAAGAGAAGACTCCATAACCAACAGTCTTTTCCCGTCTAAACCCCCTGCAGATCCTGTGCCCTGGAAGCTGGCAGATCACAGTGACAGACACCAGGCACGCGCTGTCTGTCGCATGTGACCTGCTCCGACCTCTACCTGCTGTCACCAGCTGACTGACAGGCAACAACTGAGCATCCCACTCTTTCCAGAGGCTTTGGGCTGGGCACTGGCGTTACCACCCTTCTCCCCTGCATGGGGTTACTGCTGCCTTTGTGCTCCAGAGGCACTCCCACTGCCCACACCTCCTTCCTTCTCTGCTCTGGCCTGGATGTGCGGGGCAGCGACAGATCTCCTCTCTAAACCGCTCTTAAATCTGGGGGGTAGAGCAGGGAAGGGAAGAGTTGCCTTATGCCCCACGCTTGGGAACAGGTTGCTGGCCATGACTTGGCCTACAGGTCCTTACAGATTACCAGATTGTATCTCTGAATATAGCCAAGAACACAACGGAATTGGAGGGAATTCCAATGCCAGTCAGTGACTGCCTGCCAAGGGCTCGCCCACTTGCAGTGAACAGACCGCAGCAGAAGTGTGAGAGGAGAAGGGCAGAAGCAGATGGGATGGTTCTGGAGATAACAATGCCCAACGCACCGCTCCCGAGTGCCCACGTGTCCCGATGCACTCCTATCCCAGACGGGGCGCAGCCCTGCCCACCGGACCGCCCGTGCTCAGCCCGATGCGTGCTGTGCCCAAAGTAAACGAGTTTCACTGTTGATGAGATAAAGGAGGGATTTCACATCATTAGTCCAGGGGAAAATCTAGGAGCCAGGTGCTGCAGCAAAATGACTCCTTAGCTGGCTCTGTTTTAGAAAACAACGTGCACACAGTAAGAATAAATGAAAGCGCTGCAGCCACAAGCTAAGCGGGAGGACAAAACGCTCACAGGATCACAAATAGCATATCTAGCACACTGCCACAGAAAACCTGTAAACCAGGCGGTTCACACAAAACTGAAAGAGTACGATTCCAGCACAAGACATTCCCTCCATCTTCCTTCATGAGAAGAGACGCCCCAAGTACGGCTGGTCAGACAAGGGAACCCAAGCTCTGCCTTTTGCTGCACTGCTTCGTTCAGAGAACTTTTTTTGGTATGGTTCGATAAAGTGAACATTCTCCATTTTCTTTGAACAAATTGTACTACACTTGTTTCTCATCAGATTACATAAATTAGCTGAGAGGGAATGGATTCAATTACAGTCCAGATTCCAGACCTCTTAAAAACTGACTGCCTAACACATTCCTTTCATTTAATAAACTGGAACCAAATGAGGATTATATCATATAAATAACACTCCCTCGATAGGGCGATACAATAAAATGGCAAAAATACTCAGAGGATCCACGTAGATCAAATACAAGAGCCTCTGATATTACCCTCTGGATTTAAAGTATCAACATAACATAAACTTGATTGTTCAGTATTTTTACTTTGTATTGTGAATGAGAATTGGATTCAAAGACTTAAAACCAAATTTCCTATCTTCTGACAGCCTCAGACAGCCAAGGAAAAAAACGTGTTTCGGCAAAGTACGCCTTTCCACATTGAAAAGATAATTTGATATCTCTGCACACCATACAAACCTCTCCTGAAAAACCCAAGATTTACAGTCTCCCAAGTGACTCAGAGTAAGCATGAGCAAGAGTAAGGGCTTCGCACCGCTCTGAGCAAGGCAGTTTCCCAGACAGACTCGTTCTTTAGGAAGGCAGCATTGTGGAACAACTGAAACTGCTACGGCAGCTCTTAGGAACAACCTGTCCTGACAGAAATACTCGCCCAGCCTTTCAGCTTGAGAAGTAGACAAGCCATCTCTAGTCAGGTTTTTTTTATACCTGCCTAAATGCATAAGTATCCAGAGAAGAAAGCTGCATGGACAAGACTTCGATCCGGAGCTCAATAAAGGACTCACGGCTGAAGGCACAAAGTTATACAAACAGTCAATTATCCCATTAGCAAACAGCATTCTGGACACGTTGTGAAGGAGCTGGTTAGAAAACAGAGGCAGAGAACAACACTGTACAATCACCTGTGAGCAAATGCTTTTTAGATTACTAAAAAATGGCTGAAGACAGTTTTGATGTCAGCCCATGCAATTACACCTTGTCTAATCCTCCAGCTGTATTTAACCTGGCATGCAACTACAAATCCTGGATCCAGCAGGTAAGCTTCATATCTAAGACTCGATGCAAGAAACAGGATGTTTTTTACCCACTCGGTAAAAAGGTTTTCAGGGGACACGGTAAGTTCTCTGCCAACATGAATCCTTAAATCAGTACAGTATTTCTTCCTGGACTTCTTCATACCTGTCCCTCCATCTGTCCAAAAGCTTTCTCAGTACTGTAGGGACCTCAGTTACTCCTGTGCACACATAGACACATAAATAAAGCAAACAAGCCTGGCACTTTGTCTGAACGTTCCTTTATGTTCAGTGGGAAGGCTCAAATGTGCTACATTCCACCTATAAAGCCCCAGATACGGGAGGTGCTCTACCCCCACATTGCTCCGTTTTGTTTTGGTTTTTTTTTACGAAAGAAGTTAAATGGAACATCGCCTGAAGCTACAGTCTCCCTCTAGAAGGGATCGGTGTGCTGACCTGTCCATCGAGTTTGCAGTGTGCCCTAGTTTTTACCCAAGGAACGATGAAAGTGGTTGAAACATACATGAAATGAGACTTCTTCCACTCAGAGCAACCAGGACTAAGCATACCTACTGAATACAAAGGGGACATTCCCCCTTTGATGGATGTGACAACAAGGATTTTAAAAGGCTTCTTTGTGAGTAACTAATTAAATCCTAATACGTAGGCAGGACTAGTTATGCAAAGCAGACACAATGTTATGTCCATGCCTGTTCTCATTTCAGTCATCAACAACAACTGTCTGTCCAGCCCTGAGATTTAAAAGCACAAAATCTGGATTTTTGCTTTCCCACCTCACGTGTGTTGAGACATTTCTGTGTCTCTCCCTGCTGGCTAACCCCTGAACAAACCACCCAGACCCCTCACCAGTCACCCTGGCCCCTTCAACCCTCCCGTCCTGCTTTTGGGCTCTGTAACACACACGAGGGTTTGATGGAAGAGGCTTGGCAGTGATTTGATTTACAGAAACCCCTCTCAGAAAATGAAGAAAGCACGTTAAATCCTCCATACCCTCCACCTCGTCACCAGGAGCCTGACTGTGCATGGCGCTGCACATAGCTGTTGATGGTTCTTACTTTCTAACCCGTGGGAAGAGGAGACTCCCATGAGGATGCGCTTGGGAATGCCTTTTGCACAGGTCCCAGGCTGTGTCTGCCACGTACACCGTCCTCCAACACTCTAATGCCCATGGACACCTATTTTTAAGCAAGGGCAGTTTGCTTGGCCACCTGCAATGCTACTGTCCATGCAATGATCACCAACAAAGGTAGGAAGAGTGAGAACACGGTTTTATTTGGAATGCACCTCTGCAGCCAAAGCTAAACTGACTCAACCTAATATTCACAACAGACTTTTTTCAGAGAGGCATTGGGCTGGGAGCTGGTTACTGTACACCTCTGCTCCATATCCTGACCGGAGAACACAGCAGGCTTCACCAGCTCTCTCTCTTGCAAGACAACCCTTGTACTGTTTCAGTCCTACCAGCCAAGGAGTTTCAGAGCAAAAATCTGATAATTTAAATACAAACAAACAGCAGAGCAAAATCTGTGCCCAGAAGCAATGCTCATTAGGGCAGGGCGGCTGAACAGAGATAGGCTGGCAGAAGACAATTCTTTATCTCACGCTACCCCACTCAAGAACCAAAAAGAACCAGTAGACAGAAGGGTTATTGCATCCAGGAATCCACAGAAAAAACCCTACGGGTGGAAAGCAGAGGTCACTACGCAGGTGAGGTATAAGAGTATCTGTTAGCTGCACACGTGTTTGTTTTCACTCAACTGAAATCAAGTGATACTCCTTTTTTGAACATGGGAAAATGGAAACAATACCACATGGAACTCTTTCAAAAAACTTTTTTTTATTTTAACAGCAGCAGCTTTCTAGAATGTAATGGTTTATCTGGCAAGCCTTTGTTATACTTGAGACACGTTTCCTTTTCCAATTTCACATTTAATTCCATCAAAACATGTGTTACTCATTTTGCAGTCTTGTACCCTCAATGCTGTTGATGAGAAGAGCCAGAAGAACCTCCTGCAGTACTTCTGACCATCTTGAAACACAAGTCTCCTCCCTATCCTCAGCACCCCCCTGTTTGGAACAATTGGTTTATGCCTCTGCAGAGCCAGGTACGAGCCCAGAGGAAAAACAAGACTGTCCCCAGCATGGAGCAAGGGCACCGCACACTGTGGCCACAGGCACGCGCAACCGCGGCCGTACGCCAGGCATCTGAGAGGGAGGCACAGCTTTAAACCAGCGCCCTGAGTCGTGCAGCGCGACCCGAGCGCCGAGTAAAGCGGCAGAGGTTACAGTGCCACCCGCAACGTCCAGCAGAAAGCTACCTCGCGAGGACCTTCTGCTTACAAAACCAACCTTCTATATACTGTTCAGGTATTGTTAGCTAAAATCATCCCAAAGCTCAGGCAAACGTGCAGACTACCATAGCATTGCTTTACAGCCTCTATGAGAGCAAGCAGAATATCAGAAGTGCCACACGTTACAGGTACATTTTGGAGGTCTGCTCCTCAAAACTACAGGTCTTTGATCCTTCTCATCTGCCAACATCACTTCTTTCCTCCCCTGTGATTCATTTCTAATCACCCAGAAGCCCTCACTTATTCAACTATGAAGCAGTTGAATTTTCTTTAGTTCTTTCAAACTTTAATTGTGTTGCACCTTTTTGCCCTGAGAAGATGTGTACAAATTTGCACTTTTTCCTGCCAAAATGAGAAAGCTGTTGACA
Organism: Aphelocoma coerulescens; assembly: GCF_041296385.1. Lineage (NCBI taxonomy): Eukaryota > Metazoa > Chordata > Aves > Passeriformes > Corvidae > Aphelocoma > Aphelocoma coerulescens. Next base: position 413,744 of record NC_091017.1, read on the forward strand.
GAGAAGTAACCAAAAGAGAGAATAAAAATATCACAAAACTCATGAAGAGGAAAATCATCTCCCAGATGTCTCATTATTCTTCTGATTTGTTTCTCATACAACAAATTCTACTAAGTGCAAACATTGTGCTTCATGTCCATCCCTAAGTTTTCAGGAATTTATATGGCAAAAGGTGAAAAAGCTTTTGTTTGTGAAGGGGTTGGAAAGGCACGAGTACACAGAGCTTTTAGGCCTAACGACTGAACCTATTTACCACTGGAATAAAGTGACTTATACTTACTGTAATTTTGAGCAAAAGAGAGTAGAAGAGAAGCGTTGGGTTGGGCGGGAGCTATGACCACCACCACGGAGCACAGAGTTTCCTTGCCCTCTTCCCTACTCAGATGTTAGAGGCAAACAGAAGTGATTTTTCACCAAGGGCTGCGGAAGTTCCTGGAATTTCAGTGGAGTCAGTACCATGTATTTTCATTCAATTATTTATGGTAAGTTCCTATAAATATAAATCTCTCCATGGGGAAGAGGCTCAGGCAGTAGATGAAATTCAAGACTGGCAAACTGTCATTTGGAACAGAACCAGATCCTACATTTCCCTGCCTTCCTCACCTCCATCTCCAGTAATACGGTTTTACAGTAGACAAATACTGTTGGATGCAAATGCTCTGATATTCCGAAACCATTTGCAGCTGCCACTTCCTATAGACAAAAGCAGAGTACTTAAAAGGAGCTACACTTGGCTGTGCTAAACAGGAGGGCATTTCTTCAGGAGCGTATGCCTGTGATCCTTGGAAAAGCCTAACATAAACCTGTCATACGCAAACCGTATTCAAGAAAACCAGCCAACCGCTGTGAGTAACCAATTCATCCAGGCATTTACCCATCTCCTTAACCACATGGATTATTTGAACAGTTCTATTGCCTTGCAGCACACAGCCCTACCAGACCATGCCGCCAAGTGTGTTTTTCCACCCAGCGGTCCTCAAAATCAAGCACGACTTGCACAGCCACAAAATCAAGTTCTGCGCTATCAGTAAGAAACAACGGAGAGACCCGCCAAGCACATAGCTCCTCCATGCCCCGTCCATCTCCTGGCATGGGCAGTACCTGCTCTGCGTGGCCCTGACACGACCAGTCCCATCTGTGGCACCACTCTGCTGCTGAGCAATTCCACTTACGAAAGAGAAGCTGTTCATACAGATCAGCCTTCAAGGAAAGACCTCCGACTTGTGCTGATTCCCACATACCAGGTGCCCGTCTTCATTTGTCCAGAAAGTGATGCAGAAGGTGAGCTCTCCAGAGCTCAGACCTTTGCTCTGGGCCGGCCGAGCGGGAGGGCTAACGCCAGTGATCTTCCCCGTGGGCGGGAAAACCCACAGGGACCTCTTCAAGATTAAAAGGTATGGATGTCAATTATCTTAGGAAAATCTAAAGCTCTACTACACAAAGCCCTCCCTTGCCTCTATCCTTAGAGCAGAACATTCCTACTTGGAAAGAAAGCATTTTGATACAGACTTTTCTTTCAGCTCCTCCTCAACGCAGCTTTGGGCATATCCTACACACTAGATACCTTTGAATTTTAAATGTGTCCACAGACTTTGCTGGGCTGGGACCTACGAGATGGCAAGCTAACTGGAGAGCACAGTGATTCCAAGCACAGTGATTCCACTTGCTTTGAGATCACTGCAGTGTACAGGTGCTCAAGTGTGGTGCAGCTGGGGACAGAAAACATAGGCAAATACAAAGAAACCGGCCTTGCTGTCTGCTGGAACTACCTCGGAACATGTCCTTTAACAGCACACCACACCAAGGGTAGACAACAGGAAAGCAGGGACAGACAATATTTAGGAGCCAATTACTAAATCAGAGAGGCAGCTCTTTTCATGGGGACAATGTCTCAGGTGGGGGTCCAGGAGAACAAGTGCAGCTGGGCTGAAAGGGACAGGTGTAAAATACATTTCCAGTGGAAATACATTTTTAATGAGGAGCAGTTTAGTTTTGTTGTGCCGTGTTTGGCCTTCTTTGCCACCTGCAGCTCAGGTTACATCTAATCGAAATACCAGCGCGTACCAGTAGTCACAGACGGGACCTCGCCTCTTATCTGTAACCCAGGTGCTCTGACCACGTCCACTGCACATGCAGGAATGAAGTGCTGAGCTGCTCTTTCAGCTCCCTGGAGCCAAAACAGCACCATGCACAGACATATGGCTCGGCATTTACCTCCTGCTCAGTTTAGGTTGGGTGAGGCAGGCGGGGGCATGGCACAAATACACTGTCCCTTGAGCAGTGACCCCGCGGCACGAGACACAGGGCCTCAGCGGAGCCTGCCTGGCTTCCCAGATCCCTGTGCTCCCTGGTGTGCTCCTAGGCAGATTCCAGAAACATGGGCACTGAGACGTGTCCACACACAATAACCCAACCCAGCTTTTTGAACTTGGGAAGCAACATTTGTGGGAAAGAATGGCTGGCCAAGAAGCAGATGTTCTAGCTTTCAACTCTTCAGGGACAGAAAAATACAAAAAAGAAAAATAACTAAAAAAAAGGGTTGCCCTTCAGAAGAACTGTTTGCTGTGCATGTGAACCGTGTGCTGCCCTTACATGAAGCGTTCGACAGCTGCTCTGACTGCAAACAGCTCTGTGGACAGTGAATTTGCCTATGTATGTAAACAGGGTGTTGCCTCAGTTTGAAAACAATCTTCTGGCTGAGAACAGCTCACTGAGAGAACAAGTTTAGATTAATTCTGTAAGGATTAAAATAACGAAGCCTATTAAAAACAGAGATGCACACAGAACGCAGAATCTACTTAGTAAGACAAGAAGTCGGCATCAGCAGTGAGAAGGCAGCCCCAGCCTTTGGGTCCAGGTAACGGGGAGCAGGGGGACAGAGGGTCATGTGCTCTCCAGGTCAATGAGAAGGAGCTGCTGCAGGCAACATTCTGAGTACAGGGAAGAGACATGACGAGGAAAGAAGCAGAAGCATGAAGGCAGTCGTCTGTATATCAGGAACACATTGTGGGGAGAAGAAAAGGAGATCAACACAAAAGGAGAAGAAAAAAAAATAAAAAGAACCAGTGGAGGACTCCCCATCCCACATGAATTTAAATACAGGACTGGGAGAGGGGAGCTGCTTTGCAATCAAGACCTATCAAAAACAGGGACCTGCAGATGCCTCCTGGGACCTTTCTGGGAAGCAAGCTTTTCCTTACAGCCACTGAGGAACTACAAGACTTTTAGCAGACTGAGAAACACAAAACCAAAGCAAAACTCAGCACACAAAGAGAGACAACCAAGGGCAGAACAGCCCAGAACACCCTGCGGAGCTGCCATCTCAGCTCGCCCAAACGCACAAAACCTCCTGAACGCCTTGCTGCGTGTCACGGCTGAACACGGCTGCCACCAGCTTAACCACCGACATCCCATGGGAGGCAAAGTATAGAACTGAGGGTTTCTGGCTGGTTGGGATGGCCCTTTATGCCTGCTACACAAACCCACGTGTGCCCACGTGCTTCCTCCAAATCCTTCTACCAGGTCCCAGGTACCATTTTTCTGTGGTGCCCAGCCAAGAGGCGGGATGACGGATTTAGGGGATGTAGGGCCATTGCAGCTACTGAGTTTTTGGATTAACTCTTCCCTGTGAGCTCCAGGATGCGGGTCAGAGAACAGAAGTTACTGCAAGTGTAGCTGAGCATACTCAGTTCCCAGACTGAGCACGGTCAGTTCCCAGTTCGCACGGGCTTGCAACCGTGGGTTTGCTGCTGGCCCACAGGGCCATAGGAAACGGCCATTCAGAAAGGAGTGGGGCCATTTGTTACTTTGCTACTTGATTCGCTGAAAACATACACTGGTATTTATCCTGCTAACACGTATACAGGCGGAGCAGTTATTAGACAGGTAAACCATTAGACAAACCAGCAAAAGATTTTAGCCTGGAAAGTATGTGAAAGGAAATGCAGCATTTTTCCCCGGACTGTCAGCTTTCGAAAGTCCACAAATATTTCTTAAGGGTGGGGTTTTTTCCAGCTCACTGTCCTGTAATGTCCCTGTCAGACAGGCATCCAAGTATATTCCCCAGAAAACACCCGATTTATGAATCTGGAAGTAGTAAGGAATAAGAAAATAGAATAGCAAGGGTATGCCCAAAGTCAGGGTTGGGGACTGCTGAAGCCCACCCAAACACCATGCCAATTTCCACAGACAAGCCTGTCCCCGTGACAAGGGCCGTGCTGCACCGAGGGCCCCTGTATTTGCATCCTGGTCACCCTTGTTCTTCCTCCGATGGAAAGAAAACATCAGATGTATTTTCTATTAACTGGCCAAGAAACTCTTTGGGGCCCAAGACGTGCCCCGCTTGACTCCTGTTTGGCCACGCCACCTGGCTGGACCCCAGCCCGGAGCAGGCTCCCCGGTGCGCCGGCTCCTGCGGGACGGACAGTCCCCCATTGTGCAGGTGCTGCAGGTGTCCGGGGTGCCGGCCGCCAACATTCATCCCCAGTCCGCATGCGCAGGGAGGACGGCCAGGCCATCACTGACAGTTCTGCAAAAATGGGTCAGGGAAAGAAAAATAAAGCCTGCACAGCAGAACCTGGGGCTGGGGGTCTGCTGACAGGGGCCAGCCCCGCTCCTCCGCAGGTGCTACTGAAACACTGCTGCTTGTTTGGCTTGGCAGCTGTGGCCCACACAGAACACGCGTGGCAGCGAGGCAGCTGTGGGCAGGTGTGCGGCGTTTCCATTTCACCTCGCACTGCAGGATCGCGGCCTCTGCCCAGTTCCGAGGGCTTGGCTTTTCACAAGTCCGTTTGTATAATTTGTTTTCCAGTGGAAAAAAATTACTGTCAAAATACTAAAGGATTGATTTGCATAACTTTGAACTTGCAGGGAGTGTTTGCTTTTTTTGTTCTCGCTTTCAAAATGAGTCAAAAACAGGAGGGGGGAAGTTACATGAGAGGAGCAGATCCCCCTGCTTGAGCTGCTGGGCAAGCAGAGGGTCCCCAGCCTGGCCCTGCTTGGGAGCACATCCTGCCCAGACAAGATGTGGAGTCCATCTCAGCCAGCAAATCTGTAAAACCTCAGCATTATTTTGTTCTCAACAGACACAACCTGTGCTCACCCCACGATGTCCCACCACCTTGGCAAACATGACGTTTTGACAATCTCAGCTCCAGCCATCGAGGCAAAACATAAGGTCAGGGCTCTGCCTGATGCTCCCACTCTTCAGCAACAGCACCCCAAAGTCACTGCCGTTGAGAGACTCTAAGCCTGTCCTCCCTAGGGAGACAGATGCAGCCCACCTTGATACCACAGGCCAGGCTACCTGGCTACGTGGGAACCAACAAACATCCTGAAACAGCAACAACTTGTTCAGATTTTAGGAGCCTTCCTCTGGAACAGTGGGGACTGAAAGGAGCACGTCACCCCCTGGTTGCCTGCGCTTCCACAATAACAACTTCAAGGCAGCAATCCTGCCGATACAAGTGTTTGCTTTTCCGAAGTCTCCCTCCCCATACCCCTCCCTGGCCTCCGGGGCAGCTGGAAAGCTGCCTGTGCCTGGCAGGTGCAGAGGGGCCGACTGGTGCTAGCAGCCACAGCCATGTTCTTCTCAAAAAGCAGAAGAGCAAGCTCTTTCCCAAATTTAGTCACAATAAGGCATAATTAGGCATAGTTTGCTCAACGTCTCTTTCTCCTTTTCTAATGCCAGTTCTGATGGACCCTAGGAGAGTACGCAGGAATCAAACCACACAGCAGAACATACTCGGACACAAAACCCAGGAGAGCTAACTCCAGGTATGATGACAGCTGCTAGTAGCTCCAGAAACATTTGCTATGTGATCACACTTGAACTCTCCTCAAGTTATGAGACCTCAAGGACCATGGCAAAAATCCATGCCAGACAGAGCAGGCACTGACTGACGGCCGAAGGTTTATAGATACACTTAAAAACCAGCTTTACTCAGGTCAGTCAAAACATAACTAAAATCCCTGGCCTTAGATACACACTCGCAAAACACAAAAAGCAGCTCAGATCTCCACCACAGTTCTCAAATTTCCACAAAAGGGGGAAAGAAATCCAAAATGAACTAAAAGGAGAAAGACAGGAAAGGAAGCAAAATCAAAGCAAAGCAAAAGTGTCTTGCTTTTAACATAACGAATGTTTAGATGCTTTTGATCGTATAACAGCATACTCATTTCTCCTGTCACCAGGCACAGAAGTCAGTTGAGCTGTTGATTTGGAAATGCTAATTAAAAACAGGATTTGACGTGCATCTGCCTAACTGTGCATGACTTGCTCAGGAGGTAAGACTTCTCAAAGGCCACACCTTGTCGATGCCACAGAGTTTTCCCTGCCCAGAGGTTAGGTCAAGCCCGAGCCACACTGCAGCTCCTGTCCTGCACCTACAGCACTTCCCTGCGGCTTCTCCCAGAGGACAGAAGGGATTCCAATCCTCACAGCCTGTCTCTTCCTTTCCTTTCTTTTCTTTTTTTTTTTTTTTTGTTTAAGGAATGACCTTTTAAAAACAATCCACCTCTCTACAGAACACTCTTTCCTAGTATTTGTCAAGGATATTTGAACAGATTTGACTGTAATGAATGTCATGCCTCCAACCACTGAAATGAATGAGTCGTTCCCAGACTTCCCTGTTTTTTTTTCCTTTTTAAAAATGCTGTTTATTGAAATATTCGTAAAATCTGCTTGGCAGCCTCAGGGCATGAGCCTCAGCTGTATTCCCTGTGTGCACTCAGTGCTGGTACTGCTGGAAGAGACCATGAAGAAGTTCTCACTGCTGCAGATCAGGCCAGTTACAGTTTTGTTGCCCAATTCAGGGGAGGGGGATAGGTAAGGGAGCACGAGTTCATGGCTCTGCACAGATACGGAGCAGGGGTAGGCTTGGAAAGGAAGTTTGCAAACTCTTCAGGGCAGAGAGCTTTCACTAACACCTCCTGGCAAGTTGCAGAAGCTGCTTGCAGATTTTCATTAATAAATACCAAATTTAACACACACAGAAACAGCACACTGAGCATCCAGCATATTTTTCCTGCCATTTTCCTTGGGCAGAGTGCCCCAATTAAACTCTGCCTTGAGGAAGGCGCCTGCAAGCAAAGCAGCTTTTCGGGAAGTCATTTTCTCTCTTAGCATTCCAGCTCCTAAGATTCTTAATTTTGTAAAACCTGTAATTATAAAATAGACTGCAATTACTTTCAGCACCACTGAAATGCCTCAGCCTCTGTCATGGCAGGAGAAAAATCCACCCATCAGTCCAATCAAGCACTGGGAGTGGATCAGAAGTGAGAATCCCCTACAGAGGGCATAACTGCAGTACCAATAATTAACAAAAAGGGAACACAGAACACAGATTGGAAAAAGCAGCCTACACTGACCAAACACCCCAAAAGCTCATGTAGAAAACAAACAAACCAACCAACCAAAAGCCAAGGAAAAATCTCTTGACTTTGGAAGATGGCAGTCTGACTTCTTAGTGGAATCTGCTGGAGTTAAAGCCTGTGGATGACCTTTGCTGTATGGCACATGATGCCCTTGTGTGTTGGACCTTTGGGGGTTTTGGAAGGACGATTTTAATTACTGCAGGAACAATTCCTCACATGGTGAAAGCAGCCCAAGGTGGATTTGTTTCACCAAACTGCCGCCCTGGCCCAGGTGGGTGCAAGTGCCACACGTGGAACGCCCTGCGAACAAATCTACCAGCACAATCTGAGGTCGGAGATCCCTTTCTGTGTAATTACAGGGTGGTGCCTCTGTGCAGATGGCTTCATGTGAAGCTCCAGCAGCCCACAACTAGCCAGAAGAATCTGGCAGCAAACGTAGTTGGAAGGGGAAAAAAAAAGAGACATGTTTGCTCTGAATTTGACAGAACTGCCTATAAATAGACATAGGGGCTTGTCAAGCACATCTTTACTTGATGATTTCTCCTAAAATACCATGTCAGTGGGATTTAGGGCCAGGTGCATATTTTCTATCAGAAAATAGCCTCACCAGTACATCCTAAAGATGTCTTGCTGCTCTCTGCCTTGCATCTGGAAGGTAGGCGTGTGGATTTATAAGGTGTAAGTCAGCGGGTAATCCATCTGATTATAAATCATGTGACTTTGTACCACAACCACATTAAAACTCTGCCATCAATTAAGAAAGGGAAAACTAGAGCTACCCTATAATTTTGGTTCACTGAATCAAGTCCGTTCCGTGGACTCACATGCATTTGGTTCCAAATCTGTCACACAAAGGAGATGCTCAACAGCCACATCTTTAATGACTTACACGTGCAGCTCATGAGGCTGACAGACTGAAGGCTTTTCTTCCCTCAACAGTTCTCTTGACATGAAAAAAAAAGAGAGAAAAATGAGCAGTGGCATTGCCAAGGGTGCTGAAGAGGTAGAGGGACTTTTGTCACGGCTGCAGCTTGGGCAGAGGTGCTCCTTCCCTCCCCAGCCCTGGTGGCTGACCCTCCCACCCTTCCTGCTGCTGGCACAGGAAAGCGGGGAACGACGCAGAGCCAAACGGAATCGCGCCGTGCTGCCCCGGGAAGGGGAGAGGAGAGGTTTTTCCTAGGAAACATGCGCACCACCACTGGCTCTGGCTGCACTCTACAGCTCAGCAGAGGCTGTGCTGCTGGCACCTCCAGACCGTACCGTGCTCATCCTAGCCAAGCAACCTGAGCTGAAGTGCACCAGGAACCACTGTCACAGCTGCCTCACCCTGGTCAAAGTTATTTACTTTCTGGTGTCTTTCACAACTATTTCCTGTCCCCAGCCAAATTTCAGCACTCAACCTCCCCAGAACATCCATCTCCAGGCAAGCTGCGACCAAAACTGGCAGCGTGTGCTGTGCTGCCAACAGGTTTTACTGCAAGTGTGGAAAGCCATGTCCTCACTGGAAGGGACTGAGGAAGTACTCTCCGGAGAACCTAGTTCTGACGGCTTCTCCTTCTCATCTCAGAGATTTCCTCAGAGGCTCTTCCAAAGTCACCACTACTCCAACATCAAAGACAGAGGAAAAGTGCTGCTGTGCTGCTGCTTGGCTCCTTCGCCAGCACCGAGAAGCTGTGGAGCATGCGGAGCCTTGCACTAATTAAACCCCAGTGACACTGGGACAGAAGGCATTACCCAAGACTCCATTTATGGAACTGCTGTTGCTTCTTCACAGAGGAGACAGATGACTGGAGAGGGAAGAACGAAAGAAAGGAGAAAAGGGAGACGCTGCCCTGTATCAGTCCTTTGCAGTCTTTCCCCAAGCGCCCAGCCTGCCTCTGTTGGCTGTGAAGGGACAGACTTCTTAGGGGGGAAACAGGCTTTCAAGTACGAAAACAGAGCCCAGCATCTCTGTCTCCCCAGTCACACCACAGCCTTCTGTTGTGATCACTGCTGTGATCGGTCAAACATGCGCTGGCATCTCAGACTCAGTTAACAGCCAGCCCGCACACGGCCGCGCTCCTCTGGGGCCCTGGATGTGTGCGCTCAGCAGCAGCCACCGCTGCCCTCCTGTGATCTCATCGGAGCGAGTTCACAGCTCTGGCCCTCTCTACCATAACTCCCCCACTTGCCACGCGCTCCTCTGCTGAGCACTCCCTCCCTTTTGCTGTTGGTAGCTTTCCTTTGCATATCCCGGTCATCTACTTCATCTAGAGTACAGGAAATTGAATCCTGGCCCAACAGTGACACTTGCATAGCATTGCTCCCATTTTCTTACTTCTTTAAGTTGATGAATTTCCAGGCTCTTTTCACAGCCCACTGCAGATGCCAAAGGAGATACCACCATGTGGAATCAGAGTTTTGTGGAGAGGTCTGCGGTACGTCACGTTGCGCTGGCATCCACAGCACCGATTAATGAAACTCTTGGGTTTCAAGCAAAGCAGCCAATAACCTTCAGCCCTGGAAAGGACAGCTTGGAAACCTGACCTCGTGTGGGGCTCAGCAATCAGCAGCTATATCATGATTACAGACCTGTCCTGACCACGCTCCATCAGTATGCCTCATCCCTGTACTGTTTGCACAGATGACAGAACTTCAGCCTGTATGAGCTCCACACATTTGACAGCTCCCTAAGCTGTCCTGTGCAGCCTGCCCCTTGTGCGGCATAAAAGCCTAAGTAGACCAGAAACCCTCTTGAGAAAAGTATCTCTCTGCATTTCTAATGAAATCCAACTGGTAACTCCACGCAAGTCTCCCTGTCAGCAGCATTCCCAAGAACACCCTGCTTGCTTTTATCAGTAAAACCCCCCAGTCAACCGGTTTGTCTGAAATGCAGCTGGAAATATAAGCCATGCATCTGAAAAGACAAGCAGAGCAAAGATATCCTAAGCTGGTTGAAAAAGTAGCCAAGTTACTCAGAAATGTTTCCAAGCATTCAATAGCCCAGAGAAACACACCTGAAACTAGAGAGGTTACTTTGCACTGGTCACCTTCCCCTCAGGTACCTTACACCGTTTGTTCCTGAGGGGTAATTGTGACTTCGCTCTTATTTCTCATCTGAAATTTTAAGTGCTAGCAAATCTTGAGCACTTCCCCAAACCATCTTGGTTAGGGAGAAGTTCCATTTCCTTGGGTACAACTCCTGACCGTTAGGAAGTTTGCCCAAGGCTGATGTTCACAGAGCCAGCTCGGAGCAGCTGACCCAATCCCACTTGGCTGTCGTGTGAGAGCCTTCTTAGCTCGTTGAAAAGCTCATTAACGGCTGTACCTGGACAGGTATTGTCAGCTGTGCCACAGACCAGGTGCAACCCCACGGAATAACAGCAGGAAATGCCTGCTGTGAAATTATGTATCGGGATGGTCTTGATGCTGTTCTCAGATAGCGCCCTGGCACCTTCTGAATAGATTTTCACATCAAAGAATCGCTAATATAAACATACTTTGTTTACAGTGCTCCTCAAAAATCGTTGTTCAACATCTTCTCAACATCTATAAATCACTGATCAAGCAAACTTCTATGACTCCTAACCCAGCCAAATGCCAGGCTCTGCACTGAGTTAAATCACTAACTCTCAAATCACTCCAACGCTCCGGCGGACGTTGTGGTGAAGCTTTGCAAGAACACAACAGCTTCCAAAGGATCTTTGTGAGGAAAATGCCCAGCAGGTCACCGTTCCTCGGAGTGCCGGAGAGCAGAACTACAGTAAACAGCCCTTCAACACTGAACAAGACCCTCACAATCTAGTGCCTATGATTTAAAAACACTGACATTTAACTAAATCGCGTATTAATAAGAGAAATGCAATGCAGACAGGGTAGGAACACATAACTTACTGAAAGCTGATTTCAGCCAGCTGAAACCAAACAGGTGACCTAAGCAGGCCAAATTCTGTGCTTGTGTTTATGTGTTCATTATTTGGATACAAAGTGAACCTTGAAATACAACCCTTTCTTTCAACTACTGGCTGGATGTTGTACATGCAAATATGTCAAAGAAACCCTAAAAACTCTCTGTACAAAAGACTTGGGAATGTCAGTTACAGATCCCCTCACAAAAGGCGTTTCTTTCACAGAAGCCAGAAACATTAACAAGCAACCTCCAAAAACCCTCACGATGATGTCCCTGGGCGGTGGGATTCATTCTCACATCAAAGACTTCACGCTCATTGCTAACGAACGGATGCCGTGCCCCGGGCCCCACTTGCAAACGCAACTCCCGACCATGAAACCAAGGACAGACATGACCAAACTGCTTATGCAAAAGGAGAAGCAGGTTCCTCAGTTCCTGCTAAACCATGTGGTAATCCTAATTAGCAGTATTTTCCAAGTAATTATAGTCTTAGAAAAATGATGTTAATAAAAACAACAAGTGAGAGGCCACCTGGGATAGTTCTGTCATGTCTCAGTTGAAATTTCAGTAAACACTTCTGGAATTCATACCAGCAGACAGTTTGAAAAAAAAAAAAAACAACAAACAACTCAAATGTACTTCACAGTTCAACTAAATCAAAGCAAATCTGCTTCCCCTGAAGTCTGAGTCAATGTCAGTTGATGCAAATGAGCATTTGTTGAATGAGTGAATCCCTAAATGCATTCAGCCTCAGAGCTAGAATCACACATGGTGTAACTTGTTGATTAATTTGCCTATTGGGGCATCAAGAAAATATTTTCTGCTTCTTTTTAAGAACAACATGGGTTATCAAATCTCCCAGGAAAAGTTCTCTATTCAACAACGACAGCTACTCTACAGGATGTAATTAATTTCGATTTTCCTTATCCAGATGCTTGCCACCATTAGATGTAAGATCTGGCACCAAAGACACTCTGGGAAAGACTGCAAGTCATTAAAGTGAAAATCACATCCACCATTCACAATTCCATTGTCAGGAACATCTTTTCCTCCTTTTGAACTGCAGTCCTTCCACTGCCTCTACCTTTTGTTTTGGCAGCCCTCTAAAGAAAGGGAATTTTTGGCTACCTCAGTAGACAAGTTTGCCTTGAACCCATACTTAAACTCAGGGAAGTTTTTTTTTCTTTTCAGTATTCCCTCAAACATGTTGAATAAGCCAATGTTCCAAAAGCCCAGTATGAACTGCCATCTCCACAGGATGAAGAGAACAACTCCCAAGTTCTTTCTTTGCCTTTTCCTTCCTTTCTGTCTGTTCTTTGGGGTTTTTAAGAGTCAAAACTACGCCTCTCCAGCAGGGCCATCAAACACCATTTTCCCCGTGATTCCCCGCGAAGCCAAAGCCACATAGTGTCCTCACCGTGAACAAAGTGCCGGTCACCAAATGTACAGAAAGTTCTAGAATATTCCTTATCCTTTGACTTGTCCAATACCACCCCTAGGATTATCACCAGATGCATTGATAAGACTCTCCGGCACTGGTGCCAGGGACCTGTGTGCAGCAAGGAGGGGACTGAACGTGCAGCAGCACCAAAGCAGAAAGGTTCTCCCTTTCTGACCAGCCAGCCACTTGCACGCCCTTCCTCAGGTCATCCTCTGCCGTAAGGGTGGGTCCTCTGCTCCCTGGAGCACGCGTGACTCACCGTCTGATCGGGCGGCTGATGTGCCGCCTGCTACAGCCCTGTGTTCCCACTGCTCAGCCACAGAGAACATACGGGAACCGGCAGTCAGGGGTGCTCGACCATGCCACGATGCCCCACCCAAAAGACAAGGCAGGAGACTCAGGCATCCCCTTTGCTGTGCGGCTGCCCGAGCTGGAGGGAGGCCGTGTCCAGCCCCGCTGGCAGCCTGTGCCCTGCAGTCCGCAGCCAGCACGGCCCTCCCGGCCAGGGGCAGCAGCGTGGCTGCTCCCAGCTGCGCGGCCAGCGGAGCGAGGGGCACCAGCTACCAGATACCATGGCAGTGCTGGACAACGTGCTGCCAACAGCAGGGCTGAGGGAAAGGTGGACCAGGCTCTCCTCCACACGCTTGGCACGTACAGAGATCCAGTTACCATGGGGCCAAAACTGCCAGCATTCAGCAAGTCTAAGGACTGCACATAACCATGGCAACAGCTATGGAAGAAAAGAAGGGCTTAAGGATGCATTTGGTCACTGTTCTAACCGCCTCATCTGCCACTGACCTATGGACCACAACTGTAACAGTGAATCGCCAAGCCAAAGCTTTAAAATTAAAAATATCTGAAATGCCTCTTCTCCAATTAACATATGTGGCGGCAACTTCTATGTGCCAAATAAAGCTTCAGTTTTACCCTTTACAACTTCAGCAAAAGCTCCTGAATGCAGCTGAGAAGTCCAACAAAGATGAGAACGTGCCTTTGCCCACTGCTCTAGCCCCAGCCCAATGCAATGCACCAGTCCTTGACTCTGCTGGCAACAGCTACAGATTCTGGGTTCACCCATTTTAAGCACTTCAAAACATTTCTGTGAGGGTCTTGACAACCTTCCAGTAAAAAGCAGCTGTCAAAATGTATCATACAATATCCTAGCAGACCTCCTCCACACTGCTGCTATAATTAGGTTGGGTTTTTTATTTTGGCTTTAAAGCAGCTTGCAGAGAATATAATTTTCAGTTTGAATAAATGAAATGTTCAGAGTACATCGGGTCCATAATTATATTTCAATTTGAGAAGAATGTGTTCGGTTTAAAAGAAAGCAAGCAGCGTAGTTGGTGGTAATTTAATTTACCTTTCAAAGCTTCTGAAATTTCTGAGATTTCTGAAAGCCAAAGCCTCAGAGTAAATGCAGTTCACAAAGAACACAGAAACTGAAAAACTCCATCTGAAGTGAGCACGGCGTCCACAAGTCCCTTTCAGTGGGGCACCATATAGGAGACGCTCGGAAGCTTTTACCCTCCAGTTCTCTTCCGACGCTTCCTTGGCTTCATTGACTTTGAGAATTCAAGTCCCCACCTCGAGGGCCGTGACCAATTACAGACAACATGACACAGCTCCTGTCAGGGTCTCGCTGGTTGTGGTGCTTGTGTGACACAAAACACTGATAAATAAGGCTTAACTGCCTTTACAGACACTCTGTGTCAACCCACCCATGCAAAACAGGCAGCAGTTAACAGGGAGCCTGGCTCCAAAAACATACACAGGCACATATCTGACAGTTCTATGTATGCAAACCAGAAGGCTGATTATATTCAAGTGCTGCCTGGACAAAGAGGGGGAAAATAGAGCCATAAGAAGTTGCCGAGTCCCCTCTGTCTCCCAGGATGCTCTATCTTATTATTCTGACAAAACCAGTGATGGCCAATAGCAAAGAATTTGATTCCTGAATATCATCTCCTGGCTGTCTTAACTGGGCAAGAATCTAAACACAGAAAGAAAAAGCAGTAGTCAGTGAACCCTACCTACGACTCAGAAAGGCCAGCACTAAGTGACCAGCACTGCTTACTTTCTTCCCTGCCTAATTTATTTCAACAAGTTGTCTGAAACAATGAGCAACCCTGGAAATATACACAGGAGTCTTTCCCAAACTGGTGCACAAACATCTTGAAGCAGTCTTTGAAGCCACTTTGAACCTCAGCCTGCTCCTACCTAAAACATCAGCACCAGGGTTCTAGGGTTTTATTTTTATGCTGACAACTTGCCCTCTAATTATGTTTCCTTCATATTCCACAAGATAATTTTCCCCCCATTTCTTCAGCTTATTTTTTGTTTGGCATTAAAAAAAAAAAAAATCCTTTCTTTTCATGCTTCAGCTCCTCTGAACTATCCCTACCCTTTCACTAAGCCAAACAGAAAATCAGCAACACATTGAGCAAGAGCATGTTCTGGTCCAGTGCCTTCTTCCTGGGAGTGAGTGTGAACCCCTCCTAAGCCAAGAGCTCCAGTACCCCTCTTCCCTTATTGCCCAATACCACCCACTGGAAATGCAGTTCTATTTACCACGGCTATGCTGTGAGGTAGATGTGCCCTTGATCTTTACTTGGATTTATCACATCCTTAGTCACTGCAATCTGTCAGATTCCATATCCTCAATACTTCTATTTCGGACTCTGATACAGTTTTCAGTCAGGTGGCTTCCAAAGTAATGCAGAAGTCCTCAACAGCAAGGATATGCAGGAACCTCTATGCCTTGCTCCGGTACATGAACATACAAACGTAGGGTTATAAAATATTTTAGTAGAAAGATACAGAATGTTCACGTGAGGCAGTGATATCAGCATCCCTACAGAAGCCTTGCACATCTCTGGTGTGCTTTCTCAGTTTGTAGAAGCTCAGGGCTGTGACATCACAAGCTGCCTTGAGGCATACGGATGACCACGTACACCTGCAGCTACAGGCATTTCCCCGACAGCATTGGGGCCGTATCCCCCGGGCAAACCGCGCACCCCCTGCACAGCCAGGACGCCTGGATCAGAGCAACAGAGCACTGACTATGGCCTCGTTTCCAGGCGGAGAGAAAACACAACCTAGGCCACGCCTTTCCCTGGACCAAGCCTGGCTTTCCTGAAGCTCAGACTGGTGTCCCCACCTCACAGGACGCAGCCATTGCAGCCAGTCCTTTGGTTCCACGACTTGGGGGTGACTCAGAACAGGGCCAATGTGGTTGCAGCCAACAGCACAGGCATTTGGAGGAGCTGGCACAAGTCTCCTGGGGGTTAGGAGAGCCCTCTCACAGCAGGATCAGCTGTTGTTTTCAAAGATGTGTAGGATTTAAATGACTCGAGAATTCACAATTACTGAGCATGAAATCGCATCTTCACACTTGGGCTCTTCCAAGCACTACAGCAGCGTCCCAGGAAGTGAGTGCAGGAAAGGCAGAAGTGGTTACACGAGCCTAAAGGTTCAGGTTAGTGCCCATGCCAACCTCAGAGATGCCCTGTGTACAGCTCAGAGCACAGCTGCTCGGTGGGAGCATCTGCCACGGGGAACTGGGACATGCTCTCAGAGAGGCTGGGTGTTACACATCTGAGCAGCTCCACTCGGTGGTAATTTCTGTTTCTAAATGCCTAACTGCATGGCATGCAGTTAAATACTGACAATGCCTGCACTTACTGCATGTGCACAGGACATTAAAGTCACCTCCTCTGGAGGAGTGAATGAGTAACTGCTAAGGATCACAAAAGAAATGAGTCTTCTGTCTAAGAGCAGATGGACAGAAGTGCTTTGGCAGAGCCCTTTCATAACCCTCTTGGTGCCAAGCGAGAGCTCAGATTGTGAATGCACATCAAAAGCGGTAACGCACATTGTCTGTCTAGGGCAGAGGTTTAATCCTAACCCATTCCTTGCTCAGCTTCCCCAGCCTGACTCGTTCAGGATGGAGTGCTGTGTCAGCCACAGCCCAGTCTTTGCCCACAGACATTGTATCATTCAAGTCTACAGCAGCAGTAGAGATTACAACCATGCAGTACAAAATAGAGCTGTTAATATCTGCAGTTAGTTAAAGTTTTAACCTTTGAAGACATTAAAAGAATGGACTAAAATTATGCCCTGAAACAAGATGGCCCCAAGCCATTAGGTACATCGCATGCTACAAACTAGGTATGAGACCAAATCCTTCTCCATCTCTTAAACTGAGATGTATGCCATTCCTCTATCCCAGCACACTGCCAGGATCAACTGCCTCTCAAAGCCTCTCCAGAAATGAATTTGATCTCACCAGGTCCAGCTCTGAGATTCAGAACCCCTAAAGCAAACTGGGGACAAGGAGGGATTCATGCCACAGCGCTCAGGGGGCCCAGCAAGAGTGGACCTGGAAGGACTCATGAACACTTCCACCACTTCAAACCCAAACAGCAAATGCCATTTTGTAACGTGGCTTGGCAAACTTCGAGCACCAATATTCGGGCAGGTTGGGTTTTTATCAGAGCCATTCACATGGCACTGACCCAAAGCAGTGTCTGAGTTTGGGGCCACTGTCCTTGCAGATTCTCTCATAAAACGGTCATGATTTTTACAAGAACGAGCTGTCCAGTAACCTCTCTCATTTTTGAACGCATCAGTTTTCCTCACATTGAATTCTGTACAGCAGCATCTCTCCATCCACTGGGATGCCAGAGGCGGAGCAAGTACAGAGGAATGTGGCAGCAGCACCTTTTAGGACAGTAATGCTGACAGAATGAGGAACAGCCCTGCTGTTTCACCCTGAAACAAACTTCAATTCTGCCTATCTTGGCAGAAATCGGCTATGACAGGCAGGGACTGGTAAGAAGTAAAAGGCATAATGCAGCTTTTTAGGGGTTTCCTTTCAGTATTAAAGGATTTAATGCATCATATTGGCCATCCGTGCTCAAAGAAAGCATCCTCAGCCCTCACAGGATGAATGTTTTCCCTTCCTCAAAGTAAAGCTTTTCTTGCTGTTTTGAAATGCATCCTGAGCTGTCCCTGTAACAACAAACCAATTTCCTTGCACTGACCACAGGAAGAGATGGACAACTGAGGCAAGCTGGTTCAACCGTCCTAATTGTAAACAGGATTCCGTTGTATTCTCATTTATACCACACAGCTCCCACTATATACCCGCTATAAAAACACCCTGTGAGTACAGTGACCACCCAGAAGTGAAGGACTGGATTCCAAGAGGTTGTGGGGAGGGATGCAACTCAGTTATACACGTGTTCTTATTTATGTAATTCTTTAGCAAAATTACACTGAGCTTTAAAAACATAAAATTAAATATTGATGTCAACAGAATGCAAATGTCTAGAATGTCTCTGTTGGAGAAATACATTCATCCTAGTCAGAGCAGTGGATTGGCTACAATTACAGCAGTAAGATTTAAACAGAAAGGAGATTTTTTTTCCACCCAAAGCAGAAGGTGCTCTGTGATGAACTACAAAAGCAAAAGGTTCTGCTTCTATACGAACCAATGCTGCAGAGTAGCTCAGTCTGACCTTATTATTCTGACCCCCAAGTACACTGCCACCCCTCCACTAAGGAGAGCAACTTCCTCTGCTCTGAGAGGGAACAGTTGCTCCCTGATGTTTGCGGCACAGGGCTGTGCTGAGCAGACTCGCACACAACTGGTTTGGGAGTCTCATGGATGCAACTGACAAACACTTCTCAGCCCATCCAGGGAGAAAAACAGGTCCGCACCAACATCTGCTAAACTGAAATTGCTAGAAACGTACAGAAATCCACTGGCCTAGGTGCAGCGCATGCACATTTCCACCTGAGAAAGTCACCTTCATCACCTGGCTGTGACAGCAACACAAACCCGGAATCTGCCCTTAGATACTAACAGGGGAACCCAGCTATGCTGTGGCAAGAGGAGGGAACTGGACACCGAGACCACATTTTTATTTCCAGTTTGGTCCAGTACACTTCCTAATTGCATAAAATAAGAAGACACCTGTGCTTTTATCTGTCATTTAGTCAAAGAACAACAGGAAAAATCCTGCATCTGAATTCCATCCTCCTTGAACTCTCTGCACCTCTCTGGAAATAAGTGAGGTACCTTAGTTTACCCCCCACTCAGAGAAGCCGAGAATATTTTAATCATTAGCATCTTTATTGTCAAAATCACCCTGGTAAAAACTCAGCTAAGGCAGAGATAGGTTATTAATGTCTCACTTTACAGATTACTAGCAGAGAATACAGCCCGGATTAATATCCTAATCCTTTTACCCAGCCTGTCATTATCTGACCCGGACCACTGGAGAGGGAGCTCAGTGCTTTTCCGAGCTGGAAATGCAGAGAGAACGAGCAAACGGCTGGACTGGTGCATCCACAAGGAACACACAAGTTCCAGTCACATGTTATTTGGTTAAAGCCTACATCCTCTTGTCAGTACCCCCCAGAGTTATGGCGATGGAGTCACCACTGCTGAAGTGGGTCAGCAATCTCCTGAACACCAGATGACTAGAACTAAAAGTCAGTCGCTGTTCAGATGTTTATCTATAATTACCTGTGGACACTCACCTTGGCCTCAGCATCCTTCCCCTTCCACTCACCTCCTCTCCACTCATTAGCCACTCAGACATTTCTACCCTAAGCCTACCGAGCAGTCAATCCAGCCAAGTGTGCTAAGGCTCTGCTGGGTTTGAGCACTGTCTCTTCCCCTCAGCCATGCAAAGCCGTGTTTTCACATCACATAGTTCTCCAGAACCCAGGCCCTCCACGGGGTGCCGCAGAAACACCTAAGAGGAGTAAGACACCAGTAAGACTGACCCTACACAGAACCCTACACTGACAGTCACGTGCCCGTCCCGCAGCAGCAGCCACAGCCTGTACCTAGACATGGGCACTGTCCCGGGGTGCACAGGGAGCTCATTGTTTGGCAAGGTTCACCAAACACTGCTGTGACAGCAGCGCCGCAGCCGTGGCACGGGGCCGGCTGGTGTGCTTACGCTGCTGCCTGACACACGGAGCAGGGAACAGCTCAGTGCTTCTAATCCTACGTTCAGGCAATGTTCCCATTGACGTCAAACATAAATATTGGAGAGTTCAGCTATGTAAGCCGCTGCAGTGGGGAAAACAAGTATATTTTCAGTACTTAAATGCTTGGCATATTCTTAAAGAGAGTTCAGCTGGAGCCTTAAAGACAGGTTCTTCCTAAGGAGAACTTGCTGCTGGTCCCCACCTTCATGCGGAACCACGTTCCTCCCTACGCTGCGGCACCAGAGCATCAGGCCGAGGTACCCTGCTCTGGCCATGCCATCATTCCCCAGCCACAGAACACGGCAGAATTTTAAGCCAGGGAAAAAGCGCTGTAACGCAATCAGTGCCTGCACCTCTGCCACCTCCCAAGCTCCGCACACGCGTGGGCATGTCTGTAACGGCAGCCAGCTAGAGGAAAATCCTTCCAGGCTCCCCCTAGGAGCAGGCAGGACAGACTGTCAACAGGGTACAGCCGTAAGGGCTCATTTGAAGTTTTTCCCTTCTGCTCATTCCTACATTCAGGGGCTAGAATCAGCACCAGAGGGTAGCTCCTCCGTGACAGGAGGGATCGCGCTGCTGGGAGGATGAACGGGACGGCAGCGTAGCTCAACTCGCATCTCTTGTGCAACGCAAGGAATGGTAGGATGGGGCACGGCCGTTGCAGCCAG
The DNA here is from genome assembly GCF_041296385.1 of Aphelocoma coerulescens. Lineage (NCBI taxonomy): Eukaryota > Metazoa > Chordata > Aves > Passeriformes > Corvidae > Aphelocoma > Aphelocoma coerulescens. Next base: position 434,124 of record NC_091017.1, read on the forward strand.
GGTAGCTTATATTTATTGGCGCAGAAGTGTAAAAATATTTGGTGGTAAAATGAACCCAGCGGATGTTTTTGCTGGCAGGAGTCTGAGAGTGACAACTGCACCACGCATTGTGAAAGAGCAACAGCTGAGCATGTGCTGGGGCTGCTTTGACACTGCCAGTGAGGCATCCCATGCTCTGGGATTAATCGGATTAGAGTGGCTTTCCACTTCCCACCCAGATCAATTGGCATTTGAAGTAATTCACTTATCGCCATGCAGAGTGAAAGGCTGAAGTAACTTCAATACTAAGCCTTTCGCAGAAGTTTTAGAGCCTCCTCCTCTCCCCCCCCTGCTTCCAGCTCCTTTCTTTCCTGCTTTCCTATGTTTTCACTATGTTCAACTTCTTGCGCAAAAGGATCAATTAATATGACGCAAAATAAAACACTTTTGAGACATTTCCCTAGGGTTCCCCTTCCACCCACAAAGATAAAGCAAAGAAAATATTTTAAACTTCATTTAATGTGAAATCAGAGGGAATGTGCCCCATGAAACCAATATCTAGCATAAGTTGAAGTCCATTTCAAGAGCAGCATGAAAAGCTGCTCTTGAGACGCCATTCCAGGCGCCCTGTCCAAGAAGCCACCTTCATGGAGAGAAGTTATTCTGCCACTGCAGGGGTGCTCTTTATACAGCTGGAAATGAATCGTCAGCAAATGCTTTGATCTTTCCTTTTACTTCTTGTAAGAACTGTGTGATGACTTTGGAACTCCCTGGCTTCACACCACAGTTTAGTACATTGTCAGCATCTGAGACGGCACAGCTGTACTGGAGAGATCACTGATGGATATTCCTGCAGTCCAGACAACTTTTCAGAGCTGGTTAAACAGACACTGGGCAAACCATGACTGAGGTAAATAACAAGTTAGTACAGATTTTCTTTTGAATATAAAGGAGGTATAAGAATAACACAAAGTCTTTATTTTTTTACCCTCCCTGTATAGTAGGGTAAGGAAATGCAAGAATAAGTAAGGGATAAAGTGGCATTAAAGGGGTTATGCCAGGAAGCGAAGCACCTGGTCCCAAAGCCTTCATTAAGAAAACAAGTATGTTCTGAATATTTTACAGCACAAACTTTCTACCTCAGACCTCTAAAACCCATACAGTCACCAAGGCACCAACAATGAGAATGGTAATCATAGTATATCACAGAACACCTGGAATAGCAGATACAGAATGTAATGAAACTAGGTCAAGTGCACATCAGCTGTTTTTCTGGGATGCCATGAAATGTCGCTGGTTAATGGTGTGTGTCCTTTGTAGGAACAGAGTGCTAGTGATTATTTTCTCAAAGAAACCATGGCCTCAAAGCCTTGTCTTGCAGAAGTTGATCCCAACTAGGGCAATCCTGTGCATGTATATTTGAAAAGGTGTTTAATATAGCCGAGGTCTGCCTGCATTCTCAAAGCATATCCCTGTGCAAACCTGCCACGCCAGGCACAGACAGAGCTCAGCCTCCGAGACAAGCCGTGCTCCTTTAGTCACCTAGGCAGCAAAAATAATACCCTCACTCAAAATAATGGGGCTTATGGGAAGATTAATGGCAAGGTTAGGGCTTTCCTTTGTGTGACAAAACAACCACCTGCTTACTGTCCTGTTACGGAATCGCACAGTATCACCTGCTGCACCGTTCCAGCCAAGTCCCACGCTCAGGTAGGAAGGACCCGACAATTCACACGGAAGTCCACAGCTTGCAGCTAAGTAAATATTTCACCACCTCACCGAGCAGCTCTTTGATTGATACAAAATAGTCTTTGTTATATCATCAAAAGCCATCTACCTAGTGATCAGCCAGCCATAAAACAGATGCTGCGGGCCATTCCCTATCCTTGCACCTTATCCACTGGCAAGAAATGCCTGAGGTTCTCATAGCACACGGTCTGACACTTCTCTTCCACAGCCTTACCAGGCATTGCTGTCTCCTGAGCTGTTCTCTGCTTTGAATTTAGTTATGTATCCATGAGAGCCAAGGAAGCCAAGCTTTGTGCTGAGCCCTGCATGAGACCCCAGGGTTGGTGGAGAAGCAAACTCTCTTCCTTACATCCCTTGCCACCTTCGCCACGTGGAGCGGGATGCTCATTTTGGGAATTGTTTCTATCATTAGAATTTCATGAGGATAAAACTTCCCATTAAAGCAAATTCCCTAAAAAGCCTTGGCAACCTCCACTCAAAAAAAAAAAAAAAGCTCTGGAAAAGAAACTCTCCCAGAAGCACTTTTCAATAATTTTGAGATGCAATATCTAAAACAAACATTCATATCAAGCCATAAACTTTGTGGGAGACAGAGTCCTTCTTAGTTATCATTATAGCAGCAAATCAGTTGCTACAATACAACACAGAAGGCGGTAAACCCTTTCCTCCAAGCACCTTCTTGTTTACTGTTGCAGGATTTAATACACTAATTGATCATATCAAACTTATACAGACAATAAAAACTTGATTAAAAAGTGTCTGCTTTGCCACCTTTCCAGCAGGAATGCTTGTGCCCTATTTCCCCCTGGCAAGCCTGTGTCCCCAGTGACGCACAGCATAGGACTGATCCAGAGCACACTGAGGGTGCCAAGGCCCAGGCTCCGGGTACCAGGAGGCTGGCACTGGCTGTGTGGGGACCATCCCAGCACTCCAGCTGCAGCAGCAGCTCGGCACAGATGTTGTCTGGGCAAGGACAGGGAGAGGAGCCCCCCAGAGCCAGGCAGGCTTCGCAGCATCTCCCTGTTACAGCCCAGCCACCGGCCCTTGCTGTGCCCTGACAAGTGCCAGCGCTGAGGATGCCTGCATCAGCCACAAGGGGATAAATGGGGAAAAAGAAGAAAAAAGAGGCAAATGCCAAATACCGTCGCACACACACTGAATAACAATCATTATTATAATCTCTTTGCCCTTCTGATCAACTACGGAGAATTCAAGAGTCTCAAAGTCTCTTTCAAATGTGTCCCAATTATTCACCTAAGACAGACCCACAGATTTTATCTCCGCTTTTTATCATCTGAGTGTGTCACAATCCTCCTTGTCCATGATGTTAGTGAGCCAGGGGTGTGAGGCTGGTGATATTTCCCAGGAAACACGGGGATACTCAGACACGGTAGACCTTACCTAAGCAGTGCTGGAGGTCTGGAGAAACAGGCAATTTGCTTTTCCTGTCCTGCCACCTCTCCTTCCCACCTTCCCTTCTGATACCTTTACACTCAGTGTATTTCCCCACGAGGATCTGAACTTTAAAAAGTGTAAAGACAAGTCAGCAAAAAAATGGCATGAAAGAAATTAAGACTTTTCTTATGAAGGATTACAGCAGAGCTACACAGATAAAGTCACTCCCAACTGCAATAGTAAATCCTTTTAGAATGTCCACAGAACATCCCAGGGACCAGGTGCAAGCAGCTCAGCTCTGAATGCTGGAGTGAACTCAGCCTCAACACCACTGAACTGCCAGCAGAATGCCTGGCAGTCGTCATCCCTCTGAATTTGGGGGGAAGGACCATTTGGGATAAATGGCAGGAGCCGCCCTGCACCTCTTAAGGGTGGATGGAATGGTGCAGCCAGGGTGTCTCCATCGAAGAACAAGCCCTCCGAGTGCCTATGGCAGTTTTCCAAAGCAGCACAAAGATTCATAAGGAAAAACACTGAAATCCAACCCTTTCCTTCAAGTCTTCTGCCTTTTTCTGGCCCTTTTCCAACCAGAGGAGCCTCCTTCCCAACTTCCTGCCCCATGTGTCTGTGCACCATGCATGGAACTCTGACGGGCAATGCCAGGCAGACCTGAAGAATCAAGGTGGTTTGAATGAGGAGTGGGCAAGAAGTAAACTCAGTGTGGACACTCTTCACGATAAATATGGGAATATGCTTCTGAATGGAAGATTTAAAGCGTAGTAATGAAGGTAGATCAAACAGATGCTATCGATTGCACCAGCACACACAGAACCCAGAAGGATCCTGCCTCACATACAAAAATATGGTTGACAGCACTAAAAAAAAAAAGGAAAAAAAGAAAACTCTAAACAGAAATGCTACATGGAAAATGCAAAAGCTTATTCTTAGTTGGGTCTTTTGAATCACCAGGCACACAAACCTAAAATTCCAGCATAACAACCTGCCGCTGTTTCCTTACTATGGATCCAGAAGAGTTGGTTTTACCCCAGCTCCGCAGAAAGAACAGAAGGATGATGCAAACACAGGAAAGGAGCTGGCAACTGGAAAAGCCAGTACTGAATGTTTCCAGTCAAACCAAAACAACTAGCCAAAAAAACCCTTGAGCCTAAAGGCCTTTGACCTTACAACGGGACACAGGCTACTCAGCTGGCATCACTGGAATCTGAAAAGCCATTTCTCATAAGCCACTGTCGTGTAAGTCGGATACGCATGTCTCTATGCGCTGGGACGTATCCAAGTGCCAGTGAACATTCAGTTTACGTTTCCTTTTCTCTTGTTTACATTTTTAAAAATTTGTATTAGTCATCTTCATTTAATCAGCTGCCTGAACTGCATCTCACTGTGTGACACAGGTTTTAACAACCAGAACTAGTAAATATTATTTAAGAGCACTGAACAGTAACTGGAGCTTACTTATTAAATGTGGGGTGAAAACAAAACACTGATTCCCGTTAGGAAAGCAATTCAAGTATTTTTCCACACATATAAAAACAGGTGCATCTCCTCAAAGACCAAACAGTCCTGGGGAAAGGCTGGCAGATGGTAAAGTCAAAATCAGAGCAAACTAAGATAAAGAGAGAAAGAAATGATGAAGCTGCAAAACCGTTGTGCAGGCTGCAGTGAACCTTTCCGGGCAAAGCTGGTGCAGGATGCTCCAGGCAAGGGAAGGCATTCCTCACGCACAGCATCACTGATCACATCGCTGCCATCACGGGACTGGGAGCCATACCCGGCTGAGTCCAGAAAACCATTCTGGCCCATATCCAGGGAGTTGCTCTCTGCCACTTGGATCACTCCTGCCACTAATGTGGAGGTGGGTGAAGCTTCCAGGTTTCCAGGCACTTCCCACCTTGCAGCTGTGGTTGATATGCCTTTGCTATGCCCACCGGGTTTTGAAAGCAGGACTGCTTTTTCTGTATTCTCGATCAAAGCTGGCTCTGTATCATTAGCTGGCTTTATGGAAAAGCAAAAAAAGAAAAAACACCACAAAAACAAAAAAAACCACCAACTTAAATGCTGAGAGTAAACATCTAGAGATGGGGAGAGGGGAAGGAACCCTCAGAAAGATCATGAAAAGTTCATTTCCAAAGACTCCTGAACATGAAGCCGACACTTACTTCAACAACACCCACAGAATCTTGAAGGAAAATGAAAGGTGGGAGAATGCTCTAAAAAGCCACAGCTAAGGGGAGCATGTGCAGCACATCTTACAAACGAAAAACATGGCAAGGGATTGCCTTAACCACAGGCTCAAAAGCAGGTACCTCGGCCCCTGCAGTACTCTCAAGGAGCTTCCAAGGAAACACAAAGAGAGAGGTTACCCAACAGAGCTGGGCCACCTTGACTGCAGCACAAAAAAAGTTCTTTTCACGTCCACAGGGAATAAGGTCTCATCACCACAACGCCAAAACCAGACATGACAAAAACCAGAGGTGAGCAATACCTCCGATGCGGTCAGTTGTCAGCAGAAATGCAGAGATTTCTCTTAAGAGATTAACACTCATTTGTGTGGGGTTGTTCTAACAGTCAGCGCTGAAACCCAGTTGTTTATGAGCAGGCAACCATTCACGCTTCCTTGTTCTGGGCTGTTGAACCAGTTCATGGAGTCAGGTTTCAAGGATGCCCTGCCTGTAGAATAAAGTTTAAAACCCATATCCTAATCTCGGCTGATCAGGACATCTTCAAAACATCTGCAAGTTTTGGTGCAGTGCCTAGGAATCATAATTACTTCTGAGGAGGAGAAATGCAGATTTATTAAGACAGGGCAATACCTGGAAAATTAAGAATCTTAGGCAAGACATGCCACTGCTAACAGCAGTTCAAAACTTGATGAGAGTCAGCACTGTGGAATGGTGAAGTCCAGACATACTTTAATGATGTTTTTGGTTACACTCCATTTAAAAGAATCAGCTGTCAACACTGATCATTTCCTTTTGTATAATTCATAAAGTGGTTAATTTCAGAAGCAAAAGTATTACGGGTTTGAGTAATTGACTGCTGAAGCACAGTAGGTGCTCCATCTCCACATCTGGCGCCTGGGAGCACGTGCTTCGACTGCTCCGAGCTCGCTCCCCAGTGTGCTGTGTGCAGGAATGTGCTTCCCCCCGCGGGCTCACTGCCTGCCGCGGGGGCAGGAGCCCTCCCGGCCAGCACAGAGGCCGTGCAGGAACACGGTGCTCCGTGTGCTGCCAGCACCATGGCTCCGTGCTGCTCCAGAGGACACGGATCTACTCGGGCTCGCAGCAGAGCACACTGGAGGTCGCGGTAGGGTGGAGAGAACCCGACCTGCGCCCCGCTGCGGTGCTCAGGGCTGCCATTGGCCCTGCCCCATCCATGCCACCCAAATGCTGCCGTGCTCTGTCAGAGCATCCGTCAGCCTGGGATTACACAGCTCGATGCCCTTACACAATTCAGAAACTGCCGCGTGATCTCTGAGCCCTCGTCCTTGCTGAGGACATGAAGGGCCAGCAGGATGCCAAGCACCCTGTTAGCCATGCCCCCCGTGTGCTATCAGGGCTGTCGTCACACCGAGCCCCTCAGTAACTATTTTGTAATGGGCACTCATGAAACACTTTGCCTCACTGCCAAACCTGTGTGTGTCTTGTGCAATCTGAAAATCAAACTGGGCCTATTTCACTGATCATCAGTGACAAAAATAAAGCAACAAATTAGGCTCTGCGCAATGTCAACCATTCTGAAGGGATGACTGGGATAAAGAGGAGAAGTGGAATTCTGCTCACAGTTCAGCTACTGATCCAAGATGGGGAACATTTTTCTAACCATTTTTTCACAGAATGCCTTTGGAGGATTAAAAAGAAACACTATTTACAATTTACTTCAGTAAGTTCGCCATGGAAACTTACGAAGGATGGAACCCCCAAGTTTCTCCCTCTGAGCTATAAAAGTCAGTTTCCCCTTGAGTGCTTCAGGAACTGACACATCAGATCTGACTTGGCCTCTGGACTCCAGTGGGAAGGAACCCCACAGTTTTACCTACGATGCTTTCCCTAGAACTGGAAACAGAGACAGCAGCACAGCCCTCCTTGCACAGAACGTCAGATGCTGTCCTGAGACTGGCCGTCAAGCCAGGCAGGAATTTCTAACACTTCTGTGTTCTGAGTCTCTAGATTTAAGAAATCAGAAAATGGCAACTGGTTAATTATATAGAGAAGTCTAACATGTACTGCCTGTCACCAATGGTTAGTGCAGAACAACTGTTCTGCAGAAAAAACCTTCGACCTCGATTCCCATGGGGAAGTGACAAACACACCCTGCCACAATGGCAGTAGCCCAAGATAAAGTCTCCAGCCAGGTTCAGCCAACAGTGCATACATGATACACCAAGAGCTAGCCGGCCACTGTAATTCTTTAGAATCTGACACTTATTCTTCCCTCATAATTAGGGGCTTGGGACGAGGCAGGCTGCTTTCCCTTTCAGGGATGTTTGACCTGTGTCCAGCTGTAGTGCTGAGTTACAGAACCAGTGGCTGCACCGGTCCCGAGTGCTCTCACCGTGGGAGGAGACGGGAGTATTCATGAATAACCAAAAAGAAAGAAACCAGTGACAAGCAGGATTGAAGAGAGACAGAGATGCTGTCTCCAAATCCTGCTTTTCTTGGGAAGTTCAGAATTTCTTTCACAAACTTTACTGTAGCCCTCCAGTAATGTTCTCCTGGGGTAACAAACCCAAAATACCAAAGCCCAGCAGCTCTTTCAGAGAAGGAGGAACTTCTGGAGGAACAAGAACCTCCTTTTGGCAGCACCCTCCTTTTGGAGCTGTTTGTTACCTGGCTCAACTAACACTGGAGCATCAAGAAAACGCTCGCTGCTCCTAGCCAGGGCGAGCTGGGGAGACGGGCGGTGCAGAGCCAAGCTCTGCAGGAACCACCTCAAACAGGGCATCCCTAAACACCAGGCACTGAATAAAATGCAGCAGAGAATTCCAGGTGCATTTCTGGAAATAATTTTAAACTGCTTGTTTTCAAGTTATTTGAGCCTGCATCGAAGTGTTAAGTGAAAAAACTCCTTGACCATTCCATTTTTCCAGGTGAACAGTGATTCACAGAAACCTTCTGGGGTGGGAGGGGAAGGGGCAAAGCAAACCTGACATTTTGAGCTGTAGAAATCAGCAAACAAACAGGCCATGCTTCCTCAGCCATAAATTACACAACAGGAAAGCACGTTAACTTGTCAGCCAGAATGAGGGCAGAGGAAACCCCCCCCCCAAAAATGCATCACAGCCCAAAACAAAGCTTATCCCACCAGAGCTCTCACTGGAGAGGGCTGGTAAAAAGCCTCAGAGCTCTGGATGAGTGAAATTTCTAGCACGGCCCCAACTTTTTTTCAAAGACTTGACATTCATTCTGTGAAACTCTTCAAGCTCACAGCAGAGCTGTCAGGAGAGCTGGATTCCCCTTCTGCAGGTGCAATTTTACACATGGAAAATTAATTCCAGATGCAGAGTACTTGTCCATCTCCAGAATACGAACTGCAGTTTGAGTGATGTTCACTTGCTGAAATTCCCCCCTGCAGTTCACCTGTGGGTTAACATGGAGGGAGCCCTCTCCTCAAAACTCTGCCAATGTATCTACCCCTGCTGCACTGCCACATACACAGTGACACAGGGGGCACGATGCAATAAACCTGCACTTCGGCCTCGGGCAAAGGATTTTAGGCGTATAATTCATGTATGCCAATTATTTGTGGTAGGTAAAAATACTTCTTCAAAATTAAATGTAAAGAGAACAGCAAACAACTGGAAAGGTCTTTTGTGTACTTGCAAATACGGAATTTTGAAAGAGTATGAAATCTTTGGGGATGTCAAACTCTTCTAAATTCTTGATAATCACATTTCCAATCACCTTCCCCCCCTCCCAGTATGCACAGTACTGGAATCTGAGGCAAGCTCAAGGTACAGAACTTCTGTAGAAGCAATCAAATGTCCCAGCTGGCCCTAAAGCAGTGCAGTGAGCTAAGGAGGTGTTCTGCCTGGGGTCAGTGCAGTTAATCTGCATCATTACTCCACATTCAGCACTTGCGGACTGGATGCCCGACTTGAGGGCTGGGATCCCAGGCGGGGACACACCAAGCACACTCTCCTGGGCACATACACCAACTGAGGCTGCATGTCCCAAACAAGTGCCCCGATCCCAGCAGTCACAGCCCTGGGCAGCTTCCTGGCAAAGCTCCACACTCAGCCATGGCAATTTGGACGAACACACTTTCTCTTGGAGGTTAAACTTGTCTATTTAATTTTTCACAAGATGAAAGAGGAAATGATGAGAAAAATTCTTTAGTAGCACTCGTAACTCCCAGCGTAAACACAATCCAACTTATGTTTTACATACAGAACACTACCAAAAAGACAGATAAATCTCTCTAACCAGGGTCTTTATCTGCTGCTATCTGAAAATGAATGCCAATTGGCAGCAATAACAACTCCCTGCAATTCATGAAGCTTCACTTGCCATAATCTGTGCTATTTCTTTCTCTGGAAAGTAGAGAGATGCTCTGAGGAGAGTCAGGCTTAGAAATGACAGCTGTAACACAGAGAAAAATATCCTGAGTTCCCCACAATGGTGCTTTTCCTGTAGGAAAGCTGTTTGCTCTGAGCGCTGCTAGGTGTAAGGAGATGCACACCACCACTTGTGTCTGCATCTCCTTTTCACGCCTGTTTAAATCTGCTCCTGTCCCAGCACACCCCAGTCCAGCTATGTCTGACCATGTTCCCCCTGCAGAGCAGTACACCCTGGGGCAGCAGGTAGCACATCCTGGGAGGACACTTTGCCCCGAGCAGAAGATAGCAGGCAGAATAACCAACAACCGCCCAGCAGCATCACCACCCACACAGGCCGCCGTCTACTGGCATTATAGACCGTGGACTTGGAAAAGCTGCAGCCCAGGCCTGGAGCTCTGGGAACTCAGCAGAACTCACTGTGTACTGCCACCAAAACACAGCCTAGCCAAGAAAGTGGAAGAGAGAGGTGTATATTGGAATTACGGAGGCTTTCAAGCCCATCACCACAGGTACCAACTCAAAGTTTCTGCTAACAATTATTCACCCCATTAACCAGATCGCTTTGGTGCGTGAAAGGAAGCCACATCAGCAAATCTTGTGTTTCCTGGGCTGACTCTGTGCTAATCAAAGGAGCCCACAGGTAACACACCATTGAAAGCAGCATCCATGTAATTTGAGGCATATTGTCGGGGCAGCTTGAGGTACAAAGAGAGCTGCAGCAGGGGAAGATGTATAAAAACATCCTGAAAGATGGTTTTCATTCCAGTGAGCTCACTCTGTCAATGAGACAAGCAAAGGGTGGAGGGGGAGCAGTAGCATAAGCCTGTTCAATGACTTTGCCGAAGATCAGAGAGCAGTTCAGCAAAAAAGTAATAAAATTTTCATCTCCTGATTCTCAGCCCAATGTCCTCTTCTAGACCATGCAGCTTCCAACCATCTGGAAATACTGTATGCATCCATGGGCCATTGGAAATGTCCACAAGGTCTAACAGGCAGTGTAGTTTTTAGGTATAATAAAAAGACTATACTTGAATAAAAGGATTTATACTTTCAAGATGATACTTTTATAATAAATAGATTATACTATGTGGGGTACTGTCTCGCTGAGCAGCCCTCCTGCCCAGTTACAGTGGTGCTTAACAGGTAGCACACTTGTTTTTCCATCTTTCCGTGACACTGCAGCTGCACCACCCCCTGAGCTGTCTGTGCCTCGCCGTGCCAGGACAGCAGGACCTGTGTGTCAGGGTTAAGCAGCAGTGCGCCCGTGAGGCCAAGGCTGCTGGGAAGGGCTCTGAGACTCTCTGGCACCAAGCCTCGCAGCGTGCTGGCTCTGCAGCCCTCCCCAGCACCGCTGCCACCCGGGCTGCAGGCACAGGAGGGCTGGGAGCTCACACCCCAAGCGAGGCTGGGAGTACCTCGGGACTGACCTAGATTGGGACTTCAGGTGCAGCTGTTCAGGTGCCCAGTTCAAAAGCCGTGTGCCTTGTAATGCCCACCGCGAACCACCAAAGGAGCCAGGGCAGACCATGTGCTGGCTGTATGAGGACTTGTAAAGCTCAGGGAATGCTTCCTCCACAGCCACCAACACCTGCAATCACCTACAGAGCAGCCACAGCCCCTATTCATACACAGGAGATTAATGCTGGAATCTTCCCAGCCCAAACACTCGGGTCTGTAAAGGCTAAAGGGAAGGTTCTGCTTCCCTAAAACGCAGGTACATTCTTTCCAAAGCACACCCAGCCAATTAAAAGCAATTTTCAAAAATTTCCTAGCCCTATTTCTGGTTAAAAAAAGAAAATTGAAACATGGACCCCCAATTTTCAATTGGCATTAATAGGATCAAAATAGATCCCTGAATAGTTGCCATCAGTGACAGCAGAGCATAACCGCACAGACACAAGTAGCAAATTAGCAACTCTCCTTTCACAGCATTTCTGAAATCATACAGCAAATGTGCAGACTTTTAAGGATGCAGATACTGAATAACAAGCCTTTATCTTGAGATAAAGGGAGAAAAAGTAGCATTAAATCAAAGCAAATATTTGAAAATTGGGAGATTATTTTAATAATCTGTAATTCTAAAGTAAGATGAGCAATTTAAGACACATAATTTGCTTTAAGTGTAGCAATTTTCAAGCCAAAGCAATTTTTCAGGCTGCCATTGTAGCAACGCTAATTGGGGGGCACCTTCAGCCTGAAGAAACTGCTGCTGTTCACAACACACACGTCACATTGCAGCAACAGGACACTGCCTGCATGTGGTCTTGGGTTCCCTGGGGAGAATCTGACACAATTGTCCCTACTGCTGTTCAACTGCCCTTGCTGCTTTTGAAAAGTGCTCCATTTTGCCAAGTTTTCCCTAGACACGCCTTTAGATCAGCACTGGCAGATGCCTCAAACAAAATCCGCAAACCAACCATCTCCCATTCAGTGGATTTCAACGCTCCTTCACTCTTGTTAGCACTGATGGTAGAAACCAATTTTCAAAGCATGCCGTGTCATTGCTGCTCAGACCTGGCCTCTCCTTCCCTCTCTGCCCTGGCTCAGCTCAGGACACCCCCTCGATGGTCAGGGGTTCACAGCCCTTCTGTCTGCTGGCAGCGCAGAGGTAAAAGTACACCGTAACTTGCAAAAAAAAGGCTTTTAGTGGTATCAGGTGCTTCCACAGGAGTTCAAATGAAAGCTCGGTATCTCAGAGGGGAAAAGTGCCTCTCCTGTGCCAAGAAAGATCCTGAGCAGCAGCTCTATTAGCAGCATTGCCTTTTATTCTAAGTGAACTCAGATTAAAATGAAGGTGCAAACCAGAAATTCCCCCAGCTGCCGGCTGGGAACGACATCACCAGACACACTCTGCAGGTGTCTCAGGGGCTTCAGACAGCCTGTGGGATTGCAGACAGGCTTTCTGCACAAAGCCAGAGCAACCAGGAACTGCAACTCCTTTGGAAAGTACCTGTGCGCCTCAACCACAGCTCTGTGGGCTGCACTGTTTACAGTGCCCCTCCTGTGAGATGCCTGGCGTCTGTAAACACGCCACTGACCACGGCCACCTCAACAACTGGCCAGTGCTTCCCCCTCTGGTTGTAGCTCCTGTGTCTCAGGAGAGCCCTTGTCCTAGGCACGGGAACAGCGCTGGCACTCAGCCTGCGTCCAGCTCCAGCACAGACTCCCAGCACAGGCTGCCAACAGAAACCAGTGCAGGGATCCCCGGGTCTTGTGCTGCCTTGATCAAAAGGTGAATTCCACATTTATGCCCACAAGAATCGCCTCCTCCGGGAAGGCTGGCAGACTGCCGAGTTTCACAGCTCCGTAACACCGAGTTAAGCAGCCAAGCGCCCGGACACACTATGCAGGTACCAGTGGCCCATCTCAGCCACAGCATCTGCCTCCTGCCCGCACAGCCCTGGCGGCGTGTTCTTCTTTTGGAGGCTCCCTCCTGGGCACCCCTTCCTGGGAGGCCCAGCAATGAGGAACTGGTTTTCCTTGTTACTTCGTTCATGCTGTTAAACCTGCTCACCTCCTGGGAGACTGCGCACTGATAGTCCAAAACCAGAGAATTCCATACTGATTTCTGACTAAAACAATGTTAGTAAAAAGCAAACAGCCATTAAAACGGCAACTCCCCAGCACACAGCCACCTTGGTGAGCCAAGAGCCCGGCATCGAGGCACCTGCAGTCCCTCGCCACCCTCTGGAGATCCTGGCCCTCTTACAAGCACCCACTGCCCAACAGCCCTGGGAGTTCTGGCCGTGGCCAGACTATGGGTATTCGCACGGTGCTGGGCCTTGCACCTACTGACCTTTCAACCTGAACTTCTGACCCACCCCATCCACACCACAGTGTTGTGGCTGACCCTGGCTGGTGCCGCCAGCTCCAGGCGCCCACCACGCTGTCACCTCAGTTCCGGCTCCCTGCCTTGGCAGGGGTGCTCCTGACTCCTGCTGCTCCCTGACACCTATGGGAAATCATAAAGAGGAATTTCCTAAGCTTGGAAGTAACCCAGTGTTAAAGATCCATTAACAGCTTTAAGCAATTCACCCAAGATGAAAAGTGATACCTGTGGCCGGACAGGAAAATTGAAGCCGAGCCCTTCCACAAGGTTCCCATCTTATCTCTGTGCCCTCCCCACAGATCCTGCACCACCCCGATGCCTGCGGAGCTGCCGGATGCTCAAACCACAGCAGGCTGCATGGCTGCAGGCTCCCTCAGGATAATTACCCCAAAAAGGTTTCATTTGACTTGAGACTGCGGATTGGAACGTGATCTGTGTATTTCGTTGTGCTCTTTCCTTTTTCTGGTATGAGCTCCCTATGCTCCACATATAAACACAGCATAGTTTGTGAATTTCTTAAACAACTAAGTCTTGTCAGGCCCGCAACAAAAATGATTGGTCTGGTACCACCTGCTTCCCCCAGCAGCAGTTTATGTGGCTCTTTGAGAGAAAGGGTTTCAAAATTGCAAACTTTCCAGTACTAAAAGGTAAACTCTGAACTTCCATCTGCGCCTATGAATGCCACAACTTAAAGCTCTCAAAAGTAAATCAAGCCCAAAGCAGGCAGCAGCAGAAACCACATTTTCAGGGGAGCACACTGAGACACAAGTCCCATTGGCACCTGGATTCCCACCCAAGAGAAGCTTTCCCTAAGCACAGAGACTTGTCAGCCATCACACAGCAGGTTCTCCCCTCTTGATATGCGGCCAAATGGGGAATTCCAGGGGCTGCAAGAGAGGGGTGGAACAGTGGGGCACTGGTCTCCCCTCAGCAGGCTGCACAGCAACCCTGCCCCGGGAAGAGTTCCTGGCCTCTCCAGGTTCCTAAGCGAGTGATGGGACCAAACAGCCCAAACCACTTTATTTTCTAGCCGATGGCAGCCGTCTTGCTGAAAATTAATCTGCTGCCTCACTCCCCCTCAGCCAAGAACCCAGCATAAGCATCTTTCAAACCTGCAGTTTTTACTTTTTTCACTTAAAGAATGTAGTATTTGATGAAATACTACATTGTGTAAACAAAAGCCTTATCCCTAGCTATTAAATGTAAAGTCCCTTGTTTTGTCAAAGGCATACCAAAGCCAAGTCCAAAGTCCCCGGATACGCCTGCAGGATACTCGGAGCGATTAACCCCTCTGTCAGTCTGTCCTGACCTCCAGATGGATCAGTGATTTTCTACAAGTGTTTCTTCAGCTATTCTGGCGGCACTAACGGGCTGTTCTCACCTGCAGCAGTGGAGGTGATGCCTGTCCTGGGACGAGTGCAGGTTGGACACTGGGATAAAGAAAGGTTCTTCTCGACTTGGAAGAGCCGGATGGCTTATCTCGGTGCTGCCCACCTGCTGCAGATAGCAGTGCTGACCACAGCTACTTCCACAAGCCTGTTTCTAATGCCGGTTAGAGGCAAACTCTGGCTGCAGCCCCCAGCACAGTCGTTCTGAAATGTTGTGTATAAAAGGGATTATTCAGGAAACCCGAAAGAACCCTCAGAAACTGAACACTTAAGGCCCCAAATCCTTCTCCAAACACCAATACTGCAGAGCATGTGAGAGAGAAACCCCAGACTTTCCCTCTGGAGAAAGAATTGCTGCAAAGTGTGTAAACTGCATGTCTGATTGAGGAAATGCTGATGTTCACAATGCTCCAGAGCATAAGGCAGCAATGTCCTTATGCTCAAAACATGGAACCTAGAATTCTAAACTGGGCAGATAACAGGATAAGGGGACCACACCCTCAAAGAATATAAATCAGCAAAGCTTCTGGGCAACAGCTTCCAGTTCTACATATATTTGCATCTGACCTTGCAGAAGCCAGTCATTTTGAGACTCCTTCCATAGTATTTGTGTGCAGGAGGTGCAATTCCATATTTTGGCAGTATGTCCTGCCTAGTACAAATGTCTGGTCTGCACGAGAACAATGTAGAAAAAAGAAGTTTGGCTCCGAAATCAGACTTCAGCTCAGCAGTAGTCAGACCATGTAAGCCCCAAAAGCTTCCACAGCCAAGGCCAGGGAAATCTGGTTTTCGTGTCTGCTCAGACTTCTAAATTAAAAAATGTATTTGCAGAGCAGCCATGGTGGAACTACACAAGAAGTGCTTTTCACTAGTGCTTTTCAGTTCCAAACAGCCACACTGACTCAAAAAGGGGGAGGAGGGGGGAAGAAAAAAAAAAAAAAAAAGAGAGAGAGACCTGTAATCAAAACCTTAGGAATTATATGGAAAATGTACTTCTGAAGTAACACATTTCTTATCATTCTATGCAGCTGAAAATGGCTTTCAAGGAAGGTGTTTTCCTCTAGCTAGTGACCACATGGAAATGCCAGCGACCCAACTCTAACCGTTCACAGCTGAAGCTTGTGCACTTGCTATTAGCCATTTCTATCTTCAAATATCAATTAAGTACCGTTCTCATTTTGCAAAGAATAATTTACTCACCCAGCCAGCAAGCAGAAACTGGCAACTACACCGTACACCTGTTATTATGCATTACAATTAAATTAAAGTATTTAGAGAATTTGGCAAGACTGCTAAAACTGTGATGGTGGTTGTAACTGCAAACATGCAGATGAATGCTGCTCCTGCCTGCTAGGAAAATACTGCTGCACAAAGAACTGCTGGTGTCCAGCAGCTGGCCTTTCAAGATGAGTATCCACAAACATGCCCTCTGTGACACCTGCTCAGGTGGCACGGGCGCCAGGCTCCGGCGCTGCAGCAGGAGCAGCAGGAAGGGGCCCAGGAACGGCCCCGCACAAGCACTGACCTCAATGGGGGAAGTGCAGAGCACTATTTATTCAGGTGCAATAATACAAATCTTTGTGGGTTGTTCCGCAATGATAAAACAAAGAGGATTCCAAAGAATGCGTTCCCTGTGTGACTTCCCGAGCCCCACTGTAAGCACACCGTGTTTGCAATATCCAGCGATGGCCAGAAGCAAAATTATTGTCGTTTGGGGCCTCCGAGTGCAGAACTTGAGCAGCTTTTCAAACTGGGAAAGTTTTATGGTGCTGCAGAGCGTAACTGGAGCGTGGGGAATAACACAGGGACCCGGTGGAGATAAGCTTTTGCTCCCTCAGGCATCCTTTCAGCTGTCCTAACCTTTTCATGTAAAAATAAACAGGACAAGGCTGCAATAAAAGGCAATTTATGTGCTGTAGCTGCACCATGGAAGCCTAGGGAGCTGGGGGCATCCCAGCACAGTCAGTGACCCGAGCTTGTGTCATTAATTACTGGTTTTGTTCAAGATGAGAGAATTTATGCTCAGTATGAAACACCACCAGCAGAGGTGGAAGCTAGAACTCTGTAATTTATGGAAACACTTTCCTAACCACATACAACTAAGTAGTGCAGACACCTCAGCACCAAAATACCCAACCCCAGAAAATGCATCCAAAGGTGGGCTTCACGCCCAGAGGCTTTGCCATATATGCACACCTGGGGCTACCTGTATGCAATCGATCTCTCCTGCGGTCCCGGCGTGGCCACGTGGCTGCAGCTCACAGTGTCAGCAGGTTACTCTAACCCCATCCACACGGCCCGTAACATCCTCGTCCCAGGGGTTTCAAAAGAAAATACCTAAAGGCCCTGTGATTTCCCAACTCAACACTGGCTGTTTCATATCGGACATATAATCTGGATGATCCCTGACAATTTCCACAGAAACATACATTCAGTCATCTTTGGCAGTTTCTCTCTAAATCCATCGGAGACACGCTGGAAGCAGGGAAGCTGCTGTGCTACACCTGGCCTGTTTCAGGGGTGGAGAGGGACAAGGTGAATTGACACGTAAGTTCAGGGTGAACTCAGGCCTTGACTGTGATCAAGTCAAGTTGCCATCCTGAAGAAAAAACGTAAAAGAAAAACTGCTATAGAAGCTATGTAAAAATACTCCTAAAAGACATTTTCCTGCTTGTCTGTATGAATCTTTTCAGGCCTTTTGCCTGTCAGCAACAGCTCTGTTGCATTTCTGAATAACCCTGGAGCTCAGGCACAACTCTCCATCCTGGTGAGCAGGAAAACTGCAGAGGCACGGGACACAGCAGAACACCATGATCCTGGTGCTGAGATCGAGCTTGAAGAAAAGCTGTCTGATGAACTGGGTGCTCCTTTGTCAAAGCCAAGTGCTCTTGGTCTTAGGAACAGATCTTAGCAGCTGGAAGCTTTTAAGAAAACTTAAGCCTTCCCCTGCCCCATTTTCTTGATGCCTGTCAGAGGTAAGGGCATTGGAAGAAAAGCACAGAGGATCCCTCTGTTATACAGAATGCCATGTCTCTCTTTCACCAGCAAGTTTTCTAATTTTACTTGCTCCACTATCAGTCTAGATCACCAATGCTAACATGAGTGGGTACCATCAGCACGAGGCTGGCAGCATGCAGCCTTCCGCAACAAAGGTTTCTCTGGTGTCCCTCAGGCACAAGGAAAGTTTGCAAAATTATACCTATGCTATTCCCGCTGGAGTCTGAGTTCAGCCATCAAACTCAATATGTCCCTATACAAAAGATTAAAGCAAAAGAGCAGAAGTAACAGGGAACTGATACACCAAGTTTAAAAATACAATTGTGTTCTCACCCACTTCAGTCAATTCCTTCTAATAAAACAAGATGGCTCTTGAAAACAAAAATCACTGCTTTCCATTGGGAAAGAAGAAAGGCAGGCCCAAACTTCAATTCTAGAGTGGTCAAAGAAACCCAAAAGAAACAAGACTGAAACATAAGTCTCTCTTTCATTTAGGCTGAATGGTCACCTGTGTGAGAAACAAGTTCATTATCACACCGCTGTTCAGACAGCAACTGTGTGTACACAGCAAAGGCACGCAGCAAGATCAACTCTGCTAAAAAACCCCACAACAAAGCAGGTTTTGAAAGAGAAGAACCTGTGTACATCTTGCTGTGTAAACCAGACAGACGCTAGGAAAAGATGACAAGAGTTGTTTGATATGAATCCAAGATACAGACATTCTAACAAAGCTGGTAAGAGCTCATCTGACCCACTACATGAGCATTTAGCCTTCATTTCTTTCAACTCTAGAGTGTTTAGGAGGAAAATGACACAGAGATCAAGAAAGCAATGGAGCTGGCAGGATTCACAAAGTGGATAATGACAGTTCCATGGCAGTAGTGCCCAAGGTAGAAGGTGCTTTCTCCACATCTGGCTACCTGAGGAGCAGTAAATCACAAAGCTGAAACACCCTTCCGTTGATGGTTTGAATAAACACACCTCACATCAAGCTGGACACATATCTTCATTAAGTGCATTGGGCTATATAACTTAATTAAAAGCACTTGCATTGCCAGCTCTCACATCCTTGTTCAGCTTTTAGTTCTTTCAATAATCACGCTGAGCACACTGCACAGAAATAAAACTGAAGATTCCACCTCACGAAAAGTACTTCCTTTTGCCTGTGGAAATGACAGCTTCCATACAATGGATCTTCTTCACCGAAGGACAACAAAAAGGGCACTTGTGTTACAGCAACTCCGTGCTCTCTCCTGGCGAAAGTGATTGCCATATAGCAAAATCACAACTATTTTAAACAACTCCTATACACGCATCTATGATTTGGCTAAGCATGCTATCAGCAGCTCGGTTCCAAACTACAGTAACTCTCGTAACTCTGGTGACTGGGAAAGTCGGACCCATAATGGAAAGCGACATTGCTATTTTTAATCATTTCAGGCCCCATAAGAGACTCCTCAATGAGCACTGAAAAGGGGTCAATAAAATTTTGTGCAAGCATTACAGCAGATCTTCCTATTATGCTATACAGCAGCAGCAAAAGCACATCCCTGGAACGTACAAATATTATTAAATCAGAGACAAAGCAAAGATGACCAGAAACCTGAGAAGCAAAACACTCTTGATTTCGGGAGGTTAACATTGATTTAAAAAAACCCTCTTAACGAGGTTCAAACTCTCAAGTATGCAAAGCCTCTTAACCTGTTGTTAAGCCAAAAATCTAAGCAGTCCGGGCAGTCCCCACATGAGAAAACACTGTTCAGAACAGTCATGTTGAAGCCTCACTCTGGAATTCCTGTCAATAACCAATCTGCAGGTGGAACACTCTGATTCTCCCACTGCACCACGAGGGACAGGCCTGGCCAAACAGACCAAATCACAAGCCTGATTGAAAACAGAAATGCCAACCTGCGTAAGGCCTCCCAGGTGCTCCCATCGTGGAGCCTGCAGCCTCCCCTGCTCCTCTGGCACAGCCGCACCACAGTTCCAGGGCTCATACCAATTTCAGAGCATCGAGGTTCTGGGCTGGCCAAGTACACCACAGGTAATGGTTCATTCAACATCATCATCGTAACCTACAGCACTGACAGATCCAACCAAAATACAGGAAATTCACCACTGAGCTTGGCATAACCCAAATGTGTGGCAGTTGGTCTTCTCCTCACTAGCTCCACAAACCTGGAACACATTAGGGTTCCTAGACTGGCCACCCTTGCAGACAAAAGGTAACATGCAGCTGCCTGATGCAGCCTGCTGCCTCTTGTGTGTTGAAACCGAAATACAGCACATCATGCAAATGGTCAATTTATTTCCTGCTGTCTGAAGAAAACAATAAGGTAGGCAGGAGGAAACATTTTTTATGTATATGTAAATATATATATATATATATATATATATATATATATATACATAAATTCCCTAATGAGGCAGCCCCTCCTCTGCACCTGCTGCCTGCTCACACCTGTGCCTGTACCCACCACACTCCAGCATCCATGGAGATGCCCGTGACACTGGAGGGACCGGGGCACCAGAGCCGGGACTTTCTCAGCCCACACACAGGCTCTGTGTGCATGGCAGACCCCTGCCTCCGCAGAGAGACGCAGTGCAAACGCCACTGACTCACAGGGGAGTGAGACCTGGGCCAGCCAAGAACCTCTGGATGCTCTGGCACCAATTTGGCCGCTCCAGAAAGGTTTCCTCAAGTGCGACCGTATCAAAGGGGCTCAGAATGGAGGGAGGAAACAGAGGTAGGTAACTCTTCAAGCAAAACTGAAATAAAGGATTCAAGCACTAGAATTCATAACTGCCTAAATATTTTAGTAAATAAAGATTGATCCAAAACCTCCTTCCAGTCCCAGAAATGCAAGGCCATCATTTCACGGTGGTGTAACAAACTTTGGCTTTGGCCTTAGCCTCACACACATCTGGTTCAAATTAGCACCTGCATACCTCGGTTATTAAATAAAAACCAGCACTCTCCACATGACCTGCAGAGTCCTTGTGCACAAGAACTTATCCAACGCCATCATGTCTTCCCTTATCAGATGTGTGTGGTATGACATAAAGAACACAGTGCTGCAGCACAACTGGCACCAGTACAACTCCCAAGCACCAGATCATGTTTCCCATTGCGCTGCTTTAACACGAACACTATGGGCTTGGTGGCTAATGGACGGAGCCCTGGAATTTTACCTCAGATCCTTCACATTTAACCTAAGGCTGATGAACTAAATGCAATCTCTAGGGAAAAATGCATCTGTCAAAACCATCGCTTGCAGCATATGGCCGAACCAAGAAGTATGCACCAGCCATTTCCATCTTGATTTGTTGCACCCAACCTCCAGCATCTGCTATGCAAGCTGGATTACAAATGAAAAGTTGCTGCTCCAGATATTTTTCCAAAACAGCACTTGGGGATTTGGTTGGGGAAAGCAAATTTTTTTACTGTTAAAGCATACATCTCAGTGTTAAGGAGACCTCGCTTCTATTTCTGACTCCCTGTGTATACTGGGTGAGCCAACACAACTGCTTCACTACCGTCTCCACGGCTCACCCCCAGCCTGGCATACTGGTGCTGTGGAGACAGAGAACTTGCACCAGCTGAGGGTAAAACAACTGACTTCATACAGCTCTCATACTCAAACAACGTTCACAACTGTGAGCAGGTTCAAGAACTTAGGAACTCCTTCAGGTGATGTACCCGTCACCAGCGTCCCGAGACTTCCACTGCTGCCTCTGGGCACTGCGCAAGTCCAGCCTTCTGCAGGCCTTTAAGTATCAGGCAAAAACTCATTGACCCACAGGAAAAAAGACCTTGACTGAAAACCAGTTTTATGAGAAGGAAAAAGAAAGTAGGGGGATATATCTGCCTATTTTTTGTTCGATACAGCAGAAACCGTTGGGGCAATAACATACAAGCACGCAAGACAGCACAAAGCTATACGTTTAGCTGCCTATTAGGGCATCCTGAGTTGGTCTTGTCAGTGACTGTCCATTTCCATACATTTCTCCAACCTTTCGAGAGGCTGCCGTGGGTTACTGCCCAGTAGACTTCCTTAAAGACTGAGAGCTATGACAGTACATTGCTAGCACAGAGACAGCTCCTCGCAGTCTGAAGCCCTTGCAGTGACCACCCCGAGGCACAATGTGACTGGACAGGTGAGAAGGAAGTTCCTCACAGTGACTCTAAGGAACCTGAATACCTGTCTCTAGGTTGGGTCACACCTCCAGCGGACACAAGCTGGACTTGGGCCCCCATGCCACATTGTGAATTCACTTCCAGTCAGATCTGAGCGTCCTTCCTGCCTCAATGCAGGCTTGAGTTACCAAAAATGACCTAAAAAAACCCTTAGTTTTCATGTAGCTCATGAGGCTCGTGTTCTGGTCTAAATGCCTGGTTAACAAGTTGAAGAAGCTCAATGCATGATTTTACTCGGATCTGCTGAGATTGATACTTAAAAGCAATTCTGAGTAACAAGCTATTTTTTTTCTACTTCCTGTACCCTATGGCAAAAAGCTTTTCAAGATGTGCCTCAGGAGCTCCTGGCAGTAATCAGGCTCAGAGGGCAGTCTGTGTCAAACTGCAACATTAATTTGTTCTGCACTTGCCCGAAGACTGCAGAAAAGAAAACTTCCAAGTGCAAACACTGAGACATCCAAGGAGATTAGATTAAATGCCTTCCTTTTCGTCTCCACAGAGCACTGGCCAGTAAATAACTGGTGTCAGACAATGTGGTGCAGCTGTTTGCTAGAGCAAACAAGAGGAAATCATTAAAGATAGAAACTCTCAGCCACTTGACTTGCACACCAAAATAGAAGTAGCAAGCAGACACGTCCGTGATGCGATTTCACGCTCGCAAGCAAACTGCCGAGCGTGGCCTTGCCTCACAGCACAAATGAGAATTTTTCTCCACCATAACTGAGCACTTGCCAGTTCTGCTCTCCTGGACTCCCATGCCTACACATCCAGTAGCTGCAATTTACATAATTGCAATTTCATTTCACAAATATGGTTGGGCTCTTTTTATGCCTGATTTTCCCAACAGCCACTTCTCGGAGTTCGAGTTTTTGCTAATTATTTCAAACACTTAGTGGAAAAATTCAAACCATAATTGATACAATTATTACACAAAAAAACCCAGGAAAAATTCTCATGGTTTGGAAGATGAGGGGACTGAAGGTTTTTGTGTTGGGCTTTTTCCCCCTTTTGTTCTCCTTTGCTCTTTAAGAACAGCACATGCAAAACATTTGTGAAGCCAACACAGCTGTGGGGCCCGCTCACCAGACCAGGACTGTCTACTCAGTATCCTTTCTAGCTTTTTATAGATACAACGTAAAAACACCATGAAATTTATTTCCTGTAATAATGATCCCCAAATATTTTCTTTAAAAGTGGACGTTTCAGCAAAACTCTCCCAAGAATGTGGAATTAGGCAGTTACATTGTGTTAGCACAGTCCTTCCCTCCCCGCTTCCTTCATTGTCCCTCCTCAGACTCTGCCTGGTGTTTTAGTTCACCTGCTGAGGTCTCTGAGGTTTGCGAAGCCAGGCTGGCACCACCATACCTGTACACACCTTGATGGAAACTAGCACACCCCACACTGGAGAAAGGCTCCAATTCACATCGAAAACATACAGGGTCAAGAGTTCTTCCCTGAAATTTCCCTTTTTCCTGCAGTAAATTCCTGGGCAGGTAACTTTATAGCTCATTTTCCTCCATATGCTTCAGGACACTCCTGGTCTCCATCTCTGCATTTCCAGAGTCTAGCCTAGCCTCAGGAAGGACCTCTAGGAGATGTTATAAAATCAGTATTATTTTAAGCTAATAAATATAAGTCTCCTGTCCTGCATGCACAATCCAGTCCAACACACTGGTACCATTTCCTCATACAGCACTTGCTCTTTTAAACAATTTACAACCTTCCTTTCACAGCAGCACTCCCTCCCTGGAGCAGGCCCAAGGGATCCACGCCCGTACACACCAGGTTCCAGCCTCTGCTGGGCGCAAGACCCGCTGTGGACCATCCCCTGTGGTTGCTGGAAGCTGACACAGACAACACCTGGGACGCTGCTCACAGCTTGTCAGGGTTTGGTACCTGAAGCCTGGGGAAGCTCAGGATCACTACTGCATGGACGGCTCCTGCACCACCACCGCTTGATCACACCAGCAAAGCAGCTCTGGAATTTGGTGCCGGGCAAACTGTATAACAAGCATCCCAGAGCAGAAGGAAGAACAGTGGGCATGCCTGAAAGGCGATTTGCTCATGCTAAATCCATCGCTCAGGCTAATAACTGCATCTCACCACATGTTGGTCCTTACCCCATCGGAGCTATGGCAGCAGCAGAAAAAAACACAAAAATGCTCCCTCCCATACAAAGCCCAGTCAACTACGGACTCTTCTTCAGCACCTCAGAGTTAGACAGTGGGAGCACTGGAAGGATAAGCATGTCCCAACTGGGAGAGCACAGAACTTCAGTTCCTGAAGTTGAAGCACATGTCCAGGTAAGAGTGCAAAGAAGACAAGACAGGACAGTGTACATAATATGCAGTTCAATAAAGCAGAAACAAATGGCAATTCTGGTGGTTTTTCCTCCTTGGAGGACTTTGCTTGACAACATTAGGAGCATCCTTCTAAAATCACATTTCCCTCTTGCTTTTACAGATGACAAAGCTGTGGTTCAGGAGCTGTGCTACGATACAGTACTGCACCGGCAAAGTGTCCAGGTGCTCGGGGCTGCAGCCCACCAGAACCTACACAAGCCAGCAGCACATCAGACCTAAAATACTTTGCACAGACTTAGAGCTCTTTGGAGGGCTTTGGGTTTGCACCAGCGGCATTCGTATTTGTATTTTGCCAGTACCTAGGTGTACCTGGTTGGCAACTGTCTGAGCACACAGAAAAACCACAAAATCTAAGTACTCACAGCACACCCTTAACAACACAGTCCTCAGGCATAGGGACATCCAACCTCAAATCAAGAGCCAGGCATCGGTCACAGAACAGAGGCCAGTTCACTTGCAAGGTATAAACTCTTTTCTGCACTCACTGACCAAGAAACACTTTCCAGACACTTGAGACTTAGCCAGACCATTTAATTGCTTTATTCAATCACAGTGTTACTATAAAATCTTTTCCTAAAAAGCCACTTTGTGGCTTTATAGCATCACAAATACATCTTTGGGATCTCAGGTAAGCCTGGGCTAGGGTTTGGGGGTTATTTAATTAAAAAATAAAGGGTGGCAAATGTTTCCCATGACCTTCTCTTCATATTTGACCAAAGTATCCATTCTTCTAAAAAGGCACGCGGTCATCGTCTGCCCACGTGCTCGCCACCAAAGTCTGAGGCTGCACACTCTTGCTGGGGGAGAGAGGATGCCGCTGGGGCAGAGCAGGGTCCTGGTAGAGCACACCACCTGCCTCCTCCTATTCCTTCCCAACCACGGCCATTTGGGTTGCTTGCTGTGAAGCAGAGGGAAGCTGTCATTTTCTGCTGAGATTTACTTAACCCACTGATATTTAGGATCTGAGGTGGAAGACAATTTGTCATCTCACTGCCTGTTTTTCTATTCTTACCCCATTTAGTTCCCATCTCAGACAGCGGTTGCTATAAATTCACTCTGTACCATTTTGGTGTGACAGTAATGTCTGTGCCTGAGACATGTCAAAACAAAACCTCCTGGGAAAAGCCGATCATTAAGCATGATATGTCAGAAACATTTGCTAAATGGAACAAACAGATCTTTGCTCCCAGACCACATTTTGATCCCTGAAGTTTATGCTCCTGACCTGTGTTTTGATCTGCGTGGCAGCCAGCTCTGACGTGCAACAGAAGAGGCCGATCTGCCTGGAACCTCGGGTGCTCTTGCTGGGTTCTGTTGCCGAGGTCTCGAGCCACAGAGGTGAGTGGGCACACATCTCCTGCAGCACAGGAGCCCTGAGCTCGGCCCTGACTCACATGGGCAGGGCTCCTGCAGGGTGCTTACTCCACAGCAGCACTAGTTGTTTGACCCTGCACTGTTCCTGTGGAGTGCTCTGCTTCCACCTGCACTGCATGCTGGACTTACAGGCACACTGGATAGAAAAGAAGGGAACGCAGCACGCAGGGCCAAGGAATAAGCAAATCTAATTGAAGGGGCACAGCTTGAGACTCTCTGATTCTGGCAATATCCACCATCGACATCTCTAGCTTCTGGGTCTTAGCTGTGTTCAGAGCCAGAGGAAAGGGAATCAGGCACTGGGATGAAAAATGAATGACTCAACAAATAATATTAACAGATCTATCTAATTTCATATATCCAGTAAATGGAAAAATTCAGTTTATTTTATCCCACCTTATTTTGACAACTCTGTCAATGCTAGTTCAGAATCATATGATAGACAATACTTTTATCTCAAATGCTGCCAGTCAAACAGAAAAAAACAAACTCCTACAACTGTTACAATTCCACAGAGAACAGAAGTTGCTTTGTGTGCAATCACCATCTCACTGCTACTGATCACTAAACACAGGAGTCTGTCCCTAAAATATTCACAATATCCAGCCATTCCTGTGGCTAAACAAAGCAGGACTACTTACCAAAGAGCACAGTTATGGAAACCCCCTGGAGCAGAGCCTAGGGAAAAGCCTTTAGAGGCAGGCACCTGATGGAAGTACTGACAGTCCTATGCCCATTCCAACTGCAGTGCATTCCAAAGGAAAGGAGAAGGGGCTGCAGTGGCACTGCTGTTCATGTTTGCAAATACATTCCCCCTCCATCTTGTTTTCCATGCCAGACCTGGAATAATTAACTGAAGTGGGAGCAGAGTCAGTCACAACTAGCTACCAACTTCAATTGAACCCAGGCCATCAGGAGCAGTCCCTGAGCACTGAAACCATGGTGGAGGCACTTCCAAGCTGACTAAACATCCTATCTGTATGAAGCACATCCAATCCTCTTTTTTTCCTTTTACTTCACAAATATTGCATGGGATGAAGGAGTTTCAGGGCTGAACTCTCCAGAACAGATGTAGAACACATGTATTTGCATCAGTTTAAAGGAAGATTCCAGACACTAGAAAGCAGTTGTGGTTTGGCAGTGGAGATCTCTCATTTTAATTAGCTCAGGGTACAAATGATTTCTAGAAAGCCCTCCTCATGCTGGAGTAGTGTTACTTCTATCGGGACAGGTCTTCCAGGCAGATTTTCTTGGGGGGAAACCACAGTGGTAATGTCTCCAACACAACACACAGTCCACAACAGCGAGCGAATTCCTACATAAGTAGGTTCCCCAAGTCCCGGGGGTAGTGCCAGCAACCACCTCAGAACTGCGTGTGACTGTAGCCCATGGAGGACGACCCACCACAGGCAGAACAGCACCAGGTGTGCTTCGCGTGGATCCTCCCATGCCTTGCAGTTTTCTTGATCTGTCTTCTACAGATGTGCATTTCTTCCTAGCTCAGCTCAAGGGAAATTGAGTCATGGTGGGACTAGCTCGGCTAATGAGCAGTTGTCATTTCCTATCCACTAAGTAAAGTATTAGCATCACCCAACAGAAAAATCTTTGTTCCCTGTTGCAATTATTTCCCTCTTCAGTTTGCTTAGTTTTCAGGTTCTGAATACGTGATTGTTCTAAGGAACACGCAGAACCATTCCACAACCAAAAACTTGCTCTTAATTAGCGAGAAAGGAAATGTAAGAAAGAAAGAATCAATACGCCTGATTATATCTCCCGACATACTAAACTCCAAAGCCCGTGATACTGCTCATTTCTCACGTCCTCAGCATCAGCGTTCAGGAACAGCCATCAGTCCAAGTGTCAGTCAATGACATCACCACAGCAAAAAAGACAGCACCCACCTTAAATAAAGGGACGGCAACAAATAGCCAATGACATGGAAAGATGAAATTGTTGAATTTCTTTCAAGACCCAACTTAAGCCTACAGAAGGCAAGGGAGAAATGCCACGAACTGAACTTGGATTGACTGAAGCGACCCGACAACACCAGCTGACACATTACCCAAGTCCCCCGTGCTGCGCAGTCCTGCCCAAGAACCAGGTTCGCTCCAATGCCCGATGCCAGCCCCACCAGGAGGGCAGGAGCCCACCCTGGATGGGATGCTGTCCAGCTAGGATGTGTCCTTTCCCTTGCTATTTGAGTAATTACCAGCAACTGTAGCAGAACGCTTGTTACACTCCAATCCCTTCCTCATTTATAAGGTTTAAGACATCAGCACTACAAAGCAGCAAGTCTTCATCATATCAAGCTCTGGATCAGCCTTGTTCAAAGGGACAGCAGGATTTTTCCTGGATACAAGGGCCACGGGCAGCCAGAGAACAGGGTAACTTCCCTAAGGCACATCCCCTCCATACAAAGTGGCGGGATGCTCCCTCACCTGCCATCTGTAAGCATACACCACCAGCCGGCCGCGCAGAGATCGGTCTGTGCTCACAATGAGACATACTTCTCTCTGAATTTTGTACTGCAATGTGCAAAGCTTTCCTCTAGAGACACCAGAGGCACTCAGCACACTTTGGAGAATGTTACTATTTATAGAATGTCCAGTGCTCTTTTGCTGTACTAAGGTTTCATCCCTTCTCCGTCGTTCATAGATATTTTCCATAAAAAGCAAACTTCACTGCTCTGCATTTAATGGATAGATTCTGAGGGAAAACACTGAAAAGAAAAACAACATCCCTGGGAGTTAAATCAAAGGAAGGGATAGTTTTTCCAGCTGGGTTCTGGACAATGGAAGGCAGTCTGTCATTCTGAGGCCAGAAAATGTCTTTTACATACACCAGTCTCAGCAAACCTACCCTGAGTTATAAGGTTTATTTTATAATAGCTTAATTCTTATATTGTACTTGACTTCTGCAGCTAACAGCAAGGCCTATGCAATAGCTCTTGGTTAGAAAGCAGCACCTAGTTCATTTTATTTTGCCAAAACACAACGTGCAGCCATAAATCCAAAGCAGTCCTTCCCATATTGTTTATTATTATAATCATTAGAATAACACTGAAGTTTGCAAACTGTCACTGTAAGAGAGGAGCGCTCTTTAGGGGCAGCTCTTCTGGGAGAGCAAGCAAGGGCTGTAGAACATCTCCTGAGTGCAAACTCAGGCTGTGTCACTCTGACACCTCAGCTCAGCTGGAAATCAAATGCTGGAAACGCGTCCCGTGGGTCAGCCTTGGGCACTTGAGAGAAGATATATGATAGTCAAACAAAACAGGGTAAGGCCTCGTAGCTGATGGAACACAGAGCTTTCTCCATGCTGGAAAGGCTTTAGGAGAGGTGATTTGCCCTACAGCACTCTGAAATGGTGCATGGTGTGCTTGAAGTGCACGTGCCCATCCCTGCCAGTGTACTCTGCATAGGGTGGTTGGGATGCTGAATAGCTCTTGGAAAAATCCCCCTCTGCCACACACCCCTCTCAGCTACTTCAGAGCCATCTCCTGATCAGCTCTTGCTGACAACAGCTGTCCAATAGTCCACCAAGTCCCACAGAGCAGGTAACAGATCGCCTGAGCATTTCCTTTGGGCAGACAACCCCAAATTATTGGATCCAACAGTTGGATAAATTCGTCAGAGGCACTCACGCTCATTCTCCTCTACTTACGGAAGCCCTTTCTGTGCAAACCGTGCAAATCAGGCAGGTGAGGACTAGGAGGTCCCAACTCACCCAGGCCACACTTCCAAGCGGTGTTTAACTTCCTACTAAGTGATTCAAGAGAACTGGTCCTTGTTTTGAATGCTGGGATTGCTGCATCTGCATCGGACAGCCAGTCAGGAACTCTGAGCTGGCTTGCCAGGAACAGCACCCTCAGCACGTTCCAGGGTGCTGACTTAGCACAAGCAGGCTGGCAAAGCAGCAGAGCAGGCACAATGGATGCTCCTGGCTTCAGCAGTTAAAGAAATATTTACTTATTTACAAGAGTCAAAGACTGGAGAAAAAGCAGGCAGGAAAGAACAAGAGACAAGTAAGGCTCCTAAACAATTGAAATCCTCATGAAAAGGTCAGTTTAGCCAACCTTCTATTCAGCTTGGTCTCTCTACCGGCACCTACAACTGGGAGGGTTTTGGGGTTAAATCCAACAGTGAAAGCATAAAAGGCTGGACATACACAGAAATCTCTCCAGAAACCAGAACTTGCCTTGTTTTGCCCCATTTCAGCTGCAGCAGACTAGTGTGACAAAGACCATTTTGATCTCAAATTTGCTTTTTTCACTTGTTTTAGTGATTAGTCTGAGCACTAACCCACAGTATTACAATTTAGCTGAAACATGCACAAGTTACACCAAGTTCCTCTAGCAAGAGTCAGAAATCTCCCCACCAGCCAAAATGCAAACTGATTCAAGAGCACTGCTCTGCTCAAAACGAAGCGGAAGGAACGGGTTAGAAACCTTTTGCCATCAATAAAAGCCAAGTGTTTGGACACACACTTTGAGATGGGTGTCATGCAGACTTCACACACTGGGAAAAAAAGAGTCAACCACAGTACTTTGAGCACATCAGCTCATCTGAGAGCTCAAAAATTATAAAAATACAAGAAAGGGCTGAAAAAAAAACCACAAAATTATTATACACTGACCCAGAAACCCTCCAGCCACTCCTTCGGGTGTGCTGACCTCCCAACACCAGCACAGACCTCCAGTTCACAGCACTGTGCCTACTCATGTGTCTCTGCTAGGTTTGCACTGCAGCACCTCTGCCGACTTCAGGAGGAAATTACTATTTCCAAAAGATACCTTTTCCATTTTTTTTCCTGCTTTGTTTCTCTGCTTAACTGCATAGAGTATTGCAAACACTTTATTAATGCTGCTCTGCTTTGGTCAGCTACACATAACACCGTTTATAGAAGAGACTATCACAAGTGTGAAAATGTTCATTATCATGAGGACTAATTTGTGGGGAATGGAACAAATGCATTCCTACGTGATAAGCGACACGGTGATTATCAGCTCATGCTTCTGGTTTACTTCAGAGCTACTGGATATCTTTGAGGAGTGCCAGTGCTTCATCTCCCACCTGGTTTGCTTTCCACATGCAACAATCCCATAGCAGCTGACAATTACTCACCCTCTAGGTATGGATGCTACCTATTCTTTCACAAAATAGCTCACAAACACAAGTTTCCAGGAACTGCCTGAAAGGATGATTAGGAAATGTCCAGACACCTGTGCATTCCAACCAGGTTGCCTGTGTTCTGCTCTCCACCTTGGCAGCTCAGCTTGTTAAAAGCAAACATTCCAAACGGGGCGAGTACTTTGTGTGCATTGTGCATCATCCCAGCAGCACAGGCTTGACCCGGTCCATCCCTGTGCCACCAACTGTCCCATTTCAGACTCACAGTGAGGTACAGCAGCCTTTCTGCAGTCTCCAGACACCTGTGCCCCATGGGCTGGCAGGGGCAGAGGGAGAAGGTCAGGAGCCGACCCCACACAGTTCCCAGAGCCTCCTGGCTGGAGCCCAGCTCTTGACCTGCCACTCTCCCACTGCTCCCATGTGAACCTTGAGCACATTTTTGACTGCCAGCACAGGTGTGAACTGCACCTGGTAAAGCACTTCCTTTGTTCTGTGTGCTACCAGAACGGGAGCTGCACAGGTGCAGCTGTTGGTGTGACGTTGCTGGACTGTCCCTGAGGGAAAGGCCTCTGCCGCAGAGCAAGTGCCCGGCAGCTGCTACGCTCGAGTGAAATCGTACAGAGCGCAATTTCTTCTTGCAACATCTGAGGTCGCTTGCTCAGTTCCATTGGTGGTCCCTAATGTAAAGTGTCACCTACTAGGCTGTCAAAATTCATTTTTCTAATGCTTTTGAAGGTCCAGACTTTCTGGGGTTTGCTTTATGTCCTCTTATACCCCAAATGTGGCCCCACCTTCCATGGACTCTAAAGTCCTCAGGAACTGAGCTCAATTCCACTGAGCTACCCCAGAAAACCAGTGTAACCCCTCTGACTTCTCTTGGAAAGCCAAGATGTACTTTATGGCCGCCAAATTCTCTTTTATCAACCAAAACCTGCACATAGTTCATTCCAAGTCCAGAAGCACATTTAGTGCTGCAAGGAGATGCAATTAATCAGTCTCGAAAACCAAGTTTGCATTTGAACAACTCTCACCTCAAACACTAGGATTTCTCTCTCGTAATCACGCACAGGAAGGAAGGAAGAATTAAGAAAGATTGCAAGAAAGATGCCCCTGCTTATGGCAGCGGGGTGGGACTCATGACTTCTAAAGGTACCCTCCAGCCCCACCTATTCCATGATTTCATTCTATGATTTTTAGACTTGGCTTCTATTTCCCAGGCTAAGGGAAGTGATCAAAATTACTTTTGTCTGCCTCGGCCAACTCCAACTGGAGAGAACACACTAGGGCATTTCTGGACACTGCCAGGCCACGTCCAGAGCCCCACAGCAACGGCACCCCCCTCACACCACCAGCATTAACTACATCAACCAATTATTTTTAATTCACCTGATGCTCACAAGCATAACCCAAACCCCACTGAAACAACTGTTTCTCAACCAACTTCTGCAGCGCCAAAACTCAGCTGTACATGAACACAGAATCTGAAATGTCATTAAGTCCTGTTAGCAGTGACAGCCACTTCTTGACAATTGACAAGGTGCTTCACAAAGGCATTCAGGAAGGGGCACTTCATGGGTGCCCAGCAGCAGTAAAGAACTACCTCCAGAGTACCAGCTTCCCAGTGGAATCTTGTGTGAAAGTGGTTTTAGCTCCTGTTGCAGTCACTGGGCTCACACCTACACCTGCGACAGGCTACCGCTGAGAACGTGAGGCAACTACAGCTCCAGCCCTGCTCCTGGTTCCACAGAGGGAAAAATCCAGCTGACAGCAGCAGAGGAGGACTGAGGTCAGAACGGAGCCCAAGAACCTTCCTCTGACTGGAGAGCTTTAGTTGCATGATAGGGTGCTGTCTCAAGCCAGACTGTAGCTCAGCAGCACACACACAGAGATGGGGCTGTGGCTCCACTGAGCTTAAAGGTGTCCCAGCAGCTGCTGCCTTCTGCAGGGGCATGACAGCACCTCCCTCCCAAGCACCCCAACACCCCCAGACATGGTGAACAGCCAGCAGGGATGTGTTCTCTGCCTTGTTTGAGCAGCCTACGGAATGACAGCCCCCAACACAAACACTTAGCCTGAAGGGAAACCTGTCCATTCATGATCTGCTTTAAGAGCTTTTTAACTGATATTTTCTGACCTTAAACATGGCAATCGTTTTTGAATACTTGATTTGCAAAAGGCTACTGCAGAAAGCAAATTCAGGATAGGGAAGGAAATTTGTGAGCTGGTCAATGTCAGAGACCAAGAAAGCCAGCTTTAAAAGAGTATGAGTCCCACCACAGTCTGAAGACTCTGTTTTCAGTCTTTAAGACTAAAAACCAGAGTTCCTCTGGATAGGAAAGACATTTAGCTTTTATTTTCCCCTACAGCACAAGTAACTGGCCATTATTTACAGCTGTTATGTCACTGAAATGATACAATTCATGTGCTCCATGAAATATACTCACCTCTCCTAACTTGTGCTTCACTTCGATAAATTACAGCAAAGAATGAAGAAGTAAAGGACGCTCCACATTGCTCTTTCTTGTCCACATGCTTTTCTACATGGAGTCACAGTCAGCAGCCTGGCTGTGGGGAATGTGCACTACAGGAAATCATGCCATTTTTAGGCATTTAAAACCATCTACAGTTCATGCACTACTACCTAATGGGAATAATCTGTCCATGCTACCACAGCTATTACTTAAAGAGATGGACCCCGGAGAGGGAGGGAAACAATAATTATATTAATTGATCCTTTGTAAGTAACAGCTGATAAACACAAAGAAAAGCTACACTGAACTTCAGACCTGCTTTGGCCTGTCCTACCATTTGAAATAACATTTTCTGCTTGCCTCCTTATCCCATTCCTGCTGCTTTTCCCTTTCCTGCTTCATGATCCTGTAAGTGAAATAACAGAAATCAGTGTGCACCATAAAGGGACACCCACAACTCATTTCAGGACTCCAAATCCAGTGGCCCCATTTCTGAGCATTCCAAGGGTTTTTGTGCTCCATCACACCTCTCAAACATGCAGCACGACGTGCATGAGCAGCAGAGCATCTCACGTATGGTTTCTGGAAATAAAAGGTCCTGCTTGTCACCTGCACAAGCAGTCTCAACAAGTAACACTATTTCCACACCTACCTATCCCCCATTCCACTGGGAAGAAATGCACACTAAGCCTTCAAGAGATGAAACTGAAATCTGACATCTGGAAGAAGGGCAGTCTCTTTCACACTACACTGTCCAGTGACATGGCATCTGATAGGTATTTTGCATTGCAAGGGTAGAAGTGTTTGAAATTAGTTATGATTCCCTGCATGACTCACACAATTTCCATAGCAATTTCTTAAACAGACAAAGGTGGCTTCATTTAAAAGAAATAAGGATTTTTATAATACCCTCTTTTTCTTGACTGGGAACCCTTTGGGGACATTGGGAAACAGTAAACGGGAAAGAAATCATGCCAGGAGGACACTGTTGGTAAGATGCAACACCATCCTCAGCTTCAGTGATTTTCCACAAGTGAAACGGGTCCTCTGGAAAGCTTTCCCGAGCCACCCGCTTTAGGGGAACGAGTGCTACCAGTACTCTTACTCAGCTTCAGGAACACACATTTGAAATCCAAAAGGACCATCCAACTGCCTTCACAGCCAATACTCAGGGGCAGAAAAAAATCAACAAGTTCCATTTCCCAGGCATGGATTTCATCTGATGATCTGGTTCTAGCTCTCACACAACTGAGAACACCAACACCAGGACTTACTTGGGGGTTTGGTTTTATTGGTGGAAACCTTTCCCCCCTCCCCTCCCCACCCCCAGTCAGTGGAATAGCAGAGAAAGGATGAATCCTCAGCTTACTAAGTTCCCTAATTTCCACCAACAGACTCCACCTAATTATTTGAAGCGCCTGAACACTTTTGACGGCTGCACTACTACCCATAGAAATGCAGCTAGAACTTGCTCCAATCACCATGGAAGCCACGTCCAAGCTTACAGGGTCCTCAGACACATCAGTGGGGCTGGAGTCTTCCTCTCTGGCCCATCACACCAAGCCCCTCCCAAAAAATCAGCACAGTCACTGAGAGACTTGTTCTGGGACATAAAAAAGGAGTTCCCGAGTATTGCATAATTTCTTAAGGCTTTTGTCAATACCAGTCCTAATATCCACAGGCCCTTTATCACCTTGAATAAACAAGTAATATTTAATGCATACCAGAGTAGAGGTTAGGGCTAGACAGGGTAAACATACACCTGTGTAAAGAAGTCAGGACCTGTCTGCCTGCCGAGTTCTTCTGGTCATGAGACTTGTAGTGGCTTTCAGGTGAATTCAACCTCCTATAGATCATTTCTCACATACACTTTTCCAGATCAAGTTTGGAACAGAACTGGTTAATAAGCAAGTATATGCAATGCTTCTGTCACAACAGGCTCACTTTAGAGAATGAACCTCCCAGACCAGCCTGCCATATGGGTGGTCTGCAAAAGCCCATAAGAAAAGGGGAAGAAATAGCAACCCCAGCTAGTGTTGTGGGGGGTTGAGTTTCTTACAAAAGGATAGGCTGGCTGTACATCCAGAAAAGACACAGAAATTCATCTTCTGGCAGAGGATGATTGCTAAGGGTCCAGACATAGCAGCAGGGCTCCCACAGGCAACAGCAGGCAAGAGCACTGACACTGCTCACGAGAGCTAGATGGAATATCCCCATCCCCGTGACAGGCACAAACAGTGCTGCTAGCCTTCCAATAAGGGGCTGAGCCTGGCTGTGAATAACGTTACAACAATATAAGGATTACAAAAAGCTTTGTCAAGATTACACCTACTCAGCTTCTAGAAAACTTTTAGATTTCTTTCCTCTGACCTTTCTGGAGTAACCCTGACATCCAGCTCTGCAGCAGTTAAGCCCACAGCTCACACTGCCTCCATCTCCCAGGGAGAAGCAGGTTCCAGACCCCCCAATTGTCCAGAGAAGTAAAGCAACCACGCAGGTGGCTCACAGAGCACAGCCAGGACCTCACCATGCCGGCACCGCTCCAGCCACCAGGCTCTAAAGCTGTATGGAACTGCCTGCAGCCCTGCTGCTGATACAGAGGGCACTGTCCAGATCAAACGCTCCACAGCTCCACGGGGAATACCCGCTCTCTGTTGGCTCAGTAGGTACACAACAGAGAAAAACAAAAACGTCTTCTATGTACCTTTTTGACCACAGCCAACAGTAACTTGTGAACCAGCTGAAATTCCTTTCCACATTGAAATGTAGTAAGAAAATATTATGGGATCTCCTGTAAACTAGCAAATTGCAGGAGAATCAGAGTTGAGGCTGGAATCGCACACTCAATGCACTTTATTATATCTAGGTATGTACTGAAATGCTTGTAATAACACTCACTGTTCCAAAAACTTTTGATACTTAACTGGAGGCTGCTTCAGGGGCCTAGAAACAGCATCACTGCAGGAAGCCTGGGAACTGAGACCAGCCATCTTGACTGCGATGAGGCACTCGCACTTCACGTTTGATTTTAATTTATGGCCTGGCTCATACTTTATCTACCTTCATTTCTTAGAACCCCACACATACCTTGCAAGGCAGAGCACTAAAATCTTACTAGAACTTTCCAAGTCCAAGCTCTGCTTAGCACAGCCAGGATGGTTCCCACTGCCTGTTTGGACAATCTCCGTGACAGCACTAAAAAGACACGCAGCCCCATAGCAAGGAACTCCACAGATCACAGGCATGCCTCAGAGCAGTAGAGAAAAGAAATAAACGGGAAAAAATTACCACAAAAACCTTTTGAATTAGTACAAGTTCTAGAAAATGACCTTTTTAGGCTACAAAAATTGAATCGTGCTGCCCTTCCGTACAGCCAGAAACACCCGCACGCACCAAGAGCTCCCCACACGGCGGGAATGGCTCTGCCTAACGCAGAGGCGACCCCGGCTGGAGAACGAGGAAATTGCAGTTCCTTTCCAAGGAGCTCAGAAAAGTCTGGCCAGACAGGGAACTGAGAGAGTCACAG
This sequence comes from Aphelocoma coerulescens, assembly GCF_041296385.1. Classification (NCBI taxonomy): domain Eukaryota; kingdom Metazoa; phylum Chordata; class Aves; order Passeriformes; family Corvidae; genus Aphelocoma; species Aphelocoma coerulescens. The sequence goes on from NC_091017.1 coordinate 471,096, forward strand.
GCTACAACTGCCAATGGCTATTTCACCTGTTTTCTAACATGCTCAATATGTGGAATAAGCCAAAGAGTGCTTCCACTTTCAAGGCTAAACCATCATAGCACAGTCCCAGCCTCTCTCAGTTCAGGCACAGATTTAACCTTTTGTGTTGCATTTCTCCCTAAAGATTTCAAGTAGAACAGCTCCCAGGACATTCACCGGGCAGCAGAAACCACGACCCATTTGAAGCTCATGCAAAAGTTTGCTCACACACGCTGTGCAACCACACTCCAGGCAGCATTTCCTCTGCCAGCCCTCTGCTCATTAGCCAGCCATAACAGAATAAATACTGACCCTGGAATTATGGAAGGGACGGAGGGGAACGACACTTTTATTTCAAGCAGGAGAGCCAAAGGAGATCAGGAAGAACCAGTAGGGTACACCTGCTCAATGTCCCAGACAAAACCAGGATATAAAGTCACAACCATTCCTGACTTCGGAGCACCCGGACGTGCCTTTGCAGTCACCTTTAGCACTTTTCTTTAGCAACAAGGCCACGTAAGAGATAGAAATCCAGGCTCCAGCCTCTCCTTGAAAAAGGAATCAACACAACAGCAAGACCATGATGCTCTTTCTTGGGCAAAAGTAAAGCTCTTAAAAAGCCAAGAATATGAGAAAATCCTCCCTTTGCACCAAAGACTGTTGATAAAGAGAAAGGATAAAGTGGCAATTTTAACTTCAACCAAACCATCCTGGGCCAACTGGCTGCAAGTGCAGGAATAGCATGCGAGGCAGCAGCGATCCCAAGCGTGTCCTCAGCTCCTCACTAACCTCTCCAGCCTTCCGTGGAGTGTTTTCAGATGCCTTGTTCATATAAAAAACCCCAACATGAACGTATTCCTAGCTTTCAAGAAATCTCTCATGCAATAATCTTTCTCACATGTTCCACCTGAGGTTTTCCTTCAAAATAACGTGTTTTACTGTTCAGATTCATTTTGAAGCTGTTAAGATTATCATCTCACAGGTACTCACAGAAAGTCTTCCAGCAGAATTTGATGCTCCTCTCCTTGCCAGGGCCCGCAAGCAGTTACTGTTCAGTTCTTGTCCCATGCTTCCCAGTGACCTCAAGACAAAAAAAGTACAACTCTTACTGAGAATGGTTTTACATAGGTTTTGTGTTCACTGTTGGGTCAAGGGTTCTATAAATATACGGAGACACTCCTCAGCCTATTAGAGCTGATTTGTCTACTCCCTGTTCTGCTTTTACAAACCCTCAAACCACTCTTTGAGGCTCAGCACTTCTGCAAATCTATAATACAACAGCAGTCTCTCCAAAAATAATTTCTAGTAACGTCCGTTTTCTGCTATGCATCCACAGCACTCTAAGGGCTTATTTTACATCTCCACAAGCAGGGCCAGAGTTCCCATGTACGCAAGAACATCAAATTTCCAGTAGACCGATAGAAACTTGAACAGCTTTAATACGCTATTCTTCAGACAACACCCGAACAAAGTTACTCCTACGCATTGCTACACCCGCCCAGGGAGACCCAGCCGCCACCAGGCCCAGCCACCAACAGCTCACGACTCGTGCCACAGCTTCCCCGCGCTTACCTTGCACCTGCTCCCGGGCACGCCCCTCGCTCAGCGCCAGTCCGGCGGCTGGCTTTGAACACAAGCGCATTAAAAAGCGCCATTTCCACCCAAAGCCGGCCGGAGCGCGGCCGCGCAGCCCCTCAGCCCCTCGCGCGACCCGGAAGGGACGCGCGCCTTCCGGTGCCGCCGCTCAAGCTGGCCGCCCTGCCCCGCCATTGGCCGTTCCCGCGCGCCGCTCGCAGCGCTGATTGGACACCGGCGCCAGGCCCCGCCCCTCCCAGGGGAGCACGTGGCGGGCACGGCCGGGAGCTGCGGGAGGGGCGGGGCCGGGGCGCGCTCCCTGCGCGACCCCGCGGGAAGGGCCCCCCCGGGGCTGCCCGTGAGCGCGACCGCCCGGCGAGCCCCGCCCGGCACCGCCCGGCACCGCCCGGCAGCGCCCGGCAGCGCTGTCACTCCTCCGGCCCCGCCCCTCCCGCCCACTCCTGTGACAGACACGGCCCCTCCAGCCCCGCCTTCCGCCGCTGGCACTCAGCCACCACCCCGATCCCGCCCACTCCTTTCGAGACACCGGCCCGCCCCGCCCACGGCCCTGGCCCTCCCCAGGCCCGGTGCTGGGATTCTACGCGGCTATTAACAGTTACTCCTATAACTTAATTTTTTTTTTAAATCAGGTTATGCCTAGACTCGCAGCTTGAAACAGGGCTGTACATGAGTTGTGGCAATAGCAGAACTAGGCAGCACCTGTGCTCTCGGCCCACAGGCGCTCCTGCTGACCAACCACATTGACAAAGTAACTCTGATTTTGGCTCCTTAGAGCAAGCTCCTCACCCCCCCCACCCCCCCAAAAAAGTCTCTAGTCCTCATATTTATCAATTTCTTTTCATCAAGAGGCCAGAGAAGCACACAGCTAAAAGTCTGAAGATGCACAGAGCGAAGAAACAGTGGGGAAAGGGCAAGAATAAAAAAGCAGGGGGAAACACAAATTAAATACAATAAAGTCTGAATGCAAAGCACGGAACTGTCGGGGCAAAGCTCAAAACAAAAGCCTAAAGCTAAAACCTGCATAAGCACTGCTTGAACTGCCCTTGCCAGAGACTTTTGGGGAGTGCATCAGCTCTGCCCTCAAAGGCGCAGTGGGAGGTGAGCAGGCGGCTGAGGGCCTCAGAGCAAAGTTGAAGCCTCGGTGTGAGATTGAGCCCTTGGCATGGGGGCTGGGGGGGAGGGAGCACTACTGCCATTATATCTGTCATTAGTGATAAGAAAAGCTTTAACTGAATTACGTAGAAGCCTCCAAAATACTTAAACTTCTCCATCAAAGAGCTTTTGAAATAAGCCTCTGTTTGCCTCGCAGACCAGGAGCTGTTGGAAGCTCATGCAAAAGTTTGCTCACACACGCTGTGCAACCACACTCCAGGCAGCATTTCCTCTGCCAGCCCTCTGCTCATTAGCCAGCCATAACAGAATAAATACTGACCCTGGAATTATGGAAGGGACGGAGGGGAACGACACTTTTATTTCAAGCAGGAGAGCCAAAGGAGATCAGGAAGAACCAGTAGGGTACACCTGCTCAATGTCCCAGCCAAAACCAGGATATAAAATCACAACCATTCCTGACTTCTGGAGCACCCAGACGTGCCTTTGCAATCACCTTTAGCACTTTTCTTTAGCAACAAGGCCACGTAAGAGATAGAAATCCAGGCTCCAGCCTCTCCTTGAAAAAGGAATCAACACAACAGCAAGACCATGATGCTCTTTCTTGGGCAAAAGTAAAGCTCTTAAAAAGCCAAGAATATGAGAAAATCCTCCCTTTGCACCAAAGACTGTTGATCCAGCTCAGCAGAAAGTGGCAATTTTAACTTCAGCCAAACCATCCTGGGCCAACTGGCTGCAAGTGCAGGAATAGCATGCGAGGCAGCAGAGATCCCAAGTGAGCCCTCAGCTCCTCACTAACCTCTCTAGCCTTCCGTGGAGTGTTTTCAGATGCTTTGCTCACGTAAAAAACCCCAACATGAACGTATTCCTAGCTTTCAAGAAATCTCTCATGCAATAATCTTTCTCACATGTTCCACCTGAGGTTTTCCTTCAAAATAACGTGTTTTACTGTTCAGATTCATTTTAAAACTGTAGGTCATCATCTCACAGGTACTCGTGGATATTCTTCCAGCAGAATTTGCTGGTTCTCTGCCAGGCTGACAAGAAGTTATCGTTCAGTTCTTGTCCCATGCTTCCCAGTGACCTCAAGAAAAAAAGGTACAACTCTTGTTTAGAATCATTGCCACAGGCTTTGGTTCACTATTGAATTAAGTGTTCTGTAAATAACAGGGGATGGTCCGCAGCCTATTGGAGCCCACTTGTCTATTCCCTGTTCTGCTTTTACAAACCCTCAAACCACTCTTTGAGGCTCAGCACTTCTGCAGACCTACAATATAACAGCAGTTTATCCAAAGGTAATGTTCATTTTCATTGTGTATGCAGAGCATCCTATGTCCTTTTTTTGACATCTCCACAAGCAGGGCCAGAGCTCCCATGGACACAAGAACATCAAATTTCCAGTAGACCGATAGAAACTTGAACAGCTTTAAGACATTATTCTTCAAACAACACCCAGACAAAGTTACTCCTAAGCATTGCTACACCTGCCCATGGAGACCCAGCACCAGTCCTGCTGCTGCCTTTGAACACAAACGCATTACAAAGCGCCATTTCCACCCAAAACAGGCTACCTCAGTTTCTGCCTGGGAAACACTCCCTCCAGCTCCTGCACCCACACCTCTTACCTCCTTGAAAAGAGGAGCTACATCCTCCTGGATCCTGCAGCTGGATGCCCCTGGCTCTGTGCAGCTCCCGCCCTTCAGCAGGGGGGTGGCAAAGGGAACGGTGGTGACAGTGACAGCGGGTCACAAACGCTGAGGAATCTCAGGGCTGGGCTCTGCTGCTTGCTGGGAACAAACAGCCAAGCAGGGACACTTTTCCTCTGCAAGGAGACAAACAGTGACAAAGAATTATGAGGCTGGGATACTGCAGGCCCAAAACCTGCCTGGTCTGCACCTGCTGCACAGACCTGAGGCTGGACAGGACCCAAATCCACACCCAGCACAGCCTCAGGGGAGGTCAAGCTGCTCATTTCCAGCAACAACCAAACATCTAGTGCCAGTGTCTGTCATTCCCTGCTCCCCTTTGCCCTGAACCACCATGTTGGCACCCCTGGATTGATTAAATATCCACAACCCCATACTGCAAATATCAGATTTCTCTGCTCACCCCAGGACAAACCAACCAGGCATGTCCCTGTCTCCCACTCTCCCAACAGAGACCTTGTCACTCCACATCCCTTTCAGGGAACAACTTAACCCTGGGCTGGGAAAGCAAAGACAAGAGTTATTGTAAAAATCTCCCTACCTTGATGCTGTCCAAACATGGGAGAAAGCCCTTCCCACCACAATCTCGGACTTTTCCCAGTCTAAGTATCTTGGAAATGCACATCCAAATCCGGTCAGACAGACTATGATGTTGTCTACGCACCAAACACTGCAGCCCCAAGCACCAGGAGCCTGAGGATGCTTTGGACTGCAATTCACAGTCTCCCTGAACCTTGCATGGGAAAGCCAAGTGGTTTGTGCACAGAGAAAATAAGTCACCATTTTTAATAGTTAAAATGTCAGTGGAAGTTATTGGTTGGTTATAGCAGCGAGCTTCACACAGTCTCCTATACTTACAGTTTTATCAGAAGTAGCAATTTCAGGTTCCTTCTCTTTGGAGCCCAGCTCCAAACGGGAAACTTCTCACGACTGCTCCTGAGAGATGCAAGTGGTACTTTAGGAGCTCAGGAAAGCGACTCGTCCCCTGAGTCCTGTTTCACCTGCCCAACCACCCCCAGTGCTTCCATCCCACCTCGCTTTGCACGTTCATATTAATAAAAGAAACACACAAGCTCTGCCTCCAGCCCCATCTTCCCTGCGCCGCGACACTGCCCCTCCTGCTCCCCCCTCTGCTGCGCTGCCCCTTGGCACGGGGCCGGGCTGGGACAAACTCCAGCGTTTGTTTCCCAGGAAAGGCTCTGCCGGGGGGCCCCGCCGTGCAGGCCGCAAGCCCCGGCCCCAGCCCCGCAGCTCCTCCCCGGCTCGGCGCCGGGACAGCCTTCGTTCGCCCCGCGCCCCAGCGCTGCCCCCGCCGCCCGCTCAGGAACCGCCCCCGGCAGGCACCGTCCCCTTCTCCAGGGTTTTTCCCGGGCCCCGCCGGGTCGCCTGTCCCCGCTCACCTTCAACCCGGCTAAAACCACAGCAACCGCTCGGCTCCTCCATTGTCTCACCGCGGCCGGGACCCGCGTCTGGTGCTCCCAGCGCTGCTCCGCCCGCGGCGCTCCGGGCACCGCAGCCCCACACGACCGCGACCGGGGCGGCCGCTCGGGACACGGCCCCCGCGCCCCCCCGGCCCTGCAGTTCCGCACGCTCCCCACAGGGCGGCAGCACTCCGAGCAGAACTGCCATGGCGCATGCGCATCAGCGCAGCGCTATCCCGCCCTTCAGTGCCACGTGATGCTGGGAGGCTGCCCTCCACTGCGCATGCTCGCTGCTGTTTCCGTGGCGCCCTCAATGGCCACGTGACGCGCGGCTTCTTCGTGGTCAGTGCGCATGCGCCCCTCCCCTCCCTGCAGTGCTGCGCTTTAGCCCGCAGGTGGCGCCCTCGAGCCTGCCGAGCGAGAGCGCACGAGCCCCTCCGTGCTGCAGGGCCCGTCCCGGCCAGCAGGGGGCAGCAGCGTCACCCCAGGCGCCCACACGGCGCCGCCGCCGCCCCGGGAGCCCGCGGCCCCGTGCGGCCAGCGGAGCGGGGAGCAGGGGAATACTCAAGGCAAAAAGGAGGGATATACCATACCAGAACAAAACTTAGAAGACTACTTCGTAGTTCCCCTCCAACCATTCGTACCCGCGCCAATGATTTTCTCGGAAACTGCTGGAAAAAAATGGAAATATTCCTCATCTTTTTAGCGCTCCCTGTCCATTCTGAGCACTTGAGAAAAAAACATCCGTTCCCCGTCTCCCAGGAAGAGCTTTTCTAGGTGAAAGCACTGGAAAATACGACTTTGAATAGTGTATATTTCCCTGGTGTAGGAGTAAGAGCACAAGAAGGCGCAGCTCTCAGCACTCTCTTCTCCTAATACAACTCTGGGCCCCTTTGCGGACTGTCTGTGCCATGTGATTTTCTCCAAGAAAAATTAAAGAATTGCTCATAGTAATTTGGAGAATAAATTGCCACAAAGGGAAGTAAAGAATAAATATTATTGTGAGGGTCTTTGGGATCTGTTGGACTGAATTTGGAAGGGGACATTCATTCCCTGCAGTGCAAATACACGATAACCTCAAACAGAAAGCACAGACTGGCAAGTGGGGTATGAAAGCACCAGTTTGACAAACTTCACTGTCATTTTTTGTTTCAATGACTTTTCCTGATCCTGTTTTTACTCAGTGTTGGGGCCCAAACCCCACACCTACACGTAAAAGTTGACCCGACCTGGGTCAGTCTTAAACACAGCCCTCATTCTGACCTAAAACATTGTCACAGAGGTTCCCTGCTCAAAGCTGAGGGAAAGCTGACATAATGTTAATAAATAACCTTTGCTGAGAGCAGTCATCACCCCTAGTCCTTCAGGCTTTGCAAGATTTTGTAGTGATCCTAAATTCTAATCCTTAATCTAAATTTTGAACAGGTTTTGTTAGAAAAATAGTAGACAGTAAGTCATACAACAGAATTAAAAGACTGCACAAGGAATAACAGAAGGTTTTCCATGAATAGCAGAAGTTTCTTTTTTCCCCTCATCTCTCTGGGACTGTAGGACTGAATCTTTGCAATCAAGACAAAATGGGGTGGTTATTAAGGCTTAAACCTCTCAAACATTGTTATTTCTCAGAGAACTGTGGCAGCCTTGAGCTACTCCCATGTGCCTAGATGGAAAAATTCAAGATAATAACAAGTGATTTCCCTTCTCCCTCTCTGACCCATAACCAAAGCACTTGTGTAAAGCAACGTGGACTGTTCAAGCCCCACCCCAAATTTCCAGCTGAAAACACGCTGCTTCCTTAATGAGAGCACACAAAACTCGTTAAACGCAGAGAAGGAATAACACACCAGAAAAAGAACCAAAAGATGTGCTCTGCTTCGATAGACTCTCTGATTGACAGCTCCAAAGGAAATTCCCCACGGATCATAAGCAATCACCTACAATTTTTCCTCTGGAATCATTACTACCTTGGCTTTCTGTGGAAGTTTTTGACAAATCCCTTGAGGGATCAGGGGTTTGGTTGGGTTGCTTATGGCTCATCCTGACAGGCCCAGGCCAAACCCAAGCACACCCACCACTGCTACAGCCCCAATTCCAGTGAAATATTGATACAGTTCATAAATACTCCCATGCCAGGAGTTAGTCCTTCACTGCACAGTCATGGAGCAGGTTTACTCCATCCTTTCTTCCCCACAACACCCCTCCAGCCCACATCCCACTTCTCACAGACACAAACTAAGCAGAAAACTACTACAAGTGTTTGCTTCGAAAGTGAAATTCCTAGTACATCTGGCTACATGATTAAAATATGTGCACGTATTGATGGTCATCAGGGGAAAGCTTTTCAGACAAGAAAATAGCCCTTTTGGTAGCACAGTTTGATACACCTTCAGAAAAAGCAGGCTTAGCACCAGTTCCTGAAGCGCTTTGTGAGCAATCCAGCCTTCCTTGTGACACCCAACACAGCAGATATTGAAAAAGGAAGGAAAAACCCAAGCTTGTAGAGATAAAAATTAGACAACTCTCTCCAACTTCCGGTAAAACCTCTTTAATCTTTCATGTGCTAAACCCACTGCCTTGATTTTATCTAGAAAAACAAAGCCAAAACAAAAAAGACTCCACAACCTAACACAGACCACAAGTTGTGAAAGGATACTCCAAATCAAGTGGGGAAACCTAACAAATACTAAGTTTTAAGGACATTTCAAGTATTCCAACATGCTGCCCGTGGCACCTGTGCTGCCCCCTGGATGTGACCCAGTGCCAGACTGCTGCCCTCCCCAGCAGCAGCCTTTCAGCCGTGCCCCACTGCTGTTCCGAGCGGCACAGCTGTACATTTCCCTGGCAGCTGAGGCCGGACGTAGCAGCTGAACAACGTCACCTGCCTGCTACCTCTCAGGCCAGACTCTTCTCTCGAAGAGCAGGGGGCTCAGCAGGCAGCACTGAGACTTGTCAGACACCTGCTTACCCGAACCAGTCAACTGAGGCTGAAACACTTCATTAGATCTGTGGGAGCACTTACGGGGCCTGAAGTGTAATGCTGCGACCTGGCGCTCTGTGCACAGGATCTCAGCTCAGTGTCTATGGAAACCATCCTGCTGCTCCAGAATGTTTGCTCCTCGAAAACCCACCCATGACATGAGTTACACATCTGACCAAAAGGCAGCAAGCGGCCTCAAATCTCATTCAACGTCTGCTTGCTCTCACCACTTCTCCTTACCCTGAAAAAGGAGGGGGAAGTCTACAGCGGGTTCCAGTGTCTAGGTGGAGCAAGCCAGCTTGAGAGCAGCTGGCATCTTTCTGAGGTGACTGACAGAGTAACAGGACACGTGTCCACGAGCCCTTGCAAGAGAGCTACTGGGGTGGATTAAAAGCTCTTGCTGAATCACGTTATTCTGTGTAGCCCCAAATGCTTCACAGCTCCAAATAAAGCTTAAATAAAAACAATCAGTGTGCGGGGAAAACCAAATGAAGAGGCATCTCAGTGGGAAGATGTTCTCAGGGAAAAAAAAAGGAGAAATTTCAGTCCTGCTTCTCTGCATAGGCAGGGATCCAACCTTGTGTCGCTGCACAGAGACCTGTAACATCAAAGAACATGGAAACGTTCAAGAGGAAAACTACACACTGCCTTTAAGTATTCTGCAATAACGTTCTATTATGGCAAAACACTTTTTTGTTTTCCTATCCAGACCAAGTGCACGGACTGAATTTAAGGATATTTGAGCATGCTTGAAATGCCTTAACAGAAAATACAGTACATCAGGAGAGACTTTAATAACCCAGATCCTGAGCTCCGTGCACCGTGTCACTGTCCTGCAAGGTCTTTTCCTTTCATAACTTGGGTCACAAACGCAAAATAAAAGAGCTCTGTGATCAGAACAAGCAATCTGGACAGCAATTCTCTAGCCATATGCCACTCAAAGTGGGGTAAGAAGGAGCCCTGAGGGTGGGCACGTGCTTCCATCCTTGTGCACGAGGAAAACAGCCTGTCACCTTCCACTCCCTTACACCATTGCCAAAATACAGTGGCCAGGAAAAAAAAATGACCGAGGAGGAGGCTGCGGGATTCATAGTGTGCTTCAGAAGAGCAAGCCCGAAGTTAACAGCTAGAAAAGCACGGTAAAAACAAGCACACCAGTTTGTTGGTGGCAACAAAAGCAAAACTGCGGGGAATGGCAGATGAAAAGGGAAAAGGCTACAGAAACAAATTAGCAGAGGTAAAGAACGTGTAATCCAGCTGTCAAGGCAAAGTAAATGCATTTATTCCCACCCCTTGTACTCAGACAACAATGATGAAGGACACTTGAGAATCAGTTTCTCCTAAGCATCTTTTTTAACTACTTCCACAGCGTGATGGCAATTTGGATAGGGGGAAAAAGAAAACAAAACTAGGCTGCTGGCAGCCTGCTTTGGGGCAGGAAAACCCCGATTTGGGAGAGGGTGGGGCTCTCAGTAGGAACCTCCGGATAGATCTAGCGGTGCTGAGGGAACAGAGCAAGACTGGCTACAACTTTGCAAGGATGTGGCCCGGCTGGGTGCCAGCTCTCACATGACAAGGGTGCCAACACACCATCCAGCCCTCTCAACACGGAATGCTGAGGGCCCTGCTGGCCTCGAGCACATCTGCACTCCAACCGAGTCAGGATCTGTGCAGCCAAACCACGGAAACACTTGGGCAGGTATCCTTGGCAGATGTTCAGCTGCCGCGGGTGGGTTTGTGAAAGCCACTTACTCACCACGACAGAGCCCTGCCAAGGCCTCGTTGGCCACCTGCTACTTGCCACTGTGGAGGGGCCCAGGCAGAAAACCCTGTCTCGTCCCTCATGGGGTGCTTCTCCCTGGGCTTTGGCACAGGGAAATATTTCAAGCTCAGAACAACTGCTCTGCACAGGACTGCAGCCCTTGAAGTACTTCAGAGGGGGGAAAGTTGCTTTGGTTTTCCCTTCATACACAACACCCCGAATTTAGTGCTTTTAGGATGTGCGTTTATGTGGCACCTTTGGTGGAAGGAGCTGGAAGAAGGTGCAGTCATTGGAGCATCCCTACCTTAGGCAAAACTACCCAAAAAGGAAAAAATATCCAGTTCTTTTGAAACCATTTCTCTTTTGTAAATATTTAGCTCCTCTTAACTAGAGTTTACACTTTCTTAATAGCTATCTTGTCCAAAGGAACCCTGATCCAGCAGACCGTGAACTGCAGGAATCCACAGGCAAATCCATTTCCCAGATTCCAGTTTCATTTGCTTGAGGATTCATAAGAAAATGACAAACCACCCCTTGAGAAAGGAAATACTTAAACGCATTTGATTCATTTATCCCAAATATTTTCCCCAAACCATAAAGAAAAAAAAAGGTAAAAAATGAAGACCAGTTAATTCTTATGTTGATTATTGTAACGCACCTCCAGGTGAGAAAACACTTCTGCCAGTCTAACAAATCCACTGCCTGAACTACAAAGCCAACCAAAGACACCTAAGCCTCTTAAGAAGATACTTTACTCTGTATTTGGAATGTTAAAGATGTAACACTTGGAATTATAAAAAAAATGCTCAGATTCGCTACTTCAGGGGCAACTTTCAGGCCCAGTGAACTGAGTGACCCCCAGACATAAACACATGCCCCTTCAAATTTGATACAAATACCTATGTGGCAGCCACTGTGCTTTTTCAGAAGCCTGTGTCATGGCCTGTGTAGCCAGGGCTGGAAATCCTCACTTAGGCTTTCCACATCACATCTGGATTTGCCTGGAAGTGCTCACACACACACACACACACACGCCCATTTCTGTGCCAGTCAGAAATCGTATCACCCAGCCACTTGCTCCTCACTGCTCCACTTAGGAATACATTAAAAAGGCAGGGGGAAAACCAAACCACAAAAGAAAGGGCTTAGTGCAGCTTCATCTTAAAATTTTGCCCAGTGATGGGCAGAAAGGAGAAAAGCTGTTCTCCCAGCTCTGGACTAAGCAGTTTGAAACGTCCAATACTGTCCTCAGCTGCAGCCGGGGCAGCTTCCCTCCTTGCTACAGTCTTGCCCTGACTTCTGAGGGACCAGAGGCACCACACAAACCAAAAGTATCAGCACTCACACCCATTACTAGTAGGGACACCTTCATGTTCTATCTTCAGCCAAACAAACCTCGAGGATGTTTTTGCTTTCCTGACAGACTCAGCAGATTTCATTCCCATCTAATGAAGCAACAGACACCCTGTATGGCCCTGGGGTCAGAGCCTGACAGAAGACTGGAGGGAAGAATCCAATGGCAGACTGAAATCCCAGATATACAATGAAGGCCTGCTTTTGGCAGGTTTCTTTCTGCTTTTGGGACACAAGAAAGGCCTTTAGACCATAAGCACACATGTGAAAACCCCACACCGAAGACTTGGTTTTAAAGATGTTGCACTTAATGTTACAGATGTAGAAATGCTTTGGGATTTGGCGTTTCTTGCACCTCCAGTCCCTCAAACATATTAAAAGAATGAAGTGCAGAGTCCTAAAGCTCAATTATTCTGATTATATTTTGGTGGCATTACTTGACATAACAAAATCCAATGCAACATTTAAAAAATGAAAAGCAACATTTTCTCCCTCACTTCTAATTTTCCAGTTTAGGGGTCCTCCTAAAAACAGGTTAAAGGAAAAAATAGAAGAAACAAAGTGCAAGACCTGCTATTAACAAGTGTGCCAAAACACCTGCTTTCCGTATGTTTTGTGAATAGAACGTGTTTTCATTAGACCTGATCACTTTCCTAAGAATCTAAATTTATATGTAAAAAAACTGCATCTAGTAGGCACAGAGGTTTCTGAGCCCACACCTCCCTGGTAAGGGATCAAAGGAGGAGTGGCACAGAAGGATCCAAAAAATACCAGAGAGAGGTTTAAGCCGACTCTCTTTGGTAGGAATACTTCAAACCAAATTGTTCTGCAGCTGCCTCAAGCCTGGAGATCACAGAAACAAAACAAGCTCCACCTCCTGCTTCATTTTCTGCCTTCTCTCATCAAAGGAGAATCTCATCATACAAAAGATAATGCAGAAGATGGTACCAGTCCAATGCTCCCAGGATGGCTGGCATCAGGGTTCATTCCCTCCTCTGGCTGATGGAAGCTATACCCAGGTGTTCTGGGATTTAAGGAAAAAAGCCCAGCTTTGCCACTTGCTGTCCCACTCCCACCCACGTTTGCACAGCAGGAATATCACTCAGTTCCTGTCCCCCGGTGTATTGACCAAAGCAGCAGCCCCAGGAGCACTGCTGGAACCCAGGACTCCCCCCTTCTCAGGCACCAACCTAACTAATCAGCCTCACACTCCTCCTAGGTAAAACAAAACAAAACAAAACAAAAACAAACAAACAAAAAACCAAAAACAAAACCACAAAAAAACCACAAAAAACCCAAGCCATTTAAAAATTGGGCACTTTACACCCAAAATAGGCCCCTGTCAGAGGTCAAATACCCAACACTTCATTCCCAAGCATCTTGTGACTGGATGTTACTCTTGTGTTTCCAGGACACGACCACACCAGGGACCAGGGCAGTACCACAGACACCCGTTCAAGGTGCACAGCAGGGGAGCAGGACTTATCACAGAAGGGACAACAGAAGCCAAAGCAGACAGAAAAAACAACCATGAGCTCACTCAGATTTGTCCTAATAAAGATAAAATGTTATTTCCAATTTACCTCTGTCAAAGAAAATAAAACAGAAGCCTGGCTTCAAGTCCCTTCCTTTCAGATCCCAAAGAAACACACATACTGTCACAACGAAGAGATGGCGCCTTATGCTTCTATCTCTTAAAGTCTGCCGTTCACCAGGGTTTATTACCTTATTTCCTTGTTCTCAGCCCAAAACAAGCCCCAAACAAGGTGTCTGATCATGCCTCCCATTTTTTGGCAGGTGGAAAGCACAAATTATTTTGAAGAAATTACTCTTACTTCTATCTATTTTCCTCATCAACCTTCCCTTGACTTCACATGTGATGCTTAGACCAGAAAAGTTTCACCCTGCTTCACCACGAGTCCAAAAGGCAAAATAAGAGCACTGCCTCAGGCCCTCCCAAATGCGTTTCCTGCTACATGTACTCGTTTTGACCATTTGCAAAGGAAGTGCCCCACTGCTACCCAGTCTGTGCCTTACCTGATACTGCTTTGTAACTAAGCAAGAGACATTCAGAAGGCAGAGAAAAGGACGCAGAGGGACCCACACCACCAGCTGAGAGAAAATAGTGACCCTCTGGTCTGAAGCAGCTTTGCAAGATGTGTAATTCAGGGCTACTCTGCCGCTAGTTTTGCAAATATCCTTCAGGATGAGCCTTCCTGCACACAAACGGGGAGGCTTAGCTCCCGAGAAAACCCTGTTACATTTAAACCACAACTACAAAACCAGAGAAGCACCTTGAGAACAATCCCCACCTCTGTGCTCACCTTCGCTCCTGCCCTAACTGAATTCTGCCTTGCTTTTGGGTTCCTACAGAGCAACCCTACAAATAACACGGGAATTACGGAAGCCTACAGCGAACAGCAGCTACTCAGCAGCCACTGGCTCATGGGGGAGCAGAAAGGCAGCCCAGGCACTCTCTGTAACGGTTGTTGGGTTCTTTTAGTCCTTTCTGGGAAATGGAGCTGGAAGCTGCTGTTGTGCAAGACCGAAGGTGAACACAATTCCTCAGGAGAATGAGGTCTGGCTGTGGGAGCCCCATTGTGACGAGTAACAGCCACTTGCAGGTACTTCCAAAACCATTACACACAAATTTGCTTACCAAAGAGGACAAAAGAAGTCACTTACCAGCCAACTCCTCTCTGTTTGGACCCAAGGAACTCCTTCCTGGATGAACGACTTGATTCCTGTGTCCCAGCTGTGGCCTATAAGACTCCCATTATTTTCTTTGGATACGTTCAAGACCAGATTAGACAGGACTTGGAGCAACCTGGTCTAGCGGGAGTTGTCCCTGCTCATGGCAGGGGGGATGGAACGAGATGATCTTTAAGGTCCTTTCCAAGCAAAACCTTTCTGGGATTCTATGATGAGTCAATTCTGCAAATTAAAAAAAAAAAAATTAAAATAATAATTTAAAAAAAATTTAAAAGAGAAAAAGTCCGTTTTTGCCTGAAGTAGGAGCTTGAAATAGGATAGCACACGAGGTATGGCAAGAGCTGAACTATGCAGCACATGTGTTCCTGACCCACAAATGCTACCAAAGACGTTTGACACGTGCTATTAAATGATTCCATAATAATCTCGCTACGGCGCAAAAAGGGAAAAACTCCACAGGACGACAAAGCTGTTCAGTGGCTCTACCGTTCACCAACCATGCTGACAAAATAAGTGCTATAAAAATATTTTTTAACTCCTCGTAGCAAGATCCCCCCCAAACTACTGTTTATGGTAGTTGTCAATTTAGTTTCTTCAAGAGTCCAGAAAAACACACAAGCAAGCGTTTGAAGACATACGCACAGGGGAAACAGAGAGGAGAAGGGGCAAGAACAAAAAATCAAAGGGAACCAGACACGAGTTACGATAAAATATGACTGCAAAGCTCAGAATTCCCGAGGCACAGTCAGTTTTTGCAGCAAGTGCGTGCTGCAACAAGTGTGAGAAGGCAGAACTCAAAACAAAAGCCTAAAACCAAAAATTGCATGGGCTCTGCCTGAACTGCCCTTGCCGGAGAGTTCTGGGGAGCGCATCAGTACAAAGCTCAAAGGCTTCTTGGAAGGCCAGCTAAACATCCCGCATAGAGGAGCGGGGACACATCTTAACAACACCCACAGTAAAACATCCCGGCTAAAGGGCCAATTACCTTGTAGCAGCATCCACGGTAACACATTCCACAAAAAAATTATCGCACCCCTCGTAACAACATCCGCAGTGGCACAGGCGCTTTGCCTTCTCATGTGGCACCCCCGTTAGTCCCCCGGAGCCCGAAGCGTTGGAAAACA
Source organism: Aphelocoma coerulescens (assembly GCF_041296385.1). Classification (NCBI taxonomy): domain Eukaryota; kingdom Metazoa; phylum Chordata; class Aves; order Passeriformes; family Corvidae; genus Aphelocoma; species Aphelocoma coerulescens. Next base: position 486,875 of record NC_091017.1, read on the forward strand.
CACCTTTCGGGGCCACAGATTGGGAAGGACGACGCAGGTGATCCTCTTACCTCTGGGGGGCCCCCACCGCAACTCGCGCCCGCAGCGGCGGCTGCCCAGCTCCTCCCACGGCCGCGCTGCGCCACAAGGGGCACACGGGCAGGGTTAGCGCCCGGACACCGGGGACACACGCCCAGGCACCGGCAGCCGCGGACGAGCGATAAGGGATTCCCTTCAAGTGGGGCACGCCAAGCAATCCACCCGCCGCTCCCACCTCCCAGCCGGGCACAGGTGGCTGACCTCTGGAAGCACACCCGTAAGCGACCGCCCCCGCCCCGAGTGTGGGACGGAACAGCAGCGGGCATCCCCTCTCCTCAAAGTGTTTCCTCCCAGCAGTGTGCACTGTCACTTCCAAGATCCAAGTTCCGGCATCTCGGACCCTTTGACTGTCGCTGTGGTGCAGCTTGCTCAAGCAGACGCATCCCTGGGAACGACTCAGCGCCAAAATCGTACTCCATAAGCACTGGACAGCATCTCCTTCGCATTTTTGGTTGAAAACCGGGCCAGGGCCAGCAAAAGGCTGCCTTTGCTCACCCGAGCCAGCCCCACTGTCAGCTCACCTCACACCTCCGGACAGGTGTTTGTGCCAAACTATTTGACCCTCGGCGGCGGGGGGAGGGGGCGGGGAGGACGACGACGACGAAGACACGCACATTAGCTGCAAACACCCCGAAAGACAGAGCTGCGCACGGGAAAGGCGGGCCGGGAGAGCCGATTCGTGGATCCGGGTGACCCCCGGCTCGGCGGCGCTTCTCGTGCCGACCCAGAAACACCCGGCCCGGCCGTGCCCGCCCCAGTGCTCCGCGGCCACCCGCTGCCGACGGATTCCAGCCCTGCTCGGGGGTTTCAAGGTCTGCGCCTCCTCCCTCCCGCGGACAGGCGGAGCCGCCAGGCTGATCGTCCCCCAAGGGAGGGGGGAGATACCGACGAGCCCCCGCACGGAACGGGCACCGAGCGCTGCTCAGCGAGCCCGGCCACGCCCGGGAGCCGAGCCCCAACCCACCACGGCAGCCCCCCGGAGCCGTCCCACTGGAGCCACGCTCACCTGCGGGTACGGCCGGGCCTGCCCTCCCCACCCCTGGGCGGGGGAGACTGTGGGAGCGGGCTGCGCACACCCTGCCCTGGTCAGAGCCCCACCCCAGCTCTCCCGGAGACCCCTGCGGCACCGTAAGGGACCGTTCAGCTCTTACATTTGCTCATTTTTCTTTTCTCACCTGCCCGAGCTCACCAGCTCTATACAAAATCCTCTTCCTCTCTCTCCTGCTAAAGGATGTTCCTTCCAAGCCATGCATTCGGGAGTGCAGGACACACACAAATCCTTTTGAGGGATCTGGAACAAGACATGCGCCCCTGGCAGGAGTGACTGTACGGTGAAAAAGGGTGGGAAGGCTTTTTTCCTTCCAGAATGCCAACGAATGTCTCCAGAAACAGGGAGCCGGGGGACAGTGCCAGCTCACTGCACCCTGCTGTGCTTCCCTCATCCCTTTCCTCAGCTTCACGTGGATTTGTGCCTGCTCTGAAGGTGGCAATTGTCTGGAAAGAAATTTGGGAATCCGCCTTAGCTTCTTTGGTTTTCAGGTTGCTCTCCCCGGCGCTGCAGCGGTACCTCTGAGGTGGTTGAAAATGAAAACAGAAAAAACACCCCGGAAAAAATTAATTTAAATTTTAAATTTAAAAGAAATATTTACCATATTCTCAGGCCTTTAATCCCCTCCTGCTAAGCAAACCCAGTAAATTCCCTTAAAGAAGGGTGTCTGAAAGGAACAGGGAGTGTCTGTTGGATTCCCCGACCCTGCTCTCTCTGCTGGGGCTGCTCGCTCCCTGGCCCAGACATTCTCTTTGCAATAGCATGACTGTGTTTTAATTGTTACTGCAATCACAAAACATCAGCTTTTTTTTCCATAAGAGTTTTCTGTAAAAAAAAAAAAAAAAAATTAAACCAAAGCCAAAATTTTTCCTCTGAGAGGATGCAGTGGCAGCAAGACCAGCACATTCACTCCTCCCTTACCTGCCCAGGGATCTCCACACACCTGCCTGGGCTGGGGCAGCACCTGCAAAGGTTCTGATTCCATCAGTTCACTGAGATGAACTGAGCACTCATTAATTACATTTACTTGTGCCTCACTGGCAGCACCTGGATTTTGTCCGGGCACAGTCAGACAGTCCGGCTGGCAGTGATGGGGTGCACAGGACACACCTGTTCACCTGACCCCGCTGTGACCCGGGTCCAAACAGCTGCCGCAGAGGAGCCATCGCGGGGGACATCCCGGGGCACAGTTTGGGGAGTTTGGGGAGCGCGGCAAAGGGAGCACACGCACCCCTTCCGCTGCGCTCCACCCCATCACCAGCACCGCGCCAGCCAACCCCAACGCAACAGAAACACACAGAGCAGCCAAGTTTGCAGCGCTTATTTTTTTCCTTCGGGGGAAGAAAAGAAGGCACAGAGAAGGCAAGAGATCACACAATCAGGTTATAAAATGAAACACAACTATTTTATTCCAGCATCCCCATCCATCCCTGTACATGGAGCATACATGTCCAGCCAGGGGCTGCCAGAAGGATGACGAAGGCAAAGAACCACAATTCCAATGGAAACAGCCATTTGTACCACAATCAGGAGATGACGGTCATTATTGCTGCCGGACGCTGGTAGGGCTCAGGTACCACGGGGTTCTGCCAACCTGAGTCCATCTGGGCTCCTAATTAAGGCTTCACCGGTGAGGTTCAATGCTACCAGTGCCTGCATGTACAGCAACACTGCTAAACACCGATTACAAACTCCATATGCACCACTACTTCACAGACCACACCACGACAGAAAAACAATTCAACATCAGGGCCATCAGGCAACCTGGGTGGGAGAAACCCTCCCCAAGGGACAAGCAGCTATAACAGCATTTATTGCCATGTCACCACACGCACTGTAAAATAAAAACCTTGCTCCCTGCCTCTGCAAATGTATTGAGAGTGATAAAATAAATCAGCAGCAAAAACTGTAGGACAAAACTGGTGGGCACCTGGGGGCCACAGGCATCCCTGTCCCCAGGGAGCCGGGGTGGGGAAGGACTCCACCAGGGAGCAGGAATGCCCCGGCACCAGGGCAGAGGTATTTTAAAGCAGGCATCGAATCCATACTTGGATGGACAGGGAGAGACTTGCTCCTCCAGCTGTCCAGGGAAGAAGGGGAGAGACCGCCAGGAGTGGGCTGCAAACAGCCACCCTCCCCAAGCCTGCAACCCTTACAAAATACACACACACATCTATTATTGCCAACAGAGAGTTTGAAGACCACCTTGCAGCACAGATAAGGCGACTGAATTTGGAGGGCTTGGTCTCACTGTTTTGTTGTGGAAGGGAAGAGCTGGTTTCTAAGAGAAGGGGAAGGGACAGACCTGGATATACGGTGCCTGAGGTATGGTCGGAGGAAAAAGTGCAGCAAGAAGGAGATGCAAGAAAAACAAACAAAACCACTTGGCTCTGAACATCTCTCTCGCATGAAAATGATTGTCAAAGGAGTCACTAGTGAAAATAAGGTAAGAAAATATGTTCGCTATAGAGGTACCTTTCTACTTCTTCCAACAACAGAACGCTAACCCAAGATCCATCCAGTGCTTTCAGTGCACCACGGGAATTCTCTTTGGCAAGCCCGAGCTGCGCCATCCCAGCACACACCTCTGGGGACGCTGCCCAGCTTGTGCGGTGAAGAGAAGTCCTCGAGCCTTTCAAGGTGGCACGGCCACCTGGGAGCTTCCCTGTGTCCATCTGCAGAGGGTGACACGGGCCTCCCGTGGGGTCACCCCGAAAAGCTCCGCAGTGCCCAGTCTCTCCAGTGCCACCATCCCCACCGCGGCACTACCCAAAGCGGAACTTCAGCCGGTACTTGACAGGGCCGGGGTTCTTCCGAGACGGGGATGGGGCGACCTTGGGCTTCGGCGGCGGGGGCTTCTTCTCAGGGAGAGCGACGGTGAAGGCGAGCTCGGGGGGCTGCGGCTGCCAGAAGCGGGGCAGGAAGTGCGTGGAGACGTGCTGGGGCCGGGCGCGGGGGCTGCAGCCCCGCTTGGCTTTGCCCCGCTTGTTGAGGGCCACGTACCACTGGCGCCCCGAGCGAGGGCTGCGGTGCACGGCCGAGGCATAGGTGTTGTAGCTGTTCTCCTGGAAGCGCTCCCGGAAATGGCAGTCCACTGTGAACCGGGCCTGCGGGGACAGAAGGGACACCATTAGCAAAGGGCAGGTGGTACCTGTCCCCCACCCCCAATGCTTGCTGGTTTGTCTGTCCCCCAAAACCAGGCCCTAAGGAGTGCAGGGAAACATGGGGCACCGACACTGAGGGTGCCAGACACCTGACAGTTTGGAAAAACCCCAATGCAGATACTTCAGTAGCTGCTTACCACCCAGTTTTGGGCTTTCTTGGGAATAAAAAGGCTTGGGCTCCCCCAGCAGTGCCCTTCCCTTCCCTCCAAAGAAAGCATTCCAAAACAAAACAGCAGAGCCTAGCACTCCTCCTGTGTGCCCACAGCCCTGGGATCCCCAGCTGCAGCTTCCAGCAGCCCCTCCAGAATCCTCTGCCATACTTTAACCTGACGGCGAGCACGGTACCTGGTGCCCTAAAAGCTTCCCCAGTTCAGTTCCACAGCGATACCTCCAAACCAGTAACCCTAACTCAAACCACTGACATGGAGGAGATGCTGAGCTCTCCAACTCTGAAACCAGAGACAGAGTACAAGACCCAAATCCCAGCAGGGCTTTGTAACCACAAGGAAAGTGTTTGAAAGCCCTAATTTAACCAAAGAAGTGGAGCCTTATAGCACAAGTGACCGAGCCCTCAACCTGCTGTGCACATTTCGCCTCATAGCACTTGGAATTAGGTCTTCTTTAGCTCACTGCTTCCACGGGACATCACCTCCGTGACCCATTTTTGCTCTCCCTGTCTTTCATACACCCTCCCTGCTGTTTCCTCCATGCACAGGCTTTCACCTTCCCCAGCAAGGCTTTGCTGACTCTTGGTGCTCCCCGAAGCCCCAGTGCACATGGCAGTGCTCGGGCAGGACATCCCATGTGCGGAGGGAAGCCCTTGCCCTAGCCTGGGAAGTGGATCAACAGCTGCTTCACCATGATCCTGTCAGACTTCCCCACGTCCCGGCCTCTCGGCTCATCCCTGCACCGCTCCAGTCAGGAAAAGCTGTTTTTTCCTGCATGGGGTTGGCAGTGCAGCCACAGCACATGGCTGGCATTGGATTTGCACTGCAGAGCTCAAGAGACAATCATCAAGAGCAGTCCTGAAGTCAATTAAATTTCAAAATCCAGTTGAGCAGAGACTTGCTCCAGCCAGGAATGCGGCTTTGTGGCAACTTCTGGAAAAGGAGAATTACCTGGGCAAATCTGTCCCCTGGGGTCCATGCTGGACAGGCACAGAACCCTCCCACCCGCTCCGTGCTAAAAATGGACAAACAGGAGAGTGAGGATTTATCAACGAGGAAAAAGCCATCTGTGCACGCAACTGATAATTGCCGCGATAACTGTCATTTTCTGAAGCTGGTGCCTCTAAAAATGAACCACTCAGTAATTTAATTAAGCTGGCATAAAAAAAAAAAAGGAAAGAAAGAGGAGAAGAGAGACTGTAAAACACCAAGCTGGGATGGAGCTGAGCCTGACAGTGAGTTTTGAAGAAGCCCAAATTCCTGCAGGAATGACTTGTCTGTGGTTCGGCGCAAAGTTCCCGGCCTGACTCCCATATCAAAGCACTGCCCTGAGTGACGGGCACAGGACGTGCTTTGTACTGCTCAGAACTCATTAGGCCATGAAATAACTTCAATCCTGCCAGCACAGGAAAGAACAACAGATGCTGGGTTTGCATTATTGGCATTGTTTAGTTCAGCAGTCTTTAGGCATTTGGGTCAAGTTTCTACAAATTTGCGGCTTTCACCCGAGCGGGGCATCGTGTGTCCTCACCCCTGCCCTGACCCTCCTGACTGAAGTCCCTCTCTGGCCCTGCCCTTTGTGTGTCAACAATTAACCATGCACCAATGAGGCTTGATTTAATTTCTGCCTGTGCCAGGGCATAAATCAAGGCTTCAGCTCAGATAAGAGGCCCATTGTATGCCAGAAGGGAAGGCCCTGGTGGGTCCAGGAATCACACTCTGCCTGCTTCCCTCTCCTCTCCATCCTTTCCCTCTCCTCCTCTCTGCCCCTTGCCTCACCTGGCAAGGGTTTTCCTCCATGAAACCATTCCCCTTTTCCCCTAGACACCATTCATGCTCCTACTTTATTTCTCCAAAGAAGCAACCACGTGCTCACCCTTTAAGGATCAGTAGGTTTCAGGAGCAGCACTCCAAAAAGACTTAAGGGACAGAGGGGTGAGTTCATAAATCTCCCTGGAAGTGGTCTGCGGTGTCTGGCTGTGCAAGCACATCCATGACATCCGCTCTGGGACCGGGAGGTTTGTCTCGGAACTGCGGGGTGGGCCACCAGCTTTTCTCTTTCCCCAGCCATCAGCCCTGACCGGGCTCTCTGAGAACCACACTCAGAGAGGAGATGCTGCCTTAAAAATGCCCTTCTTGGGGTGGTGCATTCAAAGGCACTGCTTTTCTTGTAAGCAGAGGAGTTCATTGTGATCGTTTAAATGATCTCTGGAACTGACAACAAGGAATAGGGAAGCAATATCCTGAGGTTGAAACAAGCAGCGAAATCGACGTGTGGATTCATTCAACACAGAAAGCTGGAAAAAGCATAATGAGACCTGCAGGAAACCTCAGCCTTCAGGAGAACATCCTGCAGAGAAAAGTTACCAGGGTTTTCCCACTCTAGCTGCAGCACACCTGCACAGTCTGGACCTCACCTGCCCGAGCCCTCTCCAGGGTTCTCTGTCTCCAAGGGGAAAGCCAGCCCAAGCCCCAGGGCTGGCGGCGCCGTGCGTGCCGCTCGCCGGGAGACATTTGGCTAAACCCTTCTGCGCGATCTGCTGCAGAAGGTGCTAAAAATAACCCAGCCATGCTCAAAGAACAGGCTCTGCTGATGCAAATACCCAACTGCACACAAAAAGGCCCACTTTGCACGGTTAAATGCACTAAGTAGGAAGGTGGGCTTGGGGGGCTCCAGCTCCACCTGTCCCCTATCTGTCTGCGTGGCGCCGGTGCAGCCCCAGCACGGAGTCATTCCGGCAGCCCGAGGGGGTCGTCACGCCAGGGCCCTGCCTGGGACTGTTGCTGTGCCGACTTGTGGAGGTGTCACAAAGCCTTTAATAAACAACACATACTAATAAGGGGGGGTTTACTTACACTTGCATGGAGTTTTCCTTTTTTTGACATCGCTAAAAATTTGTTGCTGAAAACTCCTCGTATTCCTACAATCCCCTGAGACACAGCAAATATTTCCAAAATACCTAGGATGACAGAAATCCCAGAATAAATCACAGTTCTTTTCACATCGGTGTGACAAAGAAAAAATAAATACTACTCAGTCTGACAGGTTTGCATTTCCTCTCCCACGTCCCTGCTCCTCAGCTGCCTGGCTCCACCCAGCTCCTGCTCCATCCCTCTGCCCCACAGAGCAACCCTCCATCCACTCTGGGACAGATCAAGGGTGGTGGCTGGGACTTTTTTTTTTTTTTTTAAAGTTCCATTTTGGGGCACAATTCCTGGCTTGGCTGTAGCAGAACAAGTTAACTCCTGGGGAAATCCCTCCCAAGGGTGGGAAAAGCCCCCTGTACCCACACCAGCCTGCTGGGATCAGAGTTGCCCATCCTCATCCCGCAGACACTGAACTCGGGAAGTCAGTGTCACACAACCCAGCTGGGACTAGAGGTACCAATGCTGCTCCCTCAGACCCCGTCCTCTCAGCAGGACTTGGGAAATGGGACACTGCACAGCCCAGCCATGGAAAAAAATGGGAGTTTTCTGAGCACAATGGGTGTTCCGGCCCCCGAAGGGGCACGTGTGACCTGCAACTCATCTGACACAAGAGCTGCAACCTCCAAGCATCCCTCAGCAACAGCACCGACACATCACCTCCCCAAGTGGTGTGGGGTGACTCGGGCAGAGGGCCAGGCATCCCCCCAAACCCTGCAAGCTGGGGGGCAGCACCATGTGCCCTGGCCCAAGAGGAAGGAGCCCGCAGAGCATCTTGCCTGGCCCCTAAAGGGCCGTGGGATTAACATGCCAGGAGCAAACACGAAGCCACGTTAAATCCCCCAAGGCTGGGTATCGGATCACCACTTCCCATGTTTATTTTAAGGAGAAAGTGCATCTCCCTGAGGCACCCAAGTCCCAGCACCAAGGGCCTGGGGGGCACCTTGGGGGACTGACGGGCTGCCACGCCCCTCGCCCCATGTGCCCCAGGCCACAAGCCGTGAGGCTCTGCGGCCCCACTGCAGCAAGGCAAGTACCTTGTCAAACAAGTGTCTGTCCTCAAGGGCACCCCAAACCCTCCTGCCTTTTGCAGGGTGGCCCTGCAGCCGTGGCAGACATACTCCTGTTTATTGGGGTTGCCCGAGGTCAAGCCCTGTTTCCCAGGAGCCAAACTTGGGATTTCCCTGCCAAAAGCCAACTTCTTCCTCCTGAGGGCCTCCTCACCGCAGCACTCCGGCACAGCGCCCCCCCCCCCCCCCCCGACCAGCACAAGTGCCCAGCCAGGGCTGGCTCTGCTCCGACGTGCAGAGCTGGTGTCACCGTGGCCTTTCCGGGGTGGGGGGGAAATCTCAAGGTTAAGGAGGAAGGAACTGCACATAATTCAGGTCTCTGCAAGACAGCTGTAGCACCAAATCTCTGCCAGCCCTTCCAAACTCATGTCTCCCAAAACAGCCATGGCGTGGGTGCCCCGTTTTCCTATCCATCCTCTAAACCTCTCCAGGCCATGTGCCTGCTGTGCCCATGAAGCCACGAGCAGAGCTCCCGGGCTCCCAGCACTTCTGCCCAGGGGTTGTTCTGCCTCGTGGGGCCACGGCACAGTCTAGGGCCCAAATTCTTCGGTCCTGGGCAGATGTGGTGGCTGCTCTGTGAGCGTTCCCAACAGCTGAGCCACGCACGCTGCCAGGGTCACCTCGGGCCCAAGCCCTTGGGCTCTTGAAGCGATTTTTCATCCCCACCTGCCATTTCATTCCCTCTAGCAGGATATCATGGCAACTCCGACCAGAGGATAAGCCATGAGTTAGCACAGCTTTCTCTCAGGGGAACGTCAGCCTCAGTCCTATTTTTAAACTGAATATATCCTATCACTGTGCTGGGAGAATGAGAATGCAGAGAGAGGGATGGAAAAGTTCCACGGGGAAAGGACCGAAAAGGGGCAGCATCTTCTCCCCCAGGTGCCTGGCAAGGGGCTGTGGTGGGAGTGCAGACCTCATGCTCCCACACCTTCCCCATGGACTCACTTCCTCGGGCCGGGCAAACCCCCAGGTGGTACTTCCCATAGGAAGACAGGCAGCTCTCACGGAGCCCGCAGAACACAGCCCTCCCGGCACCCCAAATTCCCCTTCCTGGGCCCGCCAGGGCAACAGCTCACCCCAGGCAAGGGCGACAGGAGCGAGGGGCTCTGTCACCCCTCGCGGGAGCGGGAAGACCGCAAGGATAGGGATGCTCAACCCCACTATCCCGGCCCGGGCACGGCAGCCCCCCAGCCCTCCCGTTCCCCACTCACTGAGCGGACTCGCGTCGTGGGCGCCGTCCACGCGGCCGTCGGGGTGCAGCTGGAGGTGGAAGCCGATGCCCACCCGGCAGTACAGCCGGCCCCGCCGCCGATCCGGGCGGCTCCGCGGGAAGCGGCTCGGCCCCGCCGCCGCCGGGGAGGAGGAAGAGGAGGAGGAAGACGCGGGGGCGTTGCGGCCCCGCTGCGCCCCGCCGGGCACCTGCTCTCGCCGGGCGCGGGCAGGCAGGGCGAGGAGGAGTAGGAGGAGGAGGAAGGACGGGCTCATGCTGCCGGCGGGCGGGAGGAGGGAGGGAGGGCGCCGCATCCCGCTCCGCTCCGAGCCCTGGAGGGGGGGATCGAGCACGGGGGGGAGCCGGGCCGCCCCTCCCCGCTATTTATAACCGGGCGGCGGCCCCGCACCTGTGCCCGGCCCCACGCCCCCCGCTCCCCCCCCCACCCCCCATGCCCGCGGCAGATGCGGGGCTCGGGGAGCATCTATCTGGGAATTAACTTGTCCTCCTCGCCGGGACGAGGCCACGGAGCTGCGGGACTCTGGGGACAGGCTCGGGTTGCAGCCCCCCGCCTGGGGTTCGGGGGGTGACACAGCAGCTGCACGCCCAGTTCAGCCTCGGGCAGGGGGCTCGGGGCAACCCCCGAAACGCAAAGCCGCTCTCCATCACTCGCGGGGCCATGCTCGACCCCGAGAGCAGCCCTTGGGGATAACGGGGGGGGGGGTCCCCCATCACGAACCCCCAACAGCATCTCACGGCCCGCAGGAAAGTGGTGGCTCTTGTCGGTTCACAACACCCTCCTTGGTTCCTGGGCAGGGGGTACACGGCCCCAGCCTCCTGCCACTGTCAGGGTGACCCGCCCACGTGCCAGGTCGCCCCCCCAGCACCAGTGGTCGTATTCCTTCCCAATTACAAAGATGACAACCACACAGCACCGCGGCACAGGAGGAGATGCCGCAGCAACAGCCCATCCATCGCCCTGGCACAACTCCGCATGGATTATGCTTTTCTCCGCTCCGAGGGCCATTCCCGGCCCCCAAAACCACTGGGAAAACGTCACCTCTGCAAAAGCCAACGCGGGCCAAACACGCCCTGTCCCGTCTGGAGCCCCAGCTCCACCCCTCTGTGCCCTCAGTACTCCTGCCAACCGGTGTCTGCCCCTAAACCCCACCTAGGAACCGCCCCTCAGCCATCCCCAGGGGTGCTTCTGGCTGGCGGGCTCATCCAGGCCACGCGCCCAGGGATCAGGTTCGGCAGGAAGGAGGCAGAGCCGGTGGCACGTCGGAGGGTGACCTTCGCCTGCCAAGGAAGCTGAAGGTCGGGGGCACAGAGAGGGACACTTAAGGAGCTGTATCCAGCCTGGTTGACACCTGGCACAGCCTGGTGTGAGCAGATGATCTCACAGCATTGCTGCAATTTCAAACCATTTCCCAGCACATATATATATCCACAGAGCTATATGCACACGTGTTATATATAGCCATGTATACATAGACAGCCCTATATATAGATGCACATACCTGAAGGAAGGTCAGGGCACTCAAATCTTGTTTACTTCTCCCAGCTGTAGTGGTTAGTCTGGCAAAATCCATGACTTCCACTTACCCACCTCCTCTTGAATTACACATACATGCTAATTCCGAATCCGGATCCATGAGGAGGATGAGGACCTGCAGGACTTCTTAACCTCTCGAATGCTGTTTGCACAAGACTTTCTGTGTCAGCACAGCTGAAGAAGGCATGGCCACCTTGCTCCAGGAGGATTTCCTCTTGGGCATCTTGGTGTAAAGGCTGCAGCTGGTACAAGACCATGGCAGCAAAATCCCTGTTCTCCATCTGGGTCAGCAGACCACAAACCACTTCTGCCACTGATAGTTAAGGTGAACTGTTTACACTTACCATCCTGGGGGTGACTGGGCACAGCAGCAGCCCAGGAGCAGAAAGGAGGCACCTGCATGCCCTGGGCAGGGATACCCACCATTAAAAAGGCTTCTATGCGAGGCGCTCACCAGCAAGTCCAGCCTCCCTAATTTAGACCCCATTGTCCACCCTCGGAGTTTCCAACAGAGGTTCTGGTGCCCCCCCAGCTGCCAGGCATCCTCTGCTCACTCACACGTCTGTTTTTCCCCTCCAGTGACGAATTCCTGGAAAATCCAAACTCCTGTGGGATGTGGCCACCAAAGAGGCAACACCAGCCAGGTGAGCTTGCCCAGGCTGGTCCCCAAAACGTGCTTTTGGGAGGGAACCCCACTGCAGCGCACATTCCCTACCCTTTCTGGGGGGCACAGTGAGGGAGCAGAGTATAATTCCTGGTACTCCTCTTTTCTCTGTTGTGACATGGGACAACTGCAGGATACCATCCTCCTTGTCTGGGGACTCCCTTTTCCCCACCAGAGCAATGCCCAACCACCTTCACTGCAGAAAAATGACTCACACAAGTCCCTGTGGCACGTGGCGTGTTTTCACATTCACCATGAAACTCTTAGAACTCACAAGCAGTGCTTTGGGCATGACCTGTATGGTTTTGGGTGCTTTCCATTTGGACCTGTTCACTAGCACAACATGCCGATTTTAAGTACTCCAGGCACTCCTGCAGCACAACTCAGAAAAAATCCCAACATAAAAACAAACCGAACACAAGGTTTAAATCTAAATAAATAAGTAGATGTAATAGTGAACTTCCCGGAGCAATTGTGTGTAATTGCCTTTGGCAGTAGCAACCCTCACAAACACACACTAGCAGCTTTGGAAACCTAGTGCTGATGTTATGTCATTTAAATTATTCAGGGCTCGGTTACAGAGAAAACTCAGCAAATGGAGAGGATAAGCTGGGTTTCAAGTGTAAAATTCCCCATTTGAAGATGAGAAGGACTCTTCTGAGCCTGTTTGATCTGCTGCAGAGCACCAGGCCAGCAAGTTGCACGGCAGGAGTGCTCCCCCCTCCCAATGTCAGCCTGGTGCTATTTAATTGCCACTTAAAAATATGCGAGGCAAAGCATGAGGAGACATGAGACCGGCCAGAAGAGCCTGCAAAAAAAACCTTTGCGAGGAGGATGTGCCTAAAGGAGACTCACCGCAGTCGAGTGGAGGTGGCTGGTCCCCAGGTCACCCTACAAGTCCCTCTGCAGGTATCCCCACTCCTGGAAACAGTGAAAACTGTGGCTGCTTGAGGAGCTCTGCAGAGCCAAATGTGTTACCAGGAGGACGGGCATTGAGACAGGTTAATTCAATTAAGATGATTACCCAGGTGCTGTGGGGAGCACAGGTGCAAGGGGGTAACATGCCCCTGTGGGCATGAATGTCACCGAGATCACTCGGAAGCCACCTCACAAGCCTGGATGAGGAAATAATACAAATTCTAACAAGTGAAAAGCAGTATCTCTTCAAATAAAGCTCAGAGCACGCCAGGCCTTTTCCAGCATTCTGCAGGACAGCACTGTAACAGAAACTTCCCCCATGCGTTTTGCTTTTTGTGTGTATTTGTTTTAAACCCACCATCAACACGTTCTGTGCTGGGTCAGGTCTTTCTCCACTCCAAAGCAGACTTTAGCAGCAGGGAAAGTAGGGAAGAAATACTGTACAGCTCACATGATTTTTTGAAACGAGAGAACTAGTTCAGCCTTCCCTAGACATCCACAGCTGAACAATGCATTTTCAAGAGCTGGGTATTGCAATGAAATCCTAAGAGCTGATTTTCCAATTTTAACCAATTAGAGGTTATCTAGAGATAGACACCATACAAAGAGGAGCTCAGTCTCCTCGCAACAATGGCAGCAAACAGTGCCAGCGGCCGGGCAGCAGATCTCCATCTGTCCAGCACGCTGCTCGGCATCTTCATGCGCAGCAGAAAACTCAAAGATTTTGGGATGCGCTCTGCAGGCTCACTGTGAGGATGCTCAGAGGTTGCATCGTGAAAGCTTTGTCTGTACACCTCTCTCCAGACCTAAGGAAAGGAGTCCATGTGAAAGCAGCTCTGTACAGCCTGGGCCCACGCTGACGGGGAGTTCAGTTGCCTGTGTCCAACTGCCCGATGCTAATCCATTCCCAAACCTGCTGCCGTGTGGAGCCAGAGGCACAGCTCCTGCTGGCTTTGGCAGGACAGGATCAGGCCCTGAGGCAGGCAGCTGCTCCCAGCTCCAGCCCAAAGGTGCACAGGCGGTAGGGTCTGCTGCCCGTGGCTGCCCGACTACTGTGCTTTCAAACAGAAACCTCTGTGGGTTCAAAGCTGCCTTCTGGTCCCCAGGAACAGCATTAATACCAGGATTTGCTGGATTATTATTATTGTTGTTATTTGCAGTGTGGCCTGGCTACAGGTCAGATGGAGCAGTCTTACCTTAAGTGCTGCAGGGCCCAGGGAAGGGGCTCCCCAAATCTGAAGGCTGCTTGTTCTTATTTCCAACTCCCACTTACTGCTCCTCTGCAGCACATTGAAGATGTGGGTGGGTTTTGGAGGCAGATGCGTCTGTGGGCTCTGGCACAGGCTTACAGGGGCAGCTCTGTCCCAAAGAAATGCCTATGCCATGCCCTGGCACTGAATTTTCTGGGCTGTGATGCCGGGTGAAGACCTTGCACCAGGGAAAGCCAGCTGGTGCCACAGCCCAGCCAGCTTCTGCGCCGTGTAGAGACACAGCACAGCATCAACCACTGTCAGGGAAAGACATTTAATGAAAAAAAAGGAGGAAAAAAAAAGAGGGAGATTCTCTTCCTGTTTCCCATGCAGCAGCAGCAACGTTGACAAAGGAGCAGTGTGTGGCAATGGTACTCAGGCTGACCTGAGGAGAGCTCTGGGGAGTGAGGGACCTGCTGTGGCCAAGCTCTGAGCCCAAATGGCCCAAGGGGAACTCTTGTGAACCCCCTCCATACAACACCCAACTGTACAGGATCATGGTCACTGCCTGCCTTTATTATGGCATGTTCTGCTTGTGCAAGAAGCTTTAGCTCGGGTTTGATTTATCACTTCAGAGTTTGATACCCGATTTCACCAAAGCAAAATCTTGGATTAAATTTCCTGCTCACTAGTCTGTAGATTTTTGTACTTCCATAGAGAAACAGTGTGAGCTTTTTGTTGCAGTAACAACGCAGGCACCCGCTGCACCACACGTGCCCTGCCTAACAGTGTTTTTAAGGGGGCTGACTGCAGACTGTCCAAACCCAATTGGAAAAGTCCTGGAGCTTAACACTGCACCTTCTGAGAGGGTCACAAGGAACACATAGAAAGCAAGATGCTGCAGGATGCTGCCAGGGCAGGGCAGGGGCACAGCACACTACAGGGCGGTGAAAGCCCATAAAATATTTGGAGTAGATGGAAGAGATTCTGAAACCTGTAGGTGTGTGCTGGGTTCCCGAGTGCTCCTTCGTGCAGGGGAAGCACCATCCCTCCAGCAGCACCAGGACCCAGGATAAGCGCAGGGAGTCAGGGAGAGCATAATTAACACCGCCTCTATGAACCTCCCTGGGTGCGGGAGGGAGGCAGCCCCAAAGTCGTCCCGGGGCTGCTGGAGAAGAGAAGCTGTCGCGGGAGAGGAATCCGGAGCATGATCTCCGCGGAAGGAGCCCGCCGGGGCCCCGAGCATACCCGTTAGCCCCGCGGCGGCCCCACTAGATGGCGGTGCCCACCCGCCTCTGCCGCCCCCGGCATCCCCACAGCCCGCCCGCATCCCCCGGAGCCCCGGCGCAGCATCCCGGGGAACCCCCAAAAAAGGGACGGGCAGGGGTGACACCGCTTTTAAGGAAAATTCACGGGATAATCAGTGTCTCGCCCCCGCAATTAACGGCAGCAGGTGGAGCCATGCGAATTCCTAAGGCAGGGAACGACAGCCGAGGGACCGCTTCGGCTCCCGGCGTAGCTAGGGGTTATTGGTACCGTGCCGGGGTCAGTGCGCTGAGAGGGTGAGCAGCATCAGCGGGAAGCTGGACTGTCCGTGGCAAGGGCTTTCCTAGGCTCTCCTACCTGGAGCTCCATGCACTTCCCCAGGAACTGTAAAGGCTTTGCAGCAGGTCCAGGTACTCCGTGCAACCCCCAAACCCCATGGCAGCAGACGCCGGTGGCACCCGGACCCCATTTACATGGCACTGTGGGGCTCTCACGCTCTGCCGTGGGCTCCGGCCTTGCACGGCTCCGGCTTTGGGATATTTTCCCTGCCAGTGACCGGCTGAGCCACGCACAGCCTCGGTGCCAGAGTGATGGCAGCCTGTATGTGGAAATGGGTTTCCTGCACATCCCCGAGTTGCTGCATCCCCAGTGCCCTCCCGTGCCCCCCAAAGCACGCGGGTCTGACAATGCACCCGCTGCAGATGATGCCCTTCGGACCGGGCTGTGCACCCATGCCCGGGAGTATCCCATCCCCCTTTTTCTGGTCCTCCCGTGTGTCCCTGGCTGCGATGCCATCATCCCGGTAATGCAGCAGGACAGAGGGGACCACCCCCCCCGGCCCCTTCAGCACTCCCTACCCTAAGACACCGTGGGCTGGGGGCTCCCCTGGCTCCTGTCACCCCGGGCAACTTTCAGGCAACCTCTGTGGCTGTGCCCACCCTGCAAGCCGGGGACCACAAATAGCCCTGGCAAGGGTGGGAGGCAACACAGGGTCCTGGAAGACGTGAGGTGGGAAAATATGAAAATACAGAAAAACAGAAAGAAAAAAGAAAGACATGCAAAAAGGAAAAGAGAAGCAAAAAGAAAGAAATTAAAGACAATCCAAAACACGAAGGGAAGAGGAAAGGAAGGGAAAGACAGGATGAAAGAACGAGATAAAGGCTGAATAAAATGCCGGACAAAAGCAAAGATGCACAGAGGAAGGACGGACAGATGTCGGAGGGGCCGAAGGAAGGCAGGCGAGCAGGGAAGGAGAGCGGAGAGAAGAGGCGGCGTGGTCGGGGTTCTCTGCCCTTCCCCGCGGCCCGGTGCGGCTGGGGGCCCCGTTGACACCCCGCAGCCCGGGGGCCACCCTCTCGTCACCGCCCATTCCCCCGCATCGATTAACGTCCAGGTGCTTTGAAGAAAATAAAGTCATTTATTGTCAAAGCATCCAACATACCCGGATAAACTATAAAGTTTAATAAATCTTTTTTTCCAGAGGGGCGAGGAAAAAAAAAAACCAAAACAAACCCAAATGGGAAAGGGAAGGTAACACGGAACTACCGAGACTCCATTCCACGGGCACCAGTGACACTCGGGGGGAAGGGGCGCGGGCGGCGGGGCCGGGCGGAGGGAGCGCCCGGTGCATGCAGGACCCCGGCCCGCCGCCCGCCGGCCCCGCCGCGCCCCCCTCGCCCTTAGCTTCATATCCAAAATAAAAATTTACCCTGACATAGAATTATTATTACATCTAAACCATAAGTGCTTAATAATTTAAGTAGAAACGTATGACAAATGCATCAATATGTTGCAATATATGACATTTTAAAAAATGTATTTTTAAAGTCATTTGATTTTTTTTTTCCTTTTTCCCGGTGCTTCTCTTTTCTCTTTTCTCTTTTCTCTTTTCTCTTTTCTCTTTTCTCTTTTCTCTTTTCTCTTTTCTCTTTTCTCTTTTCTCTCTTTTTTTTTTTTTTTTTAACTTTTACCTTCTCTTTTTCCTTCTTCTTCACCTTCTCCTCTCCCCCGCCCTCCCCGCCCCTCCCCGGACAGTGGAAACGCGTGCATCGAAAGGGATGGGTGGGAGCGGCGGGCGGGGCGGGGGTCCCCCGGGCGGGGGTCCCGGGCGGGTTCCCGGGACCGGAGGGCTGTCCGCGCTAGTTGTGGGAGGTCATGTGGCGGGAGAGGTGATGGCGCTCGCGGAAGGATTCGTTGCAGATGGGGCATTTGAGCTTCTCCTCGCGGCGGCGCTTGACGAGGGGCTCCAGCGCGTATTCCTTCTTGTGGTGGGAGCGCATGTGGTAGACCAGGTCCGAGGTCATGCGGAAGGACGCGTTGCACTTGGCGCACCAGTTTTGAGCCGGCAGGCACAGCGAGGTGAACGACGGCGGCAGCAGCGTCAGCGCCGACGGCAGCTGCAGCTGCAGCGGCCCCGCCGCCGCCGCCGCCACCGCCGCCGCCGCCGAGCTCTTGGGCCAGAAGGCCGTGGTGTAGAGGAAGGGGCTCTGCTTGGGCAGCCCCCCGCCGCCGCCGCCGCCGCCGCCCGCCGCCTCCCCGCCGCCCGGCAGCTTGGCGGCCAGCGCCTCGGCGGCGTACAGACGGGCGGGGGCGGCGGCGCCGTCAGGGCAGGGCTCGCCCAGCCCGCCCAGCTTGGGACCCAGCACCAGCGGCGGAACGTGCGGGAAGGAGCGGGCGGGCTGCGAGAAGGCGCTTTTTCGCTCCTCGGCTCCGCCGCCGCCGGGCCCCCCGGGGCCGGCCCCGAGCTGCGGCACCGTGCTGAAGGCGCTGCCCCGCGCCGGGCTGCCGCCGTCCAGGCGGGCGGCCAGAGGGCCCCCCGCACCGCTACGGGGGCACAGCCCCGGCTCCGCGCCGCCCGCGCCCGGGGAGCCGCGCTCTGGGCCCTCTTCGGGGCCGCCGTCGGGCTCGGGGCCGCGGGCCGCCTTCTTCACCTCCACGAAGGCGCTGCGCTTGGACTCGCCGGTCTCCGGGCTGGGCGGCGCGAAGAGGCGTCCGCCCTCCTCGAGCCCGCAGTAGGAGCCGGCGGCGCGGTACTGCTGCTGCGGGGCGCAGCCCGGCTCCTCCTTGGGCGCCGCCGGCAGCCCCGGCCGCTCCGCCGGGAAGCGGCCCCGCGCCGCGCCGGGCCCGCGCTCTTCCTCCTCGGGGAAACGCCGCTTCGCCTTCCCGGCCGCCGCCTCAGGGCCGGCCTCGGGGGGCGCCGGCCGCCCCGGGGACCCGCCGCGCCCGCCGCGGGAGTTCTCCAGCTCCCGCGCCAGGTTGTGGAAGTCCGTGGAGGGCTTGGTGCTGGCGGCGGGGCCGCCGTCCGGCCCGGGGAAGGGGTGGTGCGGCGGCCCGCCGGGCTTCCCGAACTTGCCGGGCTCTTGCTCCTTGCCGGCGCCGTCCTTGACGCTGGCGGCCTCGGCGGCGGGGCCGGTGTCGGGGCCGTGCAGCCTCTTGGGGCAGCGGAACCGGAGGTGTGCGGCGAAGGGCAGTTCGAACTGGAAGCGCTGGCTGCACTCAGGGCAGGCGAAGGGCGGCGAGCCTGCGTCGGGCGGGCACGACAGAGAGAGAGAGCGAGAGAGAGAGCACCGTCAGCCGGGGCCGCCGATGGGCTATCCGCCGAGAGTTTGGGGATCGGGAGCGGGGGATCCCGAATCCAGCCGCCGCCTCCCGATTCCCCCCGTCGGCGGGGATCCCCCTCCTTCCTCCCGCCCCGGACCGCGCACGGCACCCACCGTTGGTGCGGGCGGGGGCCCGGGCCGGGCCGAGCAGCAGCAGCTCGGTGAGCTCCTTCCCGTACCACACCAGCAGCTCCTCGTCCTTGGCGATGCGGCGTAGGGAGCGATAAAAGAGCTGCCCGCTCTTGATGTAGGCCTCCAGGTTCTGCTCCTCCCGCTCCCGCGCCGACTGCACCAGCCGCAGCCACATCAGCCCCTCCGACGAGCCGTTGGCCGCCGACGTGTCCACCTGAAACCCCGCGTTAATCCACCGGACCGACAGACCGACCGACCGACAGCACGGGCCCAGGCAAGAGTAGGAGCGGCGGCGGCGGCGCGGCTCTGCCCTCGGGGACAGCCTCCCGGCGGCGGGGGCTCCCCGGGCCGAGCTGCGCTCCGCGGCGGGGACGCGCACGGGCACCGGCCGACGTGGCGAGCGGCTGGGCCCGGGAACGAGCGGCTCTTACCCGGAATATGTAGGGGACGGTGCGCTTGTCGGTGGACTTGAGGGCGATAAAGGCGATGCTGTCGTACAGGGACGTGTGGCTCAGGACGCAGGGGCCGAAAATAGCATTTTCTGGGATGTCGCAGGTGGTGTAAACGCTGGTAAAAATGTCAGTCAAGCACTGCTGGACCGTCTTGGCATCCCCGTCCCATATTCCCCGCTGGACGCCGGCGTCCTCCATCCCTGCGGGTGGAGAGAGGGGCAGAGAGGGGCCGTTACCGCAGCGGGTCCCGCTCAGCGGTACACCGGGATGCCCCGGAAAACAAAATAAAATCGACTTGAATTACTAAATAGAACATTAACAAAAAACCTCCAAAAATTTAAAATAAAAAAAGGAAGAAGAAAATAAGAGAAAAAAGGCAGGCGAGCAGTTTATCCGGTGTGGAAAAAACTGAAAGCAGGCTAGGAGCTGCGAGCGGAGGCGAGGTGCGGGGACTCTGCCGCGCTGATCAATTTTTTTAGCGATCGCGGCGGAGCCAGCTCCGGGAAGGGACCCGGGAATCCCACCGGCCAAGTGCTGTCCCGAGCAGGCGCCGGGCACCCAGCGGCGGCGGGTCTCTCTCCGGAACCCCCGGAGCCGGGCCGGGCTGCGGGCTATGCCGGGGGAGCGGGTGGGTTCCAGTGGCTTGTCATTGTCGCCGATTGCGTGTCAGCTCACCTCCCGCTCCGCGCGACAAGGGGAACGTATGGCTGCTCATTATCATAATCCAGCACTTTCCCTCCGAGACTTTAATTAAAAGCAGCAAGCAGAGGTAATTATTTTTACCTCGACACGCTTATTTATGGAGCAGGGTGAGCCCCGGCTGCCGCGCGTTACGAGGGGAGGGATGCGGTCGGCGGGCAGCTGGTGGGGCGCGGGCAGCGGGCAGGGTGCGGGGCCGGCGGCGCCGAGGCCGGGGAGGGAGCATCGCGCCCGGCTGCGGTGCCCTCGCCCTTCCCGACCAGATTAGCGCACGGCTGCCTCCCCCCGCCCCATCTGCCATCGAAATCCGTCATTTGGGGCTGGCTCGGGAAAAGACCGGTGCTCCTCCCGGTGCGCCTGCTGACGGCTGCCGCCGCTCGCACCGGGCACGGCTCCGCCGAGCCGCCGCTCTCCCCCGATTTCGGGGTACGACCGGGTCCCCGCACCGCCAGGAACTTCATCCCCCCGGAGCGGCGGCGGGGGTCCCGGCCCCTCCCCGGGAACAGAGACCGGGGGGATGGCGCTCCGGCCGCCTCCCCGGCGCCCTCCCCGTTCCGCCGCTGCCCGACGCATCCCTTCCCCGAAGGAATGATTTCGGCAAACGAAACCACCGGCAGCGAGCGGCCCCCGCCGAACTTTCCCCCCGGCGGCGGTGGGCCCCGTACAGCTCCCCACGGCGCCGCATCCCCCCGACTCCCCGGGCCGCCCCCGGCCCCGCGGCGCTGCCTCCCCCGTCCGCCCTTTGTCCGGGCCGGGCGGCGCCGGGGCCGCTCCCGGAGGCTCCCCCGCCGGTCTCCGCAGCCCGGGCAGGGCCGCCGGCAGCACGGTCATCCCCGGCATTGTTCCCGCTCTGGGGCGGCGGGGGGTGGCGGGGCCCCTCCGCCGGTACTCACCAGGGACGGTGGGGATAATCCTCGCCCCGACAGTGGCACAAAGGCGGCTTCGGGCTGGCTGCCTCGGGCTCTCAGCGCCGCTCCATGCCGGACCGGGCCGTGCGGGCGGCGGAGCGGGAGGCGAGCGGTGCAGACGGACCCGGTGCAGTGAGGGGCTGGCACGCAGACACACACTTTTTGTTTGCTGCACATAATCTGCCCAATGACGCGTGACAGCCCACGTCCCTCCCGTTAACCCCTTCAGGGCTGCCCGCTCGCGGCCCGCCCGCCCCTCACCTGGACCCGCAGCCACCGGGCACCTTCGGGCAATGGGGTGGGAAATGCGGGGCGCGCCCCCCCACCGACCCTCTCCCGGGGCAGCGGGCGTGTTTGGGGCCGCGACTCCGCTTCGGCCCGGCGGGGGTGCGGGGTGGGGAGCTGAGGTGCCCGACGGCCGCTCCGCCCGGCGCTGGGATCCCGGCGGCGCCTTCCCGCCCCGTCCCCGCACCTGCCAGGTAGGGATAATCGGACACGCAGAAAAAAACCTCCTCGGCGGGACGGAGGCGAGTGGGGATGCCCTCGCCGGGCTCCGCGGAGCGGCCCTCCTGCGCTGCCGGCGCCCGGCGGAGGCCCGGCGTGAGAAGAAGCTGCACCAGGCAGCCCCGCGCTCCCCGCCGGAGCCGGGTTGCCGCAGGAGCGGGGCAGAGGGCAGCCCCGGCCGGAGCCCCCAGCCCATTCCTAGCCATTCCGGGGCGGGGAACGGCCACGGGCTTTCACCCTGTGCACGCGGGGCTCCCGCATTCACCGACACGCGGACACTCATTTCTGTGCCGAAATAAGGGGTTTACCGCGTGGAAAAGTGTTTATCGGTCCCTCCCTGATCGTCGTCATTTCAGATACAAAACAGATTAAAAAAAAGAATAATTAAAAATAGAATTTGAAACCCCTTAAACTAAACAAAAGGAGAGACAAAGCGTTTTCCAGGGGCGAACAGAGCGGGCTTTGCAATCAGAGAGTGCGCTGATGTTTGGCTTTCAAATTCACTTATTCTCCACATAATTACGATTTTCCTTGCATTAGGATTAAAGACTGCATATAATATGCTTTCAACATTTATCTTATTAATTCGACAAAACCCAGTGTCTCCTAAAACGGAGAGTCTCATAATATTAAAAATATAGGAGTCTGTAAAAATTTGGATGTCAATTCCTGCTTCTAATGTGGTGGGGTTTTTTTCCTATTCCTTTTTTTTTTTTTTTTTTCCTTTTTTCCTTCAGTGCTGCAGCTTTCCCTGTACGATATAAATTGTCCGAATGACTGTCATTAGTGGGGGGAAAGAAAACCTACGCTCTAATTTTATTAGCGAGAATTTTAAGGGACACCACGGCACATAAACGATCTCGAAATCGCTTCGGCATGATCTAAACTACCGAAATTCCCTGGGACTGGAAAAGACCGCGGCGGAATTTCTGAGCTTTTATCCAGCCTCTGATGCTACTCTGAAAGGGGATCCCAGGGAACAGCATCCTTCGACGCGCAGAAGGGCACTGGAATGGACGCAGGCTCTTTCTTTTGGAGTTTCTGCTGGGGGAGTGCCCCCGCCAGGAGCGCCCACCGCAAACCCCGGGGCCCCGCCGAGCCCCGTGCCGGCGGCGCTCCCCCAGCCTCCTGGAAATGCCTCACCGGGATTTTGGGGGGACACGGCGCAGGTGCGGTGGGCCCGATCCGGCTCCCGCCGCGCTGCCAGCGGGCGCGGTGTCACCCTACGGGGCCGTGTGATCGCTCCCCGCCGCCTCCCGGCTGCTGCACGCTCCTATCTCGGTACATCCCTGCATTTTCTATTCGCTTATTTTTCCAGAAAACCTCCTGCGGAGAGCCAAGGACAACCCGGGCTGAGGAGCTCCGGCCGTTTTCCCAGGGAACCCCGCAGCCGGCAACCCCCGCCACTCCCCGCCCTCCAAAAGCACAGCCCCTGCTCTGCCGAGCCCCTCTCGATGGCACCAGCACGGCACAACCAACTATCGGGCAAGGGGACGCCCCAGGAGCAGCGGACAAGCCCGGCACCTGGGTTCAGAAGGGGTTGGCCTGGTGAGCCAAATTCCCACAGACAGGCCAGCCCTTACGGGCATCAAGCCCCGGAGGGGTGGCCCAAGGTCCGCTGCTCCCTGGCCGGGAGCTGGATTCAGGCGGCTGCAGGGGCCGAAGGGCTGGCAGAGTGAGGATGCCTGGATGCTTGGACATCGTTATCACTAACCACCGTGATAACCATCTTCTGCCCATGATGCGTTATCATGGGGATGGCTGCAAGGGACGGAGCACCTGCTCCTGGGGGTGTCAGTCTTCTCTTTCCTCCCTGAGCTTCACCCAGGAAGGGAAGAGCAGAGAGACCAGGAAAGGCTGCTCAACCTGTGCTCAGAGACACTCCTGCATCCTTTGGGAAACACTGCCTGAGTTGTGACATGAGCCAGGCCTACGGGTGTGTGGTTACTCCTATGAGGACACGCATACACAGCTGAGAGTCAGCTCCCAGGTGACTGCAATAAAGTCACTCATAAAATAAAATCACCGAGAGAACACACAAGTTCCCAGAAGCACACGAGCCCAGCCACACTCACTCCCGCGGTGCCAGGGCACCGTGGGGAAGGGGCATGAAGGGACGCTCAAAACTGCCTTGCTGCCCTCTCTGCCTGCTGCTGCCTGAGGCAGGGTCAGCTGTGGTCCCCAGGAGGTGCACACCAGGTGGAATGGAAAATCCACTGAAAAAGAAACGCGGAGCCACAAGCTTTCCTGGTGCCTGGAGAAATGCAGCCAGAATGGTTCCCTTCCCTGGAGACAGACAGGCTCTGTAGTGGAAATAAATCGGGGCCTCAGCTGAATGGCAAACCGTTCTTTCTGCTTGTCACCAGGCTCGTGGATGGCGCCTTTCCTGGGGAAGCCCTGTGCTGGGGTGCCAGAGACATCACCAGCACGCTGCAGACACGGCGCACGGAGGAACAGTGTTTTTCCCACTGCTAGTTCTGCCGAGCAGCATGGGGATCCCACTGGTAATCCTCAGACCCACAACCAGATGAATGTTTGCCTACCTCCAGGTCCTTGCCAGGGCCAAGGAACACCAGCAATGTCCTGTCCTGTTTCCAGCTCAGCTCCCAAACACACCGGGTGTGCCTGTCACTTCCTATTCCCTCTGACCCTTCAGCCTCACCTCACCAATGCTGGACTCCCAGGTAAGGTCACCGCCACGCCACAAAACTGCTAATCCCTAAAAAAGGCCGGACACCAGCTTCAGCTGTGGTTCACCCCAAGGAGCAAATGCTCCTGCTCCCCAGGAACCCCAGCGGAACCTGACATACCTTCCTCACCTGCTGTCTCATGGTTAAGCACACCATAGGCACCTCGGCTCTTTCCTCACCTCGGATGGTGCCCAAACTTCCCCTCTATTTTTTTCCGAGCAAACACAGAGCCTAGTTAGAAATATTAATTTGCATATTCACCAAAGGGTCACAGAAATATTTTTTTTTTACTGACCAAAACCTAGACCACTGAACACAATATAGGTGGCTGGTTAAAAGGTTCATACATAGCCCACTATCACTGCTGACATTCTATCCCAAAATTATTTTTCTCAGGCTTTCTGCTTCTCCTCCTTACTTGCCCTGACAGCAGCATCAAGGTTTAAAACCTGGAAAGCTTTCACCTAGCTTCACCTTCCTTTAAGTGTTTAACAGCCTGACAGAAGACATGATTGGCTATGAAGGACAGGAAAGGGAGAGAAATGGAAGAAGGGGAACCCCTGCAGGACTGAAATCTGCTTCTGCCTCCTGTACACCCTCGGGCCTTTCTGTCCCTCTGTGCCACCACCAGCGTCCCATGCTGGGGCTGAGCCCACCCCACCCCACGGCCCTGGCCATGCCTCCATGTGAGGCCAGGCAGAAGCCACGCTGCAGCTGGAGGACAGCGCAGAGGACGGGCCCCAGAGGGATGGTCCCACAGCCCTCGGCCCTGTGCTGCCCAGTGTGGGGTGCATGGGGTCGGGCAGTGCCGGGCTCCATCTCCTCAGGAGACCTGAGCTCAGAGTGGTGGCCTGGACATCTCTTTGGTGGCCACATGGCTTCCCTGCTGTCGTGTGTCCATGAGGATGTCACTCACAACTCCCCACCGGACACTGGGTGGCCGTTGAGCTACATGTGGCCAAGCTTTGGCAGGAGCTGACTGCCCAGCATATTCCCGTCAGGTGGATAATCCCCACGCAGGGATGGCCTTTCCCTTCCTGGTGCTGCCTGGGGGCTCTGAAGGCCTTGGCTTCTCCAGTGAGTGACAGTCCCTAAAGTTAGCAAAGGTTTGCTAAAGCCTGGCGCAGAGGGGGTGGGGAGAGCAGTGAAAGGACAGACAGACGGGGCAGGGGGGCGGGAAAAAATAAAGATGCTGAGCATTTCAGCTCCAGCTCTGCTACAGCAACTTGACGTGGGGTGTGTGAAGGAGCTTGAAACTTAAAAAGATTTATTTTCTCTAGTCATAAATCTCATCCCGTTGTTCCTCTGACCAACCAAGCATGATAAAGTCCTTTTCCATAAAGTATTCAGTATTAAAGCCACAAAGCTCACCCAATCAGTAGCCATCTGCTTCTCCCATAACTGCTGCTCCAGAAGCAGGGAAAAGCAGCCAGAAGAGAAAGGGCACCACTGTTACGGCTCTGGGACAAATGAGGAGGCACTGAATAGCAGCCGAAACCTTTGGTTTGCCTTGTATATCTGTATCTATAGAGACAGAGGAAGAAAGGAAGCATTATATTGATACAACAATTGTAAAACAAAAAAAGGAAGAGGCATCTAAAGGGCAATACAGCGGGCATCAGAGGGCCCCGCGGGGAGGGATGCTCGCAGACCTTTAATTGCTTTGCAATTGAAAGATAAAGAGGCCGAGGAAAAAAAAAACGGGAGAGCGGCAAAGCGACCTGCGTTACACGGTGCATCGGCGCCTGAAATCTCGCAGCCAGCGAGCCGGAGCATTGCTCATTGGGGTACGATATTCCCGGGACCGACCCCCCCAAAGACTCTCCCCGGCTGCATCTCGGCCCGGCCACGCCGCACTGAACTTGGCTTCTAGCCGGCTGGGAGGGAACAACCCCCAGGCCCCCCCCCGGAGCTCCCCGTAATGTAGGACACGTCCCGCAGCCGCCCCAGCCTTCCAGGCTGCCCCCGGAGGGTGCTTGGGGGGACCCCTCCTCGCTGCAACCCCGGCCGAGCTGCTCCCGGGAGCACAGAAAAAACCGGCAACGATGTCACCC
The DNA here is from genome assembly GCF_041296385.1 of Aphelocoma coerulescens. Taxonomy (NCBI): domain Eukaryota; kingdom Metazoa; phylum Chordata; class Aves; order Passeriformes; family Corvidae; genus Aphelocoma; species Aphelocoma coerulescens. The sequence goes on from NC_091017.1 coordinate 513,171, forward strand.
CCAAAAGGAGAGTGTCGGACCGAAGAGGAGGTGCAGAAGCCTGGGGGGGCTGCAGGAGCACCGGGCGGGCAGCGCTCACCCGAGAGCGGCCCCCGCCCCTTGCTGCGCCGCCGCCCGCCGGGCAAACAGCGGGTTAATGACCGAGTTAGGTCATTAACAGATTTACGTCCCTGAGGGCCGGGGGTTCCACCCGGGACCCCACTGCACGCTCTGGGGAGGGGACATCGCCCCCAGCCCGCGGGGACACGGGCAGAGACCCACGGACACGGGCCGGGATTAGCGGCAGCGGGCCGGGATTAGCGGCCGCCCGCTCTGCTGCCGCTCTCCGGGATTACGCCCGGATTAGGATGCAACCCCGTCCTCACTCCCGCGCCGGGCGGGGTGAGGGGGAGTCCCGGAAGCTCGGAGGGTCTCGGGGTGCCTGGGGGTCGGTGTTCCCCTGGCCCCCCGCTGCGCCCGGCGAATGCTGCTTCCCTCCGATGGAGGGCAGGAGAGGAAAGACGAAGCCCGGGATGCTGCCGGCGGCGAGATGCAGGTGCCAGGCACCTGCTCGCAGCCATCCCAGATCCCGGGGGGCACTCAGCCCCCTGCTCGTTTCCCCATCCTGGGACCCGGCGGGAGGCTAGAGGGACCAGCAGGAGCCGGGGCTGGAAGCACAGGCGACAAAAAAGAAAACATGGTGGGTTTTTCTTTCAAGATCCCCTGGCACGTGAGTGAAAGCAACACAAATACGATTTTTGCACCAATAAAACCGGGGTCGAGGACTGGGAGACGCAAATGCCCTTCCCTCCCTCCGGTTTCGTTTCTCTCGCAGAGCACAAGCGGGACTGAACGCCACGTTGAAGGCACGAGTCACTCCCTGGCTTTTCCCAAGCACTGTCGTGTCCAGCAGCCCTGTATTATGTCAAAAATCTGGCATGGCAGGCAGTGGCACATCTGCTAGGTGTGGATGACATTCATTAGCCAAGGTTTCTCTGCTAAACGGCCTGCCAGAGTCTCAGCAGCGCTGCCCAAAGCCAATCACTCGTCTGCTGCCAGCTCAAAGGCAATCCTGCTTCAGGGATGGCTCCTTTCCATGCTGGCAGGAGAAACAGAGGAAACAATGCATTTAGATGTTTGGGACGTGAGCAGGGTTGCACATGGGAGCAGCAAGCAGATGTAGCAGGAGAGGAGAGATGAAGTTGTGAAGTGTCATTTAATAATTGCAGCACAAGGGAGATGTGCTGGTGAGCTGAGGTTTGGGAGGGGAAAGCATTAACCCCTTTCCAAACCACAGGGCAGACACTGGTGGATGCTTTTTGGAAAGGAAACATAATGAGGCTAATGCAGCAAATGGCCTGCTTGTGCTCATGGAGGACACACAGAACAACACAGGAAGCTCCATGCCAGGACAGCCGGGAAAATGGCCCAGGCCAGGGGAGGGAGCTGCGCTGACCTGCTCAGTGGGCAGCCTGGCTCAGGTGTCCTTCCCCTCTGGGGGTCTACCTGCTGCAGCCTGGACAGCTGCCCTGCTTGTGACATAGTGGGCTCAGTGCTGGCCCTGACAGCTTGGTTCACAGCCCAGAGGGGCAGCTGCACACCCAGGGCAGGCTGGGCACTCACCAGCCTCCCCTACGAGAGATGTGGAGATCAGAGGTGGAAGGAAGGGGCACCCGCTTGGCACCGCTACAAACATCATTCTCTGGGAAGAGAGGCTCCCTTTTTCTCTGCTTGGAAGCTCTGGGAAGGTACTTGATCCTACAAAGGAATTAAAACACCTCAGTCGGAGATAGGCATACGAATGGTAATCTTCCCCTCTTATTAATTCAACAAATTTACAACCACATAATGAAGCTTGAATTTGAGCCACTAGGTGCTTTCCAGGGAACCTGGGAGGCAACCTCAAATAGGTGCTCAGTGAAAGCTCCCCTCAGCCCTGCTTTCCCTTAGCTTCCATTCTGACTTCTATTTCTGTTTACATCCATTCAGGTAGTGGTTCATAAAATGTGTGAGATGCTACCTACACATGCACGCAGCTCTTGCCTCAGATAATTCCTGTGAAACAGCCTCGGTTTCTTAAATGTTCCACTACTTTTTTTGCACCATGAAAGACCACTGGCAGCTTGCACTGCCTTTCCTGCTTCTTTCAGCCAGGCAGGGAATTACAGGCTCATCCCCTAGCGCTGGCCTCTCTGCAATTACCTGTGCTATTAAACCCCCACGTACACCAAGAGCCCTCCCAGGTCGGCACAACTGTTCCACGGTGGAACCCATCTCCGACACCACACGTGCTCTTCCCACAGGCAGCGGCTTCCCCAACGTCCCCTGCCTGGCCATCTGCGGCACAGCTCAGCTGTGAGCCCTTTCCTTCTGCTCCCACCTCCCCAGGAAGTCATTCTGCTCTGGCTGCATTCTGGACTGAGTCTTATTCACCCTTCTGTTTCTGTGCTGGGTTTGTCTCTGTTTTGGTTAGTTGGTCGGCCTCAACCAAGGAATGTCTGCACATTATAAGAGATTTCCCCAATTTCCTACCTTGTGTGGTTTAACATTCGCTATACCACACACACCCCAACACACTTCTGGCAGAGGCTGTGTGAATCCCATAACCTCCCATCCTCAGACACTAGAACTGGGTGGCTTTAAGAGCAGGAGCCAAATCAAGAGACGGAGATGCAATGCTTCTCCCGCCTCTCCAAACATTATACCTTCGTTTAAATATGTGAGTAATCCCATTGGATCTACTCTGGTGCTTAAAGTTAAGCCTATTAAGTGTTCACGGAGCAGTGGTCTGCACAGAGAGGAGCCAGAAGAAAAGGGAAAGGGGAGAGCAGGGCACTGCTCCAGCAGGGAGCCATGGCGGCAAGAAAGAGCTCCCTGCTCCCCTTCCCCTCAGGGTCACCTTCTCCTCCGGCTACTCCCGACAGCCCCAGCACCAGGCTCCCCTCAGTGTTTGGTGCTGCCATCGTCAGCGATATGAGTGCAGTAAAGATGAGGCGAGATGGGCGGGGTGGGGGGGTGGGGAAGTGCTTTAAAAACTTGTCAAAACAAAATCCTGGATTCATTTTTTAATGCCAGGTTGGGCTTTGTGGTCGCCGTGTTGGAAACTATATTTTGGTTTGTTTTCAAGATGCTTCTCATAAAACTCATTGTGTTCATCATCATTATTTTCAGACAATGATATGGGAGAGAGAGCAGAGTTATCCCTGCTCCTACAAGGAGTGCTCTGTAGGAAAGCACTCATGCACGTGGTTTCCTTTGCTCTCCAACAATTTCAAGCATGTACTTAGATTTAAGCCTGAGTACTACTTTTTGTAAAAGGAAGCATCTCTTAGAAACAGGACTTGATTCAAAACCTGCACATCCATGGAGCTCTGGCTCTTGACTCTGCTTCAAGCACTGGAAAACCTCCTGCCTTGGCCGCACAAAGCCGTGTCCCACCCTTTGATGCATTTCTTGGCACGTGCACATTCTAATTCCCGACACCACCCTTTCTTTCCCTTTTCTTAGCTGGCTTTTCTCTGGGCACAATGCATCATGTTTTCCTGTATGTACTACTCCATACTGCTTGCACAATGTTTTGCATGATCTAATATTCTTTGTTCAAAACTGCAAAAAAATCTAAATAAAGACTATAGCGTGTCGCATCAGTATAGGCATCAGCTAACGTTTTCCACGACATATGGTACTTCAGAAGCCATATGTACCACTGTTTAGTGATTCTGGCAAAGAGGCGCAGAATGGTGAAATCCAACTGCCAGGATTTCTGAAAACAAATATGTAAATGCTCCAGTGCTTTTGTTATTCATAACATACCTCTAACACAGCACATACAATATGCTGTTCATTCTGTAACGAGTATACTACTAAACTATATTTGCTTCCGTTCTCATTTTAAAAGATTTTTTTCTTCTGTATATGATTCCGCCATCCTCTCTATCAAAATCAATCTAAATTGCAACTCAGAAAAGGCAAATTTATCTATTTTAAAGGATATGCTATGGGGAAGATTGGGTACCTACGCAAGGGTCTCACATCAGAACAAAGACAGACGTTATCTCTGCAGCCTGACGAGTGGAATGAAAGCAAGGAAGGGAAGTGCACTTAAGCAGATCAGTTGTGTGGACCCAAGCTTGTTCAGCCACGAATAACCTCCTGGGGAACACAGGTGGGTTGGCCCCGCTCATGGGCTACTGCAAAGCAAGCAGGCGGACACAGCTTTTGTGAACAGGCCCTGGAAAACAATAGCTGGGATGGAAACTGAGGACTTCAGACACGTGGTCCAAGGCGGATGGTGGCTGCCGAACTCCGACCTGGGCTGGGATCAGTCCTGGTGAGCTGGGGCTTGGCCAGCAGCCGTGGACAAAGGGGATGGTCCGTGGCCAGGGGCTTGTTCCCAGAAGGGCTGGCAGCACCGACACCGAGGTGTTGGGGCAGTGCACAGGGCTCACAAGGAGCGCTTGTGCATCACTAAAGGCTTCAGACCCCACCAGCCAAGGCACAAGCCCTCCTTCCAGAGCCAGCACCAGCAGGTAAACAGGAATCCACAGGATCAAGTCTGTTCACAGGTCACTCTGCAGCTCGCTCCTGCCTTGGAAGCGGGGCTGCTGTACATCCCCCGAGCTGGCACACAGCACACCGCAGCCCCTGGCGACACCAGGGGACCAGGCAAACGTCAGCAGGAGGGGACAGATACCAATGCCTCCAAGAAACACGTGGTTTTTCCAGTCTATTGCTTAACTTACATAGCTAAAAACTACAACAAACCCATGACTCCCTGCACGTAGTCTCAGCAAAATACTGTCATCCTACAGGGTCCTGAAAAAATTCAGCCGTCTCCAGACACGAACAGCATTATTCAAGACACACAGATGCCTTTTTCCCAAGAGATCGAGGACTGCTGCTCCTTTCTTTGCCAGTCTTGCACTGCATCATCCCACTTCAGCAAGCACAACCTCCCTCACCAGGGTCCTGTGCCCACTGCTGCCTCCGCTTGACTTCGCTTGCACATCAGACCTGCTCATTACCTCCTGTCTGCTGTCAGTCCCCGGTGCTTTATCCTGAGCTGCAAACCATCTGGGTGCCCAAGAAATTCCTTTTTGGTAGGTTTTTTCCCCTGCAACATAAACCAGGATCGCACTTTCCTCCTTTCCAGTTACAGAGATACTCTGTTCTAAAGCTTAAGCCAGAGCTCTGCATGCAGCCAGGTCGTTCACCTCTAAACACTTTTTCTGTTCTATCCTTAAAATGAGCCTTTATATTTTCCTACTTTTGTAGGTCCTTCAGCCAGAATCTGTTGCTTTTTTTTTTCTATTCTGTTCTAGCCAGCAGGTGATAAAAAGTTGCCATAAGAAATGTTGGCTTTGAGCATAAGTGCCTGGATTAGAAAAAGAGACAATTAGAAAGTGAAAAGTGGCAAAAAGCTCCTAAGAAGCCAAAAATAAAAGAACAAACAAACATGCAATCTGGCTGTCAAAAAAAGCCACGTTTTCCCTTACTGCAGTAAAAATCAACATTGTCAAAATTACAAGGTATTTTGAAAGATAGGGAGTCATGGGGAGAGGGAAAAACAGTTCCACAGGGTCAAAAAGGGGAGGCTTGGGAAAAGCCACCTGCAGGAGCTGACAAAGGAGGGGACAGGGAAAGCCAAGCATGTCACAGCATACTTCCAGGATGCTGCACTGGTCCTGCAGCCGCCGGGTGAGATAAACTACCTCGAGCGAAGGGAGCCAAAAAAAGAGCCCGCTGATTGAGCTGGTTCACGTGCACCTGCATTTATGGCAGAGCAAAGGTCAGTCTTGTATCACCTCTTGTGAATCCCTCTTGAACGAGCAGGCTGGGGATTTGATGAGCTAAGGACGAAGATTTATCGACATGCCAGGGGTTGCTGGCCCTAACTCTTAACCTGCTGGCAGCGGCTGAGGCTTTTCATTAAGGGGGGCTATGCATGGAATACTTGCAGGCTTAGGCTAAGAGTAAATGTGATCTCAGCCCACAAAATTTGCCACCGCCTAAGAGACAACAGATTATTTTGTCTCAGCACCGAAGTCAGCAGTCCCCTGGAACCTTCTGAGCAGCCAAGGTCACAGAGGGGATAGTGGGGGGAAAGCTGGCAGGGGTCTCGTGGTACATTGTTCATCATATCCATGAGCTCTAGACGAGCAGAGAAAACCCAACAGCCCCTCTAAGCCGTACTCCTGTGCTCTGGACGCATCCCCTTTCTGGAGCCAGGCAAGCACCCACTGCCACTGCCAGGACAGGCCCCTCTCCAGGGGCATTCACAGCTCCCATCTGCAGTCTCCCTGTGCCACCACAAAATCTGGCCACTTTTAAGGGAGAACAGTTCATGTGGGATATAACCACCTGCACAGGCTTGTTCCCTCTCCTAAATCCCCTGTCTTGATTGCACAAGCAACTATGGTTTCAGGAGGAAAGAATAACCTGAGGGGTTTGATATTTACAACAACACATCCTTTTGCCTCTCCTATCACATCTCCGATGTCAGAGACATCCATGTCTCTGCACCCCAGTCCCTCCACATGGATCGCATCCCCTCTGACTGCCTGTACATGAGCTGCTGGGTTATTTTTCCCCTGTTCTTCCTGGGGCGTTTCTATGAACCCTGCTGCATCCATCATACTCTTGTTTTACAAGATCCAGCTCCGTTTTGAAACCCTTGAGCATTCCCCAGCAACTAAAAAAAACCAACCCCAAAACATGGACTATGGGGTTTTACACTTGGTGTTCTTGCACACTTCACACTTGTTCCTACCTCTTTATTTTCCTGTTGCAAACTGAATTCCCCATGGTGCTGGCTGAGGGCACAGGGGCAGTTAATTCGCTCCCTCCTTCCCTTCCTGCAGCCTCTTGCAAAGCTCTCAGCTGCCCTCTGCTTCCCTCTTCGTTCAGTTGAGAGATGCTAAGATTTCTCACCCGAGAGACACCATCCCAAGGAGCTTCCCAGCCCCTTTGGGACCCACACCGCCATGCCCCTTCAAGCACCTGGGCTGCAGCAGGCACAGCTGGAAGAGCCAGGCAAGGACTGGGAGAGGGATTCCCAACAGGCGCTCCTGCAGAATGAGTGAATAATCTCTCTCCTGCAGTTAGTGCCAGCACTTGCTCTTTGCCAGTTGGCAGAGGGTACTGCTTCCTTTTCTGAGGAACACTTAACATCCACCTTTCCACCTTTCCCCCATCCCAAGGGGAAACCACAGAGGCTGGGGGGAGTCTTTCCACGCAGCTGGGCATGTGAAGGAGCTGCAGGCTCGGGGAAGGAGGAGGAATCCAGCAGGGAAGCCAGGTTTTACTTCACACACTTCTTTTAGCTGGAGCGTGTCTCTCCCTTACCTGAGAGTTCCCATGGGAACACAGAAGGGCAGTGTAACAGCAAATTTTGGAACAGGCACGTCTGCGAACAACTTCTGATATAATATTTGAGTCCTCAGATGTTCAGCCACTTGCACATACTGCGCGAGCGCCTGATTTGCATGGGATTTGTATTTGTTGGTATTCACATTCGTAGGAGAATGCATACATTAGATTAATGTCATCACAGTTTATGGAGATCATCTGTGCCACAGCACCAGCTCAGGGCTCTGACTGCGTTCTGTGCCCTGTGGCACATGGCAGCCCCTCCTGCCCTGCCAGGGCCACCGAGAGCCGGAACGGCTGTGCCAGGCTGAGCTGCAAGGTGGTCCTTCTGGGCTCTCCTCTTTTTAACACAAAAGTTTAAAGATCATTTGGAGCAACTGTCTACAATTGCTTAGCCACCATTCCAAAGGTAAAATTTATCCAACTATTTGGATTTATTCTCTTATATTTGCTTGTATGAACTTACAGCACACTCCACACCCACATTTTCAGTGCCTACTTAAGGACATTCAGCTGTCAAACAGACCAACTAGGTGGTCCCTTTTTGTCTTGCAAGAGCATCCCTCCCTCAGCAAAATGGGATGGTTGTAATTCCCTCCCTGTTTGCCATTACACCTGGGTGCTCTCATCTGCTAGACAGCTGCAAGCTGTCACTAGAGATGCTGTTCTCATGGAAGCGTTGCTGGGCTCAGTCAGACACTCTTTGTAAAGCAGATGGAACACCTCAGAAGAACAGCACTACAGAAACAAAAGCTCATTTTCTGCTAGGGAATTTCTGTTATTGGGCAGTGCTTCCATCAGGTGACTTCACACCCCAGTGAGCCCACATGCCAGCACAGCCTAATGATGATTCTGTTAACCTACTTCCACTACTGAGGCTCTGCAGTTCTGCTCGCTTTCCAAGGCTGGCAACCGGCCCCCTTGCCATCTCTGCACTTCCAAATCACACAGGAGCAATAGCAATGGGAGCTCAACCCCGCTCAACCAGCTCAATCCCTGCCACCCAGGATTTCTGACAGACCAGGATTTCTGCTCCGTCCCCACGGAGCCACGTGTGCACGAGCCTCTCCCGCTGGCATCCACATCCGAGTCACTCGTCGTGCACAGGATCTGCAGAATCTGTCTCAATCTCGATGGTGCAACCCAGAGGAAGTGGGTAGCACAAAGGAAGAGTGCGCATCTCCAAATCCGCTGATGATTTCACACTTAACAGAGTAACAGGCCAAGAAACACCTTTTGGTGGCCCTTAAAAACCTTTTTCTCTGCAGCACATGCCACCAGCCCATGCTCCCTCTACCTGCACAATCCAGCTGCTTGCATTGCTCCTTACGCAGGCACAGCTCTCCCACCTCACAGCACAGCTCCCATCCCACAGTATTTGACACTCAGAGATGCTGTGGTATGCATAGCTCACCCAAGAGAAGGGCATGTCCTGCTCCAACATGGGTTAGCAGACACAATGTCAATTTATGGCTCTTACAAGCAAAGTCTTCAATATTTGAATGCCTCAGTCTTATCTTCCAAGCAATTGATACACTGAAAAACCTAGCTGGAAACCTCCAAGTGATAACCAGGCCACTTAGATATCTCAGAAAATGTTGCCCCCATATGATCTAATACCCTCATGACAAACAGCTCCCTATTTATCTTTATGATGGTTCCTACTTCCCACCAACATCTGTCACTGTGATTATGATCTCTAATGAGCTTCTAAATTATATCACAGCATTCTGCCTTGATGAGCTACATTCAGTGACTTTCATTCTGCAAGACATGAAACACTTCCTACAAGATGCTGAATGAAAATTCCCTCAGCACAACAGCTGAAAAACTGGTTTGGGGGGTTTTTTTGCCTGTTTTGCTTGGTTTTTGTTTTTTGTTTTTTTTTTTTTTTTGTGTTTTTAGCATTCTGTTTGGTGTTTCTTGTTACGCATCTTATTCCAGAATGCCTAGGAACTTTACAAATGAGGCACAGAGATTTGAGCCTTTCTATTGCACACCCCTAAAATCTCCACCTGAAGATGGGAACTGTCTCTCACCACACAGCAGCAGAGATGGCACAAATTTCCGTAAGGCAGGACAGGGGGAAGAACCCAAGCCAAGGCCCCAGAGAAACTTGCCATTATTTTTACGCTGGCTTCCAGTTACAGGTGAGGGTTATCTTGGGCGATGTATCCAGACACTTGGGATGCTGTGCAGACTCAGTTTCCCTGTGCTGCCAGAACATAGCATTATACTCCACACCTCCCCACACACACTCCTTTCCCCCAGTGACTGCACCAGGAGACTTCAGTATAAGTGAAAATGGAAAAGTGAGTATTAATCCGCAGGGTTTGCTGCCCTGGCTGCAAGGAACCAGTGCCATGGCTGTGGCCACTCAGCCTTACTAACACATGCCCATGCTGGCTAGCAACCTCTAGGGGACTTGGACCTCTCAGATCCACATTCCTGTTGATTCCTCAGACAACACCAGCCCAAATCAGCATTCTCACTCAAACATGTTACTAACATGCACATCCAGTGTCACACCTTGCACTAATGTTACCAGGCCATCTGGAAAAGTGTGTACAGGGTGTCTAAGACAAGGACAGAGCAGGCTGATGTTTGTGTGTACAAACAGTTCCCCTGAGGCAGCAAGGTGCTGACTCCCTGTTGGTGACTCAGCTGCACCTTTCCCTGCTGCTCATCCAGGATCTGTGACGTGGCTCATGAGAGCAGAGCTCAGTAGAGTTTGATTTATGGGACAGGATTTATGGGGGTTATTCCTTACTTCCTGCAGATAAGGACCGACAGCGCTGATGAGCAGTTGCCATGTTTCTAGCTCAGAGTAGCTGTGCTCTCTCTGTAACTCCTGCCTGTGGCCAGCCTTGCACCTTGTGCCTGCAAAGCAGCTCCAAAACTACTGGAAGAAAACATGCTGAGCACAGGAAACTCAGGGGGGCACACTGTTCACCTCTCCCAGCCAAACTCTGGCGAACTGACTGCCATTTCCCATAGTTCCAGCCTGAGCAAGCACTCAGGTGGCAGGCAGGTAACAGGGAAGGTGCTGAGATTGCAATGCAGTCCTGGAGAGGGCAAACATTGCTGGCACACTGATGAGTTCCCACTGATGAGTTCCCAAATAAACTTTATTTCTAAGGGCATAACTCTAATTGCAGAGCACTAGACTGGTTCCAAAGAAACCCTGTCTACCTGGAACATCTGCCCACTCACTGCAGCTGACACCATCTCCCATTTGTTGTGCTCTTGGTGCACCCAGGACCTTTCCAAGCCCACAGTGACTCTGGCTCCCTCTCCGAGGTGCAGCTGGTTCCGATGGTTCTTGCGAGGGCAGGAGCACAAAATCCTGGAACAACAAGTGAAATAAGTAAATGCTTCTGAGTAGAGGAAGAGGGAGAGCACAGGACTGGCAGGGAGCTGCTGAAGAGCTTATGAACCATGGTTTGTCTGTGCCACAAGATGAGCTGCCCAGGTGAATGCACACCGACTCATCACTGTCTCCGACTCAGGACAGGAAATGAGTTTTCCAAGGAGTTAACCACATCTTTGCATATCCTCAGCAGGGACTGAAGGCCCTTCCTAGTCAACATGCTTCACTACAGGTGTCTTGGGCTATGGTACCATGGTACTGTTGTACCATGAGCTATTTTGTTCTTGATCAGCTTTGCTGAGAAAAACATTTCCTTTAAAAGGCCTTTTACAGGCACAAGAATTCAATACGGATATGAAAACACTGCCACATTGGGATGACAGTGTAGTACCCCAGCTCTCCTGCTGTGGCTACTACTGTGTGGCAGCTCTAACTGTTCCCCAAAAGCAGTGCCAGGCACACCATCTTCTACACCCCACTAAGCTGATCCATGAAAACGTATGAAGTGCTTGACAAGCTGCTTCACCTGCTTTTCCCTGGGGAAAGGGACATGACCCTTCCTGCCCCTGTAGCATTTGCTGCTCTGCCAACAGCACCACAGAAAATGAAGCCTGCAGTCCAGTCAGCACTGCCCCACCTCCACCCATCCTAACTGCCCAGACACAGGAAGAGAAAAGGATAAAATCTTGGATGACAGACAACAGGACACGAGTGCATACAGCACAAGTTAAACTTTTTACATGTGGAGAAATTGAGGAAAAGGTAATTCAGAGTCACACACGTAAATAATAGTCAGATAAGACACATCCCAGCTGCTTCGCTCCTGTCTTAAGGCCAGCATAGTCACACTGATGATCAGAAACCCTTGTCATCCAGGCAGCCAGGGGAGCAGCTCACACGAACAGGGCAAGGCTGATGTACGCCAAGTCACTGGTGCGATTCAGCTGGTGAATAACCAGGCAGGGCCGTGAGTCAGCCAGCAAACACTCCCACGCGCACCCTTCTTGCCCTGCGGTCTGACAGCAGCAGAACCTGGAGGTGACTGCAGTAAAAATCCCATCCTACCTTCTGAATGTGGGGTTTCCCCAAGCATATCCTCTAGACGGTCTGGCCGGAGTTTGGTGTACAAATCTTCACTAACCTGAAGTTACACGGTGGGCAGTGGAACCGTGCTGCAGCCAAGTGCAGGCAAGAAGGAAAATCACCCAATCAGGTTAGAAAGTACCTCTGATGGTTTTACCTCCTGCTCAAAGCATGGTCAACACCAAGCCCAGACCAAAAATCTAGGTCTCTGATGAGTCAGGCCTTAAAACCTCAAAGGGAGCTGACCTCAAATTAGCTCAGTTGGTGAAAGCCAGCTGCTAAAAATGCCAGGGTTGTGGGTTCCATCCCCACATGGGCCATTCACTCCAGAATTGGACTCGGTGATCCTTATGGGTCCCTTCCAACTCAGAATATTCTGTGATTGTGATCCTGACTGCACCTCTGTGGCTGTTGCTCCCCAGTGCTCAGCTCTAGCTGTGTGGTGACAAAGCCCCCCTACATCCTGGTGCCTGCCTCTCCCAGCCTCAGGCACACAGCCAGCCTGCCCCTGAGGAGCTTTGCATCCACAGAGGGTAATCCTTCTCAGTGATCCCAGATCCATCCACTCCAGTGTCCACATAGCCTCCTGGACCAGCAGGGACAGTCAGAAGTTCTGCTGTTCCCACACTTACCATGCCACAAGGACCTGCTCACGCATTCCTTGGAGCTGTTTGACCCCTCCCAAGGGCTCTCCAGTCCCCCCCACTCTGCATGCCCAGCACCTAGAGCCTCACTCCACAGTGCTCTTTTCCTCACTTGCTACAAAAAGCAGGGTCAGAGCCCTTCTCCAGCTTCCAGGCGGCACAAGCTGCCACCCAGCACCACTGCGGAGCCTCTGTCCCCTTTCACAGAAGCACCACCTCCAGTCAGCCCTCTTCCCATGTGCCCTGGCTTTTGCCTGCAGGCACGTCACCGCAGAAGCTCCACCAAAAGTCTGGCATCTCCCCACCTGCTCCCCTTGGTGCTACACAGCCCCAAACCCTCCTCCTCCAGCTCTTTCCTCCACCAGGCTCCCACAGGCCAGACCCCTGTGCCAGCACCACATCTTCCTCAGGACAGCACCTGCTCCACCAGGCATAGGAAGAAGCAGGTACCATGTGGCCACCAAGGCCCCATATCACATCCGTGATGTCCTGGGAGTGGCATCTCCACCTCTCACCGCCCTGCAAACCTCCACACTACCTCTGTGCCAAACTCCCAAGCACCATCCTCTCTCACCAGCAGCAGCAGCAAGCCCAGGTGACCCCCAGGAATAGAGATGGGAGCTGCCGGTACAATAATCAGAGTCCCACAGTCAGGGAACAAAAAAAAGCTCCTGGTGGGTTAGGCTGAGCCCAGGAGCAGTCAGGAGCAGTGACCCTACCCATGCAAAGCAGGACCTTCACGAAAAGACAAATGTCTAATTCCACAAAGAGCTCCTGGGAGAAAGACGGGAAGTATAAATAAATAAAAATTCTAAACCCCAAGAAGCTTCCTCAAAATGTCACACAAGAAAAAAGTTGGAAAAACCCCTACCATGCCATCCAAAAAGCCTCTCCCAAACTTATAAAAACCTCTGTTTAAATAAATAAACTAAATAAATGGAAAACATCAAAATTGGGGAACCCCTCAAATTATGAGAGGGAAAGAAAACGAGGAAAAAAAGGGGAAAGAAAAAATTCAAATAAACTTGCAAAAACCCTGGAAAGGAATGGTGAAAAGTTGAAAAAGGCACCAGCAGCAATACCGGCAAGGGAATATCCCTTGTGAAAAAACAAAGGGGAGCGTGTTTTACCCCCAGTTCCAAAATTCATCCCCCCACAGATGAACAGTCTCTTAAGTGCTGGTCTCTGCTGAGTGCCTACACCTGTCTTGGAATGTTCCCCCCAGCACACAGCTCCCTGTCAGCAGGCATGATATCCTGCAAGAGGTAAAACAAGCCAAGCAAGTGGCCCAAATCCCAGTGGGTTGCCTGAATTTTGTTTGTTCCCAGTTGAATTTTGTTTGTTCAAAGCATGGGCCAGGTGTTCGGGCACACAGAGCACAAGGCTCTTCGTGACTGTCACTCACCCCAGCCTTGCAGCCGGAAGAACCTGGCACAGATGACTTCATGAAACCAAATTAGGGGTCATGCACAAGAAAGGACATTGCCACAGCTCTGGTGTAATTAGGGCCCATCATCATCAAGGACAGGAAATTGGCACATCTGCTTTCCGGGCTGCTGATCCAGCAGTGGCTCGGGCACGATGTCCTGCTGCAGCCCGCTGGCCCTGCAAAAATAATGCCCCGATTGCCCCCAAACAGTGGTACAAGCAGTTGTTTAGTCACTCATCCTCCCATTTTCTCTTTGCTCTTTCTGTCATAGGGCTGGGAGGGCAGAATTGACACAATGCTCTCTCTCCTTTGCAGCACTGAAGGGGCCAGGCCAGATTGGTAAACAACCCTTTTCCTCCAACGTGACCCCAAACTGAACACAAGTGATGTTTCTGTTCAGATGCACCCTTGGACGGTTTGATCCTGTCCGCCTGGAGGCAGTGATAAAACTGTCACAAACTGGATGGCTGCTGGATCACGACGTGTGCTTCTTTAAACATGACTTTTCGTCATATACTACTGAGAAATGAGTTATCCTTTTCCTGAGTTGCACTGTTCTGCAGGGAGAATTCCTGCCTGCTCCATTCTTCTGTCTCCCTGGCTGGGCCGTTGTTTCCCAAGAATACCAAAAAGGGTCACAACAACTTTAGGAGTTCATGCTAAACTCCCAGCCCTGGTGATCCCTGGGCTCTGCTCAGAGCCAGCAGTGGCTTCCAGGCCAGAGTGGGATTTCCATGTTTTCTGTCCTGCTTTTTTTTGCTCTCCCAGGCCAAGAGTGATTTATTTTTATTCTGTGGTGGCTTGCACCAGGAGAGCCCATCTTTCCCTCTTTGTTTTCACTCCTTCTGCTTGTCTGAGCACCATGGAAACAAACAGCTCTGGAAAAGTGGAAACAAGCGGCCTGTCCAGGGCATCGGGCAGCAGAGAACCACAAGAAGCACAATGGAGCCTGCTCCACTTCTGCTGAGGCAGGAGTGAGTACCAGGGATGATCCTGGTTCCTCGGGGCAGCTGATGAGTCAGCGTGCACACAGCAGGGACACAGCTCCATATTCCCGCATTTATACCTTCTCTCATCCAACATACTGCTAGCATTTGAGTTTCCTGGTTGCTGGAATTGAAGGGTTTTTTTCCCCCCTGTGTTTTTCTGTGCGTATTTTCAGTGGGCACTGTAAATGTTACTTGATGTTGAAAAGGAAAGGCTATTCAGGAATTCTGAGCTTGCATAATTCCCAGATTTGTCTAGACAGATACTTTCCATCTGGATGATGCAGGCAATACCACATGGACACGAGAGTTCCTGTGTTACTTAATGCCGTCCTTTTTATTTATTCATTTCTACACTGTTTTACAGGATGAGCACAGGCACAAGGCTGCAGCTGTAAAGGGAACAAGGATTTGTAGCTAATCCTTCAGGAGGCAGCTCTCAAACAGCTCCTGCATGTTGTGTAACTGCTGGAGTCCCTCTGGTTTCTCTTTCCTTTTATGAAGCATGAGACTTCCATGTGTGGTTCATATCCTGTGAGGGGAGAAGAAAAATATTTTCCTGTGAGCTGCCCTGGCTCAAGGCTTCCCATCAGCATCACCCGTCCTTGGGTTTGCACAGCTCAGGCTGTCTGGAACCGCTGGCTGGTGCCAGTGCTGTGGAGCTCTCCCCTTCCATGCTGCTCCCGGATCATTTGGGAGAAGGGCAATCCTGGACCTGAGTCAGAAAGGAGATTTAATTAATCAGCATAGCAGGCACACACACAGACACACCCAAGTTTCATTTTTCCCGGACAAAATGTTGGCAATCACTGAGCATCCTGAAAAAAACAGGCTGGTTCACAGCTGTTGGGCGGAAGTATCCTGGACCTGAACTGGATTTATCAAGTAACAAAGCCTTCCTGACCCTCTGTAGTCTATGCAAAAGGCAGCCTGTGTGGCCACACCAAGGCGCTGCTTGACTCTGGTCCTGAGGTCACCTCACCACAGCACTGAAGGATTTCCACCCCCTCAGGCACCACTTTTCTGTTGCAGCATTCCTGAGGACTCCCGGGCAGGGCCAGGTTCACAGCCAGGTTACACCAAGGGTGACCTTTTGTTCCAACTGCTCACTCCCCAAATACGATGAGTTCGGCTTGGCACCATTTGCCTGAGGTCTTCCTGACCTGCCTGGGCCAAAAAGAAAGGGTGAATTGGTGGGTGTTAAGGGACAACATGTGGGGAAATCATCTGCAAGTGCTGGAGATGCAGAAGGGAACTGTGTAACCCCAAAGGCGCTGTAAGCTGTTCCGTTTACTACTTTCTCTGCAGTAAACCTTGGCAGTGAACTTGTGTTCATCTGCCCGTCGACCATCCACGTGAAAACTTCTGCTTCTAGAGCTGGGTTACTTTGAAGCTGCGTTTTTTTGAGAGCTCTGTTTTAAATGACTGAGGGTGGTTTCGTCCCAGTCCCCCTGGTTTGCCTGCTGTCCCAGCCTCCAGGCACAAGAAGCCAGTGTAAAGGAGGTCCTCGTGCAAGTGACCTCGATTCCAGACGGACAGGATGGAGACTGAGGGCAAGCTGTGCCTGTTCCAGATGCGGAACCAACACCCAGAGGCAGCGGGAGACTCAGCTGGGGTTGGGGCAGAGGTCTGCAGCTGGCCTGGGTCCCTTGGTGCAGCCAAGAGCATGCGTCGTCCCCTCCTGCTGCTGCAACATGGTCTTTGTTTTGCCATTGGCAAGCTGCCGATGCCCCATCCGGCTCCTTGGACATCAGAAAGATATCAGCTCAGGAGGCTGCTTTCCGGAGGGTTTGTGTGTGCACACGGAGAAACGCCCATCCCGATGGGGCTGGGCACCCCGGGCCAAGGTTTATGCAGCACTGTGGTGCTGGAGGAGGGTGGGGAGAGAGCCGAGCATCAGCTAACGAGTTCTGGGAACCGGGAAAGGAGGCTCCAGGCCCTTGTGTGAACAAAGCCAAACGCGGGCAAATAGCCATGAGCCACTGCCATGTACTTCCTACGTGCCTATCTCCCTCTCATCCAGCCGTTCCAGCAAAATAGCCATGATTTATCTGCTTCTTCGGCAGAAACCACTAAAGACTAAAAGAGGAATTCACACACTTGGAAACAAGTAAAGAGTGAACTGGCAGTGGTGGCTTGTTCTAAACACAGTGGGTCACATGTGCTTGAAGCAAGATTTCCAACATCTGGACAACATGACATGTACTCCCAGGCAAGGCGAGTCCTCCTGGGGCTTGGGGTGGACTTGTGCAGCTTGGAAAGCTGGAGTGCAGCTGGTTTTGGGAAGCTCAGCAAGCTTGCTCTGTCGTCCCACACGCCTCTGCACGGCCTTTCTTTTGGCTGGGTCTTAGGCAAAGCCCAGGCTGCTCTGTATTTAATCTTCCATGTTTTGTGTATCCACAGGGACTGTGAAACACTGCTTGTTTACCCTTTGGCCTTGCTAGCTCACAGGCTTAAAGAACTTTGTGAGCCAGATCCCTGGCTGACAGTATTCACTGCTGGTCCGTGGGCCTTGGTGAAGTTTCCAGCCTTGCATCAGAGGGAGGCCTGGCTTGGCGTTGGGATCGGCATGGAGAAGGCATTGTGACACGGATGTGTCAGGTCAGCATGCTGTGGCTACAGCAAACCATCCAGAGACAGCAGGAATGGGGATGAAGTGAGATGAAAGGAAAACTCTCCAGCAGGATGACTCTGACTTCCCCATCTCCTCTTGTGGAGGGAAGAGCAAGATCCTTTTTGCTGTCTGATTCACCTTCACAGCCTGTGGGAGACACATGATCCCTGTTAGGTCGGTCTTTTTTCTGTTTCAAAATCACAACTCTCCGGTGTTTGTGCAATCCCCAATCCCCCCCCCCCCCCCTCCCCAACACTAAATTTATTTGGGGCTTACTCTCTGGCACACGGGCAATGCTGGCAGCAACACGAATTGGAGCGTTCCTGACAGGAACGATAGGACGCAAGGGGGACGCACGGGCCGGGCGAGCGGGGGCGGTGCGAGCCCGCCCGCCCTGTCCCCCGCCCCAGCCGCCGCCGCCGCCGCGGAGAGGGAGGGCCGGGCCGGGCCGGGCCAGGCGAGCCGCGGTGGCGGCGGCGAGGGGCGGCCACTCCGGCGAGCGGCAGGACGGCAGCGACCGCCCGCGCTCTCCGCCGCCCGCAGGCTCCATGGCCGGGGCCGTGCCCTTGCTGCTGCTGCCGCTGCTGCTGCCGCCGCTGCCCGCCGCCGCCGCGCCGGCTGCAGGCGAGCCGTCGTGCCACGGAGCCTTCGATATGTACTTCGTGCTGGACAAGTAAGCGGGGAGGGAGAGGCGGGCGGGGATGGGGGAATCGCCGCCATCGGGGATCGGGGCGGCGGCGGCGCCGCTTTTGTTCGGGCGCTGCGTGGGGCTGAGGGGCCGCGCGCGCGGGGGGCGCGAGGGGCGCTGAGGGGCCGCGCGCGCGGGGGGGGGCGATGAGGGGAGGCGGCGGGAAACACACCGAGAGGGGCTCGGCAGGAAGTTCGGGAATCCCGCCGGGACCTCGCTGAGGGGATGTGGAGAGGGGCCGCTGGAAGTTCTCCCGGAGGTGCGTTTGCGGCCGGACACGTTGGAAGAGCGAGCGGCGGCAGCATCTGCCACCCGCCCCGGCGCGGCGGCCGGGCTTTTGTGGGGAAGTTCGGCGGCCGCGGTCGCCCTCTTGGCGAGGGGGGAGCGGGGCCCGGGCCGCCTCACCGCCGGATGCGCTACAAATCGCGACAAACTTACCGGCAAGAGCTGGCGGTATCTCAAGATTTTTGGAACAGCGAATATCCTCAGTTTCTCCCCGAAATGTCACCCCAGATCAGGCCGCTGATGTGCTCTGGTTTTCCCTTCTAGGTCTGGGAGCGTGGCGACGAACTGGCGAGAGATATTTAATTTTGTAAATCAGCTGACAGAAAGATTTGTGAGGTGCGTGGTGCTGCTTGTGACACCTGAGGTGATGCTGGGGTAATTCTGGGCTGTGTTAAAACCTCCCCCCCCCCCCCCCCCCACGTGCTTTTGCAAGCAAGCTCAGGGGATGTGTTTCACAAACATATTAAAAGTTTGGCTTCTAAGACCCAAATGGCTGGAAAATATTGGAAGCTTTTACATTATTTTCTTGTGCCTGGAGCTCAGCAAAAAGGTGACGATATGTATCTTTAAATAGGTAATCTCTTAAATGACTCTCAGATGTGATTTAAAGTTTTTTTCAAACTTGTTTTTCAATATACCATGTGCCTAGTTTCTGATGGAGTACTGCTCAAATTCCATGTTTGGAGATCTGTATAAAGAAGCAGTCTGAACACATGGAAACTTATGTGTAAATGTATAGCACAGGTCAAAAGGAAGACAGCAGTGTTAAAGCTCAAACGCAGAGGAAGCCCATGCCATGTAACCAGGGCATTTGTTTTACTTACATGTAATTAACTTTGTTACTGTCAGCAGTGTTGCCGGGCAAGTCCAGCTCCTCTTGAAATAGTTATAAATCCTGGCTGACTGCTCTGTACAAACAGCTGAGGATTGCAGTGCTTTGCTTTAAAAAACCCTACAACAAAATCCAGAATAAACCAAAGTAATCCCCCACCATACACAGGCAGAGATGGTGTGGTAGGTTTTGCTAAGGAAAACTGAGTGCAGAGTGCAGTTGTGATCTTGGCTTGCTAATAAAAGGGTACAATTAGGCTTTTATAACTAAATATTGCTTATTTTCATCTTGTCAAAAGCAAATCTTCTGTAAACTTACATAAAACTTCTGTCAAGGGGGTGACAGAAACTTTTCAAAGTTGTTTAGTAAGCTCTGGAATTAAAAAAAGAAAACAACAAAAAACCAATGGGAAAAGAGAGCCTGATATCAAAGCAGGACTTCTTTTGGTAGGTGGTAAAACATTTGCCCCCCCTGAGAGGGTGGCGCTTGTTCAGTGGAAATCTTTCAGTTCACCATCTTCTCCAGCCAAGTGACACTCCCTCTTGCAACACTTGTGTGGAGGTCTGGCTGCACTCCCATCCCAGAGTCCGAGTGCTCACAGAGGAGGCATGGATGGGCTGGCTTGTGGAGAGAATGGTTCTGTGGGGATCTTGAAGAGAAGTTGTCTAAAACATAACTTGGAGGCTGTTGCACATGGAGGCGCATCTCCGACAGGAAAGTCTCACGGTAATCGGTAGGCGGTGATGCAATTACCAGAGGTGGGGATGGCAAGTACTTGGTTTTTTTTTGGCAGTTCAAAAGGGTGATAATCCCTTGGTTTCAATTCTGATTTAATTTAGAGCATCTCAGATTTTGGTATGCAGAGCCATTATGGATAGACTGCAAGCCTGGATCTTAAATCCAAGGTCCGTGCAGTTCTCTGCAGACTTGCAGTATTTATATTCCCTTGATGTCAATAATTTTAAGTTGCATCATTGACATCAGTGAACTGAAAACATACGGCCCTTCAGCTTTACAAGTGTTAAGTCCTTACTAATCTTAACGTGATTAATTAATGCTGATACTCATACACAGTGAATTACAAAGTTATTGAATATATTAAAATTGTGATGAATAAAATTTAAAATCATGTAGGAGAAATGTTACAGCTTACCTTGGGAAAGTTCCTGTCTTGGGCCTCCAGAGCATCAGAGCAACTCCTAAGCATTTTCCATTGCTAATTAGATATGATTCCCTGTAACCTTGTGCAAAGAAAGGAGGTGACCTTCTCAAAAATAAATTTAAAGAAAAAGAAAAAAGGATTTAATTCCTTAATAAAATGAATTCATACAACACTGCTTTTTACCATGACATTTCCTGGATGCTTTTAGGGAAGAAGTTTTCAAGTCTCATAAGTGTCTGGTCAGAGAAACAAAACCAGTCTCACTCTGGAAGAGTCTGCATGCTGCTTTCTCAGGCTTGAGGCAGTCAGTAGGTGCTGGTTCTGTGACTGGGAGGATTTGATAAACAGAGCTGGAAATAGACATTGTGTCATCCTGAAAGAAAAGGGAAAATTGACAGGGTCAGTCTCAAAGATGGGAAATGTGTCTGGTTAGCACCCACAGGAGCAGGAGGGAACCAAGTGGTTTCCTTGCCTTGGTGTTACACTAGTGTCCCTGACAATTCCAAAGGATGTGCTTTACCTTCTGTGTGTGGGAGGCCACATCACTGGAGACCAGTCATGTGGGAGAGAGTAATAATTCTGCTACTTTGTTCCCCAAGCGTCTGGGTAAGGAGAAGATGGGCAAAAATCCTTTAACTCCTCTCATTTTGTGTTTGTAGTTCAGAAGTACGTTCCTAGGCAGCTGGAGGATAAAGATCATGTGAATGAAACCTGAATAAGTGAATGAAATGCTGGGCATCTGTATGTTTCTCTGAAATGTGTTTTTGCCTTCTTTCCCTTTTCTAAAGCCCCAAGATGAGATTGTCATTTATCGTGTTTTCCACCCAGGCACACGTCATTATGCCGCTAACTGGAGACAGGTTAGTGCACTGCTTTTTTTAATTTCCTTCCTCCCTCCCTTCCTCTGCCCTTACTGAATCAGAGGAGCAGTAACAGATACAGAACAACAACTGGTATCTCTAAGTGGTGGCCAGTCATGAAGTCTCCCTACAGAGCTGATTTAATTTTGTGACCATATCGTTGGATAGCCATAAAAAAGGAAGGAGAGGAATGATGAGAAACAAATCCTTGATGTTAACTCTGCCACTGCTTTGCAGAAAAACCACCAGTAATGTTTTCATCTCTGTGTGACTCTGCATCTCCCTTGGCATAGCGCGAGAATGATTCTTCCATTTGCTTTTGTAAAGCAGCGTCCCTAGAATGGTTATCAGGAGTTTTTCGTGTCTAGGAAAAGCATAAAATGGTAAATAAATGTTTCCCATATTCTCACATAAGGTAAGTATCTTGTTTTGTATTTCCTAATCTGGACTTCAGAATCTGTTTTAGACAGTAGGGTTGGTGCCACTTGAAGGGTGTGAGGTCTTTCTGGCGCTGTGGTGATGTACGGATGCGCCTGAACTTTCACTGGATGGTTTCAAAGGCATTGGAATTCAACGCTGCTCACTCTGATTTCTAAAGCAAGTAAGGATTAGCTTAAGGATGGGTGGGGGGAAACAAGGA
Source organism: Aphelocoma coerulescens (assembly GCF_041296385.1). NCBI lineage: Eukaryota > Metazoa > Chordata > Aves > Passeriformes > Corvidae > Aphelocoma > Aphelocoma coerulescens. The sequence goes on from NC_091017.1 coordinate 535,111, forward strand.
GGGGAAATGAGAGGAGAGGAGAGGAGAGGAGAGGAGAGGAGAGGAGAGGAGAGGAGAGGAGAGAGGAGAGAGGAGAGAGGAGAGAGGAGAGAGGAGAGAGGAGAGAGGAGAGAGGAGAGAGGAGAGAGGAGAGAGGAGAGAGGAGAGAGGAGAGAGGAGAGAGGAGAGAGGAGAGAGGAGAGAGGAGAGAGGAGAGAGGAGAGAGGAGAGAGGGGAGAGGGGAGAGAGGAGAGAGGAGAGAGGAGAGAGGAGAGAGGAGAGAGGAGAGAAGAGAGAAGAGAGAAGAGAGAAGAGAGAAGAGAGAAGAGAGAAGAGAGAAGAGAGAAGAGAGAAGAGAGGAGAGAGGAGAGAGGAGAGAGGAGAGAGGAGAGAGGAGAGAGAAGAGAGAAGAGAGAAGAGAGAAGAGAGAAGAGAGAAGAGAGAAGAGAGAAGAGAGAAGAGAGAAGAGAGAAGAGAGAAGAGAGAAGAGAGATGTTGCAAAAATAGTTACCGAACTCACAGAAATTGGGAAATCGTCTTCTGGAATGAGTGCTCTCAGCGGAGGACAGTGTCAGAGTCCTTCGGTGTCCTCTCCGCCTTTTCAAAACCAGCACGACCTCTGCTTTCTCCCTTCTGTCCAGAAGCTACTGCAGTGCACAACCTTCTGGGTTTTGAACACATGGGTAAACCATTTAGGAATCATTCCACAGAACTGTGGCAGGGTGGAAGTGAGGTGGTCCTTCCTTTCTGCTCTCGTTAGTAGGGTCAGTGCAAAATGTGGTCTGCTGTAGTTGGTTAGTTCTGCTGTGGGTTTGTTTGTTTTAAATACTACATAACAGCAAGTACAAGACTTCCTAAAAAGACCTGCCACTGGCAAAAGACATGTGTCACCCCACAGAAATGTAGCTGACATCTGAGACGTCTAAAAACTCAATTCTGAGCCCCTTCTCTTTTAGCATTTAAAAAGTGGTCTGACTTGAGCACAGCCACTTCACCCCATCAGGATGGTGATATCGAATCTGCTCTCTGTGGGCAGAGACAAGCCTATAAGCCATTTTTCCAGATGGCTTGAGAGGGGTCAGGAAAGGACACTTAAGCCTGTTCTGAGGCCTGCTGAAGTCAATGAGGTCCTTTCTCTCCATTTTAATAGGCCGTCAGTAGCCTGTTCCTTATCAAGCATGAGAGGCAGCACTGATAGCACACAGACCATTTGAAATGCTGGGCAGGGTGCTGGAACCCCGCCACGGGGACACAAGCGTCTTTTTCATTGCCTGTCTGTGGCACACTTGGAGCCACAGACAGAATTGTGTTTTTTTCAGAACATCGTGTAAAGCACACAAAGAACCTCTGCAGTTCTAGTGGGTTCCCTTGGGGGACTTGGCTCTAGTTCAGGTCTGGCTGATCTCTTGCGAGTGTGTCAGGGGAAGGGAAGTGCCACCCTTCTTGTTCAGGAGGAATTACAAGGAGAAGGGAGAAGGAGACTGGTAACTGTGACCACATGTACATAGGTAAGGACGGATAGATACAGTTGGAGCAGCTGTCCTTTTAAATACTAAAGAAGTCAACAGAGGAAAAATACTGAGACTGCCTGGCCCCCATTGTTCACAAAAGATAAGGATGCTAAGCGCAGTGCAGTTCTGGGGATGGGTGTTTGTGGGGGTGATTATGGGATATTATGGCTTGTTACATGCACTTTGGACTTGCAGGCATGTTTTCGCCCTGGCCTACCTGCTAATTCCACAATTTCTTCCCAGCAGTTAGATCAAAGTAGGGCAGTATTTTTTGTTTGGAGAGCCTTAGCCTTCTGATTGTTTGGGCAAAGTTCTTGCTGGGTTTACTACACAATAAAGCTGTGGGTATAAAGAAGGCCACAGAATAGTGCCGAAGCCCCCAAATTGCCAAATATTTTTTGAGTGTGAACAGTGCTCTGTGACTAACTCTGGAAAGAGAAGTCATTGTTAATCACAGTACACACAATGCTATAATAAATCCATAGACTAATAACAACACCCAGATGGAAAAGCCTTCTCACGATGGTTTAAGCCCATTTGAAACACACACGTTTGTGAAGTTCAGCTGGAAACTGTGCAATAAGTGGTAATCAAAGATTGGTGCTCTCACCTTTGGGTTTCAGTGTTGGAAAGCAAGTGGTTTGGGACAGTGGATCCACTCAGGAATACTACCCAGCTGGCACGATGTTGCCTTTGTTCTCTTTTGGCCAGCAGCAGTCCAGGTTTCTGTGAGCCTGCTTTGGCAGCACTGACCGGTGCCCGTGGCCAGGATGAGCCCTGCTGCCTCTGCCTGGGTGAAACTCCCACCAGAGATAAAGAGAGATTGTGTTAGTGAAGGTGGAAAAGTAGGACGCTTGAGTACCTGGTATATGACCAACTGTACCGTCCTTGTCCCTAGTCCGGCAGTGCACTTACTGCTCCTGGTTTCACAGGGACGTGCAAGACATGGATGCGCTTGGAGGCTCAGTCACGTGAGCTTCCCCTGCTACCGGTTGGGTCCAAAACAGCTTGCCAAAACAGACTCATCTGCAGTGAGTGCGTTCTGCTGGGTGTATCAAGTATAGCAGAGTTGGCCATTGATGTGGTTTCCATCTGGAGCCTGTGCAGGAGGCCTCAAGTTTGAAGCAGAGTAATTACTATAATTGAAGCAACCCTCTGTAGTATTTAAGAGGCCTAGAAGGCATGAGCCTCCTCCAAATGGCGCATCTGAGGAGGCTCATGCAGGGTTTCCTTTCACTAGTACAACAGCTCGCCTTGTCAGGGATGCAGCCATCCCTTTTTGTCAAAGAACACTTCCCCTCTTGGTTTCACTGACATGTCGGTGTGTTCTCCTGTTTACTGTACGGCCTTCTTAGCAGTAAACCCCGAGTACCTGTTCCGTTTGCCTTCGTTTGCTCGAGATGAGCCCGTTGCCTTGCAGCACCCAGCCACATTTCTCACTATAAATACATGCTCAGTGAGAGCCACCATCTCCTGCCAGCACTCGTATGCTCAACACACTGAGATAATTCAAGATTCCAGCATTTCAGTAGGTGGAATGCACCACGGGAAAGACATACAGGATACTGTCCCCCACCCAGAGGAGCTAAGAACACCCGTTCTGGAATCTGTGTGGATATTAACAGCTGTGTTTGCCTGGCTGCTGCTGGAAGAGCTGTCTGAGGCAGTTACACAGCTTAGAGAGAGAACAGACGGGGTAGCTATTAAAAATTAGTTGTGCCTGTGCTAAAACACAGAAATGGGCTGCAGCACATATGCTGAGTGGGGAAAAGATATTAAATTTGCACTTATTCAGCCCAAACACAGACAGGCTGTGAGTTGCTGATTCTGTTTTGCCTCTTCCACCTCCCTCCCTTTTCTGACTTGCACCACAAAGCCAGTGGCCCTCAGCCTTTGTTAGTATTCCTCAGCTGTGCTGTGAGATGTCCAGGCATCCAAGCTGAGGGCAGGGCTCTGCTGTCAGGGTACAGATGAGTTATAAAACCAGAACTTCCCTGGGGATTTCCATGGCTACCAAAAAGCCTTACAGAAACTAGAGAAAGGGAAGTTGTGAGAGCACTGGGGAGCAGGAACAGGGGTCCTGAGTGCTGTGGCTGGTTGACTGCCGAGTCCCATTATTGGGACAGTGCAGGCAGGCATGAACCCCCGTGCCCAGCCTCCAAACCAGCCAGGGGTGAGTTTTAGTGTGATGGAGCTCACCTCTCCTGCTGGTTCTGGGGCCCCAAGTCCTGCATCCACACTGGCCTTCTGACATCTGGACTAGGACCCGCTTGCACTTGACCAGCTTGGAGAATGCGTGGAGCGAGTTCACATCTGGCTGCATCTGTCTAGGTCTGTCTTAGTGCAGCTGTGCCCTGAGGGCAAGAGATGGTGCCTGATTAAATGCAGCTAAAAAAACTCATGCTACCAAAGATTTTCCTGGAACCCCTTGTAGGCAGAGGCCTGGCAACACCAGAGATTGCTGTGTGACCGGGTCACAAGACATTGCAGATAAATAAAACCGAACTGATTGTACAAAAGCTATTTTTGCAAAATGAAATCTGTTTCAGAAAACTGGGACTTGAGTTGCTGCTTGTTTCTTGGCAGCAGAGCACTAACGCCTGTGATGTGCTGCCACTCATTTCTGGCAAGCACCAACTCTGTGGTTTATAATCTGCGTTCGTACATGATCACTTGCAAGTTGTTTCTATAGATGCTGAATGTAAAATATTTGGATCAAACAGATTGTATTATCTTACATAACTTGTTCCCTTCCATACATTCAATGCCACATTTCTCTTTTACTCCCTCCTCTCCCTGATTGTCTCAGTGGATCCTGTGATGGGGAGCTTATTCCAGCTATGGACTGTACTTTGGAACAGAGCTGCTAAACATAGAGGAAGCCCATCCGTGGAACAAATGACGAGTGGGTGGCGTTCAGGCAGTGTGGCATATGCATTCTTTCTCATTTGGTCTGGGCTAAGGAAAGCTTTCACGCATCCTGCGATGTATTTTCCCTCCATCTCCTCACCCCTGCTGGGTTCCTCTTTCTCACCTAGATTTGTCACAGTGTTCTATATATTCTGGCCCAAATTTTGCCCCTTCTTAGTTTTCGCTTATCCTTTCCTAGCATGACTTTCCATGGACTTCGCTGAAACTGCGCTTGCAGAAGAATGAAGGCCCTCCAGATTTGATTCTTTCAGTAGTCTCTCTGCCTTTGTTCCCCCCACTCGTGCTGTTTTCACTGGAAATAATTCCTGTGGTACTGTCTATCGACTTCTCCCCTTTCATCCCCATAGTTAATGAGCACCTTGTAGATGGATCTGCTGTACTGCTCATGAGAAATCATGGTGCAGATGTATTCTCCTGCTAAATCTAAGTGAGCTGTGGATCTGTGTGGGATGTCTTACGAAAGGTCACACGAAAAGGTAGTGACAGTAAAAAATGAAAAAACTACCCTCAATCCTGCTCTTTTCCCATGGGCACAAAAGGTGTCTTGCAAATGCTGCCTTTGCCTATTGATATTTTCTTCAGGGCAAAGGTTTTAATTATTGCAGTTCAGTTCTATGTGATTAAATTCCTGCATATTGGCCTGGAAGATTTCTGTTGAAATAGAACTGCTGTTTTGGGGGATTTCTTTGATTGCGGTGTGATTGGAAGCAAAGTTGGTTTAAAGTAGCAAAACAGACCTAATGTAACAGAATTTCCACTGGGCTGTGTAATGCTGAGGTTTTACCACCTCTTTGCAATGTCTGCTCCACCTGAACATTTTCTTTGATTCCAGCTTTTTGACTCACTGAAGCATATTGCGTTAGATAGGTCTGAAATACCTGTTTGCACAGCGCCACTTCTGTCATGAATACACAGTCTGCCTCCATGTGGGATGCTAGCTAAAGGCTCTAATTTATAGCTTTTCATTTCAGTTCTCCTTGAGGACAAATACTTTTCTTCAGTTGATAAATTACACCCTTTCCCCTCTTCAGGTCACACTAATGGCCTCTTACTTTTTTTTTTGTTTGCAGAGAGAAAATCAAGAAAGGTCTTAAGGATCTGGAGGAGGTGATACCAGCAGGTGAGACATACATACATGAAGGACTAAAACAGGTAGGTTTTACTCATCTTCTTGCAATCAACACATCCTCTGTTCTCATCCTTTGGGTAACAACCTGTAACATAAATGGATTGATTGTACACCTCAGTCTGTTACGCTCAAATCTTTCTGGTTGCCTAAGTGGTCCCAGGGTTGCCCAGACACTCTGCAAATCCCATGCAGAAGATGATGAGCCATCACAGCAATTTGCCATATGGAATTTCTCTGACTTGCTCCTTCTCACAGAGCACAGATCTGTGTCGTGGATCTCAGAGCTCACCCAGCATCCCAGTGTCATCGTAAATAGTCACATGCAGCTCGGTAGGGCTGCAGGGCTTGTGGTGCCTTCCAGAGCGCTCTCCTTGGGGAGAGTTTACCGCACAGAGCAGCGTTTGCGAGACAAACACTCTTCATTTTGCACTGTCTTAATTACGGAGCTCCCAGCTGCTTATATTTTCTTAGTTCAATTTTGGTGAAAGCCCTGGCCCTGAAGGTGAGGGTGTAAGCTTTCACTGTTACAGATGAATCAGTTCTTCCTCTATGGCTGTAGAGCCACATTCGTAGCCATGATCTGTGCACTGAAAAGCTGGGCAAAGAGAATTTTGTTGCTGTTTTAAGAAAAAAAATAGTTTAAAGTAATTCTTTTTATATCTTGGAACCTACTGACTGCATTTGAAATCTGGGGGATAGCAAAGGAAATCCTAACAGTGGATTTGAAGAGATCTGTCCTGGAAGAGCTGTGTGTTGGCAAGGGTTGATGGCTCAGTGACCCCAGTGCTTTGGAGATGGGCTCAATGGTGGCTGGAAAGGACTGATGAGGGATTTCCCTGCTGGTAGTGAGTTCAAGGGAGTCAGAGGATTGTCAGGAGAGAGAGGCTTGAGGTGAGGATGAGGCTGTTACTTCAGATGTTGTATTAGATGCTTAGAAGATGCATCACGGTTAAAAGTTTAGGTGTGGTTTTCAGGTGGATAATTTTTTTTTGTTGTTTTCAGGCCAATGTGCAAATTGAGCAGCAAGGGGCCTCGAGGTTCTCTAGTATCATCATTGCACTGACCGATGGCAAGCTGGATGGTCAGATTCCCTTGTATGCAGAGAAGGAGGTGAGCATGAGCTGGAAATACGTCATGCTCTGCAGAGTTTGGGTGCTGCCTGTTGAATAAATAAAATGCTTATTTCTCTGTTCTATGATGCCACAGGCAAGGAAATCCAGAGAGCTTGGAGCGAGAGTTTACTGTGTTGGTGTCCAGGATTTTGAACAAGAACAGGTAAGAATAAGAACATTACTATTTTAGAGTCCTGGGCAGTACCTGAACTCAGGGTTTTGCAGAGTTAACGTTAAGTAGTACGGAAATTTAATTTTACTTACACTAGGCAGTGTAATGTCTTCTCTGGCTCAGGAAACACGCTCAGATGTGTACGTAGACATAAACAGAATGTGTCGGTGTCGTGCTCACTGCCAAGGAGACCCGTTGGAAATCCCCTTGTTAACTGGGAGCTGCCAACAGAGAGGGTGCAGGCAAGCCCCTCTCATTCGAATGGCAACCAGGTCAGGGTACTGACCACATGAACAGAGAAGCTGTACACAAGATTCCAGCAGTGCACGTGCAACAGTCTTGGGATAAGGAAAAGAGCAGGGGCTTCATGGCCTTCATTGAAAAGCTCTTCCAGAGTTGCTGTGTCCCAGTGAAGGCTGTAGCTACTCCTGTTCGGTCAAAGTGGCTTTAATGGAGAGGTACACAAAAGGCTCCTTCCTGCAGAAGATGCAGAGAAAGGGTTTTTAGTGAAAGGCAGAGCAAACAGGGAAGGTAATTCTGGACAGAGGTACAAAATCACTGCCAAGATACAGGCCCTGAAAGGTTTCTTCAGTGTGATGTTTGCCACAATCATTAGCCACCATTTTGTTAGCTGCAGTCAGCTGTGGTATATCCTCCAGTTCAGAAAACTCTTAGCTGTGAGAGAGCTCTAAAGTTTCCTTCTCTTTGCAGAGTTGATGAGGGTTGCTTTTAGACATCCATTTAAATTTTAAGGGTGTAAAGTAGCGTGATGAATTTAGTTTGCCAGATGATTCACGTGTTTGCATGCATTTTCTCTCCAAAGCTGGAAAGAATTGCTGACGTGAAAGAGCAAGTCTTCCCTGTCACTGGAGGATTCCAAGCACTTAAGGGGATAATCAATTCTGTGAGTACCAGGCAATAAGTTTTACATTTCCTCAAGATTAGAGCATAGTATCCAGTCCCACTTCCTTTTCTAGGCAGAACTGGTTCCTAAGGCAGGAGTTGCAGTAGATGAAGTTCCCTCCCCCTTACCTTAGAGATGCAGTTCTGTAAATCAGCACTGCTTGTGCCTCCTGCAGTTATTCATGCTCAGACCTCGTGTGGAATTTGAGGACTCCTCACGAGGAGAGGGGTGTTCGTGTGGGAAGTGCGGTGGATGCTCTGATGAATGGCTGCTTTGGGTTTAGTCCGGAAAAAATGGAGACTGTTAACTCTGGGTGAGTTGAGAACAACTCGTTAAAATCCTGGGGAATAAGTGCAATTTAGGAATTAGTCAAATCTTTACATACAGAGAGGAGTGTTTTAAATCCATGACTTTAACCACTTGTTATCCCAGTAAGTGGTAAAGCTCAGTTCCACTTGTCAGCATGGCATGAAAAACTCCCATTGGTGAGATGAGGCCATTCAGCCAATTGCTGTGATTTGCGGGAAGGGATCGAAGAGAAACATTTTGGTTGTGATCAGTGGCTTAACACTGTTTCAGCTGTGTGTTAAGACACCTGTGGTTGTGGACACAAAATTTACTTGTCTCATTTTAGACTGAAGGCTGTGTCTTTTATGCGAGGTTAACAGTGCTGCTGCTGCTGCATGTAGGCAGCACAGTGCAAACAGGCTTACTGGCAGAAGTAAAGTCAAAAGCAATAATGAAATCCTTCTTCTGAGAGAAAGCCCACTATCATTCATTTCCCTTTCCTTTTCTTTTTTTAAACAACAAAAGGATACTACTCACATACAGGATGCTACACAGTCATGAATTTATCACTTCCCTTGAGCAGTGTGGTTTTTGTGAATGCTGTAATGCAACATCTTATTTTCCTTCTTGTTACTTAAGATAAATGTAGTTTCAGAATCTTCCTTGCACTTTCTAAAGACAGGCAAGCAATCTTTTGATGCATTGATATTTATTCTCCTGAGAAGACAGTGCAGCCCATGTGGTACTGCCTAAAACCTTTACTATTTAAAATCTCATTCTATGCCATTTCAAAGACTTAGAGAGCTCAGCTATGCTGCTGGTGCAAATGTTAGAAGTGCCAGTGCTGGGCTTTTTTATAAGAGCCAAATGTTTAACCCCAGCTGATGACGTCATGTTTCCGAGGATACTGCTTTTCAAATAAGTATGTCAGGGATAGAGGAGTAAAGACATTTGCATTCGGCGTTTCCCCTCCAGCGAGGGTCACTGACCTGCAAATGGGCACCTTCTGAGGGATCAGGTCTCCCCACTCTTCTTGTCCTTTGACAAGGACAAGAAGTGCGGTTGCTTGAGGTTTCTGAGGAGCTCAACCTGAAGAGTCTGTCATTCAAACACATGGAAGGTTAGCATAAGCTGTAGGGTGTCCCACTACCTGCATTCTCAGCCAAAGTGTTTTTGGGCAGTCTCTGGATAGTGGCAGTGCCAGCCTGCTGCTCCTATACTTCCCCGGAACTTTAAAGCACCTTCACTTCTGTGTCAGCAGGGAGGGAAGCTTTTCTGATAAGATATGCCAGGTGGTGTTTGCACAAGCCTCAACCCAGCTTCTTCTGGCACTTACAAAAAACCCGGCTGTAAAAATGCCAAATTTGGCCATACCATAGCTGTAGAACAGGACCAGACACACGGAATGGCAATGCATTGTTTCAAGGTAACAGCTTAGCAGTGACAGGAGAAGCAAACTGATGTACACTGTTCTACAGCTAGATGCAAGGTCTGCTTCTGCAGACTGAGCTCCTGAGTTGGTTCAGGGTTTATTTACAGCCTGGACACTGGGCTTTTACCACAGAGCATGGATGGAAGTATCCATAAGTAGGGTTTCTGGCTGGTTTGGATTTTGTGTGTGTGGGTTTTTTTTTCCTAATGCATGTGTGGTGGCGGTATTAATAGGATATTATGATATGTTGTAGTTAATACTCAGTTTTCTTTGCAGGGGTTTTGAATGATTGTGACAATTTGTTCTCATAAGCATTCTCTCTCATTATAGCACTGATAAGTAGTTCTAATTGAACATGAAATAGTCACAGTTTTCCTTTTTAGGCACTATTATAAATTCATTTCAGTTTGCAAGTTAGCTAGAGAATAGAGACTCAGAGACACTGATCTAAAGGGGAAAGCTGATTTCGAACCAGAGGAAAAGGCGGTATGTCGCAAACGTGCAGCAGTATTGCTCAAAGTACAGAGTCAAAGGCGCAGTTGTGAAACCCTCCGTGAATGTTGTTAAACAATTTCTGTTCAGAAAAAACATTGTCTTCAGAAATGGCAGCAACCCAGCAATTAAAACCGCTGAGCAAAACTACAACCCAGAACTGCTGAGTAGGAATGATGCAGGAGCCTCTACTACATTGATATCTCCAGGTATGAGAGACTGTTTGGCTGCTATCTTGTTATACTTGTACTGTATTCCAGGAGAGGTGAGCAGTTAATCTGTGTTTGTTAGTGGTAATAAAAAAAAAGTGATGGGCTTTAGCACAGAGTATCTGTAGTACCTGATGAATCGTCCAAGTACCTGCTCCTGCAATTGCTTTCAGTATAAGCAACTACTCTAATTTATTTTCTCTGGACAGATGCACAAAGTCTGTTTAATCATGACCAGGGATTAACATTCAAGACAGTCAAGATGAACATTTAGAGTAACCCTGGGTTACAGGCCAGAGAGCTCGCGCCATGTTTTCACATTAGTTCTGACAAAAGCCCAGAGAAGGGAGAAGGGTTTGAAGCACCTCCATGCCGTTGTGTTTCTGCTGAATAACATCCACTACCAATTCTAAAACTCTGTGCAAACCCGTGAAGAGGGGGCTGCTTTGCGAAGTTTCCTGCTCTCCAGCATTGCTCATACCTAGCTTACAAAGTCCTAACTAAACAGCATTGTCAGGGTGAATAAATCTGAGCAAAACTCTAGAGCTTAAAAGCAAAATGCTGAAGGCAAGTTACTGCACTCTCAGGAACAGTTACTGATGGGGTTTGGCTGATTATTACACGGAGTGTAGTCTTGTGAGCCAGCCAGGACAGAGTGAAGGTTTTGGGAGGGCACAATTTCTGTCACCATGCAGCAGATCAGTGCTAGATAAGAAAATGAAACCCTTAATTAAATACAGGTCCTGCTGATTCATGAGTGAAAGTTGTCTGGTTGTCTCTGCAGGCAGAATTGGACAAGGCTGGTACCTTGAAAAGTTACATTAAGGGAACTCACTTGAGTAACATTATTAGAGTGTGTGACAGCTCTAAGTAGACAAACACATTTTTATACTAAAGTAAGTTGACAGCGCTTAATACAGGAAGTTAAAATATATTTTGTTCTTAGGAAATGCCACAAAAACTTATCAGATAAGGCTACAGGAACTGAGACATGCAGACCTTTAGAGGAAGTTGTCAGTTCAAAAAAGGATCAGCAAAAAGTTGTTTTATCTTTCAGTGTTTCAAAATTTCTTAAAATTTCTGCCTGGAAAGGACTAGAAATATAATTGCTAAAATCTCCTGCTTGTTCCTTTTATGGGTGCTCAGGGTTTTTTTTGTTCATTTTACATGGGAAACCCATTGTTAGACATAATGGACAAAAAAAAAAAGAATAGATCAAGTCATGTGAACTGAGTAGTTGCACCAGCCAGAACATTGTAAATTGAAGCAAAATTCTCTCCAAGCTGGCTGAGCCTCTTGGGGAAAAAGCCTAACACCTAGCATAAAGCTGTCAATTTGTCTAGGAAAAGTCGCAAACTGGGATAACTTAAGGATCTGCCTCCTGGGGAAGGGGTGACCAGGGGAGAGGAGACCTCAGGGTTTGCAGGATGTAAACTCCCAGGCTGACATGGACTTACTTAGACCCATCCAAAGAGTGCAACCGGGACCAGTGAGGCTAAACAAAGCAGTAAATGTGCACAAGGTCCTTAAAAAAAGCATAGATTCACCCAGTGTCAGACTCTGGCCAAAGGGGTATAAGCAGGGAGTGCTGTAAAAATATAAATTCTCGGCTATATAAGTATAAATTCTTTCCAGTAAAACTCTGTGGGTAATAGAGGGAAGTCTGCTCCTGTTGCAAAGAGCAGTCAGCAAAATCCCTCTGGCATTCCGATCCATTTGGACACCAGTGAAGAGTATCTATGGAATATCCTGGGGGTTTCCATGTCAGCTGGATGGTTCCTGTGTCACTCGCTGTGCATGGCAATGCATTGCTCCTTTGGAGTTACATGGCTTGGTGACAGCCAGCGCAGCAGGGCCCGCAGGGAGCCGCTGCACAAACCGTGCATGGCAGCGGCACGCTCAGCCGCTGCCGGTACCTCACGGAGTCACCTCTCATCTGGAGCGTGGTGACACTCACTGTCACCACTCTTGTGCCCTGGTGCTCAGCACAGAGAGGGGAGTGGGGCCCATAGGCTGCTGACAAGACTTGGTGACGAGCAGACCTGTCCCTGTTTGCCTTACTAACACAAAGTCAGCAGGGAGGAAAGCCCCCGAACTGTGTTGGACAGCCAGTTGGCGCCCAAGCAGGGACAAAATAAAGCCTAGCAAGGGGGAGTCAGTTTTGTTGAGGTAGGCAAGAGCTATTCATATGAGGAACAATTTTAGCCTTTATGTTTATAAAACTTACTGCAGTGGCTTCCCAAAGATGTGCTCCAGCCTCTCTCCATGAATCTGATGCGTTCTGCTCCAGCTGTGCTGTCAGCAGCACTTCCTCAGGCTGACCTGGGTTTGGCACTGGGGGAGGGTGAATTACCAAACTCACACGAGTCCAACAGCATCACCCGCTGGTACCTGCTATAAGGCAACAGAATTTGTGTTTATGGAGGGTGGGAAACTTCCCTACTGCCACAGTAGTGCTCGAAGGTTAGACACTGGAGAACGCTGCTGGTTCCACGTCTCTAATGTGAGTGCTTACCAAGCTCTGCTGTACGAACCCTGCTGTCTCAGGGACCAGGCTGCAGCTTGGGTACTGAGCAGCAATCAGGGACTACATGATTTTCAAGTAATCCCTACTTCTGTCCAGCCTGCACAGCACCCTCGAGCTAGGCTGCCTCCCTACGCTTCCTTGGGCAGTGTGCTCAGCCTGGCTCCCTCCCTTTCCCTAAGTGCCGTCCCTCCTCTGCAGATAAAGGGGGGTCAGCCAGCTGACTGTGCGTGGTTAAGATTTTTCAAGGCCAAAATCAGCTTAAACGGTTCATTATCAATTATACATCAACTTAATTGGATCATTTCCTGTAGGAAGAAAATATGCTCGGTTTATGCACTGGGAATCCAGGAAGCAAACTATTAGACATTTAAGGAGGTGGGGGGAGGAGAAATGCAGCAAGTTATCATTAAAAGAATTACTCTGATTAAATCAGTCATCTTCTTTAATCCCCTTGGACGGTCTAATCTTCGAGCCGCACTGGGTGCAAGGTTCAGAACTAACACTGCGCTATGTTTTCCATGTGATTGAGACTGAGGAGATAGTTTTGGGAATTACTGCATGTAGTTGTTAAAAGGAATCAATGGCCTGGAATAGAATGCTTTCTGCTCTACCCTTCACTGCCGTGCAGCCCTTAATTTGACATTCTCTGACATATTACAAACCACATAATGTTCTCCTGGAGCACAGTGAGCTTGATAAGCCAGCACCGGCACTGACACGGCTCCAGTTAGTGTGAGCGTGCCTGTACCCTATGATTGGGATGGGACTTGTCAGCCAGCCCTGCATGGCTGGCAGCTCTCTTACATAAGAGATGCTTAATAAGGTACAACTTGGTCCAAAGGAAGCCGTCACAGGTCCAAATGAAATCCAGTGTTTCCTTAGTGAGAAGTTTCTTTGAGACAGATTTTTCTTACTAATTAGAAAAAAAATAGCCCAAACAACTTTTTTCCTGTTATGGAAAGTAACAGTTTGTCTTGATTCCTAGTTACATTACTTGGTAAGTAATGGGTTTAGGGTTGTTTTTAGTAATTTGGGGGTAAAGGTTCTGATGCTGTTAAAATACGCATCTCATGACCCGCAGTTTTGTCATCTCCATTTGCTTTCCTCAGTGGCTGCCAATGAGGTGCTGCTCAGCCTTGGTGTAATTAGAATATTCTCACTAACCTAACGCCGCACCAGGCTTCTCTCGGGTGGTGATTTTATGCAAGACCATATGTCTCAGGGATTTTTTTCACTTAGATAGGGGACAGGGTAGCAGCCTTCCCCTTCCCCTCCCGCTTTGTCCACGGCACTGCCGAGCAGCATCAGGGAGCAGGCTGGGCTTGGCAGCAAGGTGTAGTCACAAGCACAGATGTTTGGCAGCAGAGAAAGGTAGGACCCATTAGATATTAACTGCTGCGGTTCCTGCTCTGACTTCGTGGGAGAGAAGCACCAAAACAGTGTTTCCTTGAAAAGCATGTGCTTCATTCCAAGTCACCCTGAATTGATTGTCTTCCGTCTAGTGTGAGGTGGTCCTGCCGCCTCATGGCTTTCCGCACAGATTGGCACTGGGGAAATAAATGACAGAGCTTGCTTGAACACAGCAGAGGCGTGTGATGTGAAACCAACACTAGAAAGAACGAAAGGCTTCGCTTTGGAAACAGTTAATTTCAGGGAGTTCAAACATTAATTCCTGTATGGACAGGTTGGCATGTCCAGAGCCCAAGGTGGGCTGTGAAGGTGCTTCTCACTCAAAAAGTCTGATTAAGGTTACTCGAGTGCAATCACAGAAATCAAGAGCTCAATTTAAGTTTGTTTCCTCTTGTAACCTACTCCACGTTTTTTTTTGTTAAAGCCTAATTCTGCCACACTATTAGGGTGCACAAGTCCTATTTAGATAAAAAAAGTAACAGCTCGTCAATGAGAAACCTGTAACAATGCCAGCCTACATACACCTTAAATTCTTCATCACCCTGATTTCACACATGTTCACTTTACACGCCATAAGAGTCACTGAATTCAGCACAAAAAATCCTTCTCGATGCACAGTCAGCATTTCATTCTCTAGAACAAAACCAGTGAGTCCAGCAAACCAAGTAAACACCTCCTGCTTTACTCTGTTTCCTTTTTACTGTCTTAGCAATAGTGGGAAAAAAAAAAAGTTTTGAGTTAAAAAGAAAAAAAGGAAGCAAGCTGCCAGTAGTATTTCTAAGTGACTCATAGAAAAACAAACCCATATGGAAACATGGGGTAAGCCCAGTCCTGATTCAGCCAGTTGGGAGGAATAAAGCAGAATAGTTTTAGGAACTCAACCAAGCGCTTGGGTGAGCTCAGCTGGACACAGCTAACCCAGCACCAGCACAACGCTGCCTTCATCATCCATTCCTCCAAGGAGCTCCACAACTCCAAGCTGGGATGGGGCTCCAGAAGGGATTAACTCAGCAGAGAATGGCTTCGCTCAAGAGCAGCGCTCTGTAGGCTGGGACAGCTTTCCACAGCTCTGATCTGAGCTCCTGGACCCCACTTGCACGCCCTGCTCCACCTGTGTACACAGGAGCCCTGGTGTTGCCTACCATTTAAATAGCTGCCCCCCACAGCCAGTGGCATTCTGAGCAGCTAAACCAGAAGCCCAAAGGTGCAGGCAATGCCTCATCAAGAAAAAGGCCCATAGCTGGCAGTCATCAAGGCTTTGCCTGCACGCGAAGCATGGAATGCTCAAGGTAGATTTAAACACTCTTTGTGTTATCAGGGCCTTCTCAGACCTCACCTTCTATTCCTGCTCCCCGCTTGCTGTAAATTTATCACACTGAATATCCGTGTATTGCAGCGACAAGTACATGAGCATGCTTACTTACCACTGTGTCTTGAAACACATATCCTGATGAGAGATGCAGCTCTTGACGAGGCTGGTTTTGTGGTTCCCTGAGGGAGGAGTTTGGCACAGTACAAGAGGAAAGCACATCCTCATGGTATGTCACACCATCAACAGTGTTTAGTTTCTAGCTCTGTTTTCCTTGAGGTTACAGTTTTGCTCACCAGCTGTTCCGTTTGTAGCATTCCTAGAGAAAATTACAGACCCCACATTTGGGAGGGAGAGAGGAAAGAAAAGGAGTCTACACAGAAAAGCTACTGCCTGCAGCTCTGAGGCTGCCGTGCAAGGGGGCTCTCAGGGCTGTGCCGCCATCTCTGACTTGTGCACACTCACTGGGCGCAGTTTGGCTGGCAGTGTGTCCATGGACTGCACTCCAGGCACAGGCTTCGTGTGCCGACCAGGAGATGAAACTGCAGGAATATAATCTGTGGGCACACAAAGTGTGGAAGCGATCCTGTTGCACTGTCAGTGGGTTTTGCATATGGCAGTAGAACAAAGATGAGCTTTTAAAGGTGAACATTTTCTTTTCTTTAAAAAGAGGTTCTGGAAATAGTAGGTCAGATGCATTTGTTCTATTACAGTACATACGCTTTTGTTCAGAGGCTCATGCTGCCTTTCCCCAAAAATCACAGCAGCCTGATCTGGGGTCAGCTTCCGGTGAGCACTGACGTAAACAGAGGTGCAAGTTTGAATGGATCCACAGGGAGGGAAGGCCACTGGTGGCCCTAGAAATCCTTAGTTGTTCAGATTCATTAGCATGCCAAGTCTGACCAAAACGTGTCAGCGGCTGTCTCCCTCCAGCAGTTCCTGGTTATCCTGACCTCTGTCCCAGGAAGCGAACACTTTACACAGCCATTGAGCATTTTCAATACTTGAAATCATTACAGTGGTTCAGGGAAGAATCCAGCTGTGATGATGACCTACCCAAACCCTGTGCACAGTGTACAGTGCTGGGCAAGAACAGATGCCATGCAAGTTATGATTTATGGTGCTGCCTGCTGCCAAAAAGTTTTGAACTGCATACGGGGCTAAGCAAAACCGAGTGAGGTGGCAAGATAAATTGACAGCGTATTTTGTTAATTGTCTCTGTATGGTTGGGCTGCTCATGGCTTATTACTAGTGCATTGTTCTCACAATTTCACAGAACACAACCTTCATTAGAGTTCTGGAAGGGAAAGTTGTTGTTTGTGTAACACTGTGCCGCCTGGTACAGCTCGGTTCCACAGCATGTGCTGAGGGTATGGCAGGCTAAATACTCAAAAAGCTGCAGGCGCCATCCTGCTTTGCTGTTAGACAATGAGAACTTGTAAGAGGCAGAAGCAGGGGTGAAAAAAAGAGTCCAGGCAGAGCCAGGCCCAGTCTGTGACAGGTTAAAGAGGTCCTGGAAGATCCGCAAAGCACATTTTCCACAAGAGGAAACATTGCATAAAGCAGGGGAAAGATCTCTGACAAGACTAAATTTATTAACAGAGGTGGAGTTTGCTAAGACCATGAGCAGTGGGGAGCTTGATGTCAGCCTGTTAGTTGGCTGCCTTTGTGCAGCGTGCTGCAGGGACATCTGCCCTTTCAGTGCTGATGTCAGAATTTGGGTGTGGCAGCTCGGAGCTGACAGAACCCGAGTGTGAGGTCAATTCAGACACCTGCGGGTCAGAAACAGGCAGTGTTTATGAAACAGCTGTAACAGGAGGAAACGTGTTAGTAATGACAAAAATAGGAAGGCACTGCTTTAGAAATAGTGCACTGGAGTTTGTGTGAGGCTTCAGGAACCTTCTAGTGGGAAGCACATAGAAAGCTATGAGGATGGATTTGGATTTTAAGCACTCATTAACTGTCAGGTCGGTCTGGGAAAAATGCACTAGGTGAAAAGTGGGGCCGCATGGAAAAGCTGGTAAAGCTTTTGGTAATGGATAAGTGGACCTGATAAATGAACTTCCTACAGCTGTTTTAAGATTTACATGGTGTGCTTACGTGTAAGCCACTGAAATAGCCTGGAGACAGGTCCACAGCCCCGCATGCATGGCCACGGTGTTCCCAGAGGAGCTGGGCAGCCCAGCAGCTGATTGACAAATGACCTTTTCAGCAAAGAAAAGCTTGTTTGGGCAGGCAGGACCCAACACGTGCCAGCGAGTTTGCATCAAGGGTGAGTTGGCTTGCAAGTCCCCCTGGGTATCTTGGATGCCTCTATTCTGGTAACTTCTGCTCTCGGAAGTGTTCTGAAATGATTAACTTGCTTTACTGAGAGATGCTATAGAAACTGCACAGTGTCCACTCACTTAAAAGGCATAAGAAGGGATTTCACTGAAGGGCTGGGAGGCTGCCCTGCATCCAGGCGTCCCTGCAGAACAGTGCCAGGCAGCAGAGCCAGCACAGAGCACGAGCTGCATTCGTGCCACTGGTTCCTGTGCTGGCTGCTCTAAGAACTGGCCCTAAAAACCAGCAGTGTTTAAAATCTAAGACGCTTGGTTGCTGCTGCTGCAGTGAAGCAGCAATGTAACAAGTCCTGCACATGGAGAAGCTACAGAATCGTTTCCTCAGCAGTCTGTTGTGTTGTTGTTGAACAAAAGGGTGTTTGGGGTCTGGATTCCATGTCTCATTTTCTTACACTCCAAGAGACTGACTACCTTGAAGAACAGAACTCCACTGCCTTCTCTTGTCCCAGCAGCCACGCCTTTGTTAATGAGCTCACAGCTGTGGTCACTTTACCTCGATAGGCTCTGGTTCCAGCTGGAACTAGTCCTGCACTGCACAGGTCACCTCAGAAGGCAAAGAACACCCTCTAGTCTTACCACAGTTCTCCACTTCTGAAGCTGCAAGAAAGCAGGACAAAGGCTGACAGGTTTCTGCTCTATTTTGTGCTTGGGTTTGTGGGGAATTGGTTCTCTCTGGACCAGCCAGCACTGGGAGGATGTGGAGGGAGCAGGGAATGAGAGAAAAGGTTTTGTGAGCCTGGGCACAGAGTCCTGTATTTGGTGTGGACCTCTGAAGATGAAGTGGATGACATCAATTCTTTGAATCTCTCCTTGCATGCTGTTAAACTAAGGCAATTTGTCTTATTTATTTTATGTCAGCAGAGTGCTTAACTATCCTATCCAAGGATGGCCTTATAGACTTATTATTTCAACTTTTCTTGTGGGCAGGAGGTTTCTAAATAATGAATTTGCAGTGTCTTGGATTATCCTGAACTGGCAAAGAGGGAGCATCGTTTTTGTGGAGTTTGTTTTGGTCTTGCTGACTTTGCAGCCCAGGTTTCCACATCAGGATTGCTTAAAGTTAGTTTTAAATTCTAAAGGACAGGGACATGAAGGCATGTTAAATAAATGCAGGTGGATCATAGGGAAAATGGGTAAGATGTCTTCACATCAATTCCCGCCAGGGGAAATAAACTTTGTATTGGAGTGCTGGGGTGCACTGTGCTGGCTGGCTGGAAGAGCTTGCATGGAAAGGGAAAAAAAGATTAAAACAGAGAGGAAAGAGTGAGTGGGAATAAAGGAAGGCGTCAAGTTTCTGTACCTTCTTGTAAGATGTGCAAGTACCTTTTCCCCCCCCCACATGAAAATGCATGCAGTAATTGCTGTATTGAAAATATTCTCAGCTTTCCATTGTGGCAGAATCCTTGTGAGCCAAACCATACACACAGCTGGTGCTCAGGACAGCTCATGGGCTGGGACCGTGCAGAGAATGTGAGGTTTTGTATTTAACTGTAGGAAAACTCAGTTCTGAACAGTGTTTGAGTATTGCTTAGAGGAAGTGTTGAGGAGAACCCAGAGCATAAGCAGAGGCTAAGCAAAGAACTGTATCTATGTACTTCTGATTGGTTCCACCTGAATCCAGTTAGTCCTTTACAAGGTTTGATTTCTGCTTTTTAAGGTAACTTGATTTTGAAGGGAGGGGCTTTTGGGGACGAGGCAGATTTCTCTACCATTATCACTTTTTTTTTTTTCAAGCATGGGCTCTCAAGAGGGTTTTTGAAGGATGGAAAAGAACCTGATTAACTTACAAACCCAAATTTTAGTAGTTTCAGAGGTTTTTTTTCACCCCAATATGAGCTTTGTTTGGGGGAAAATGGTAGAATTAGGCCACCACCCTTGCAAAGAGTCAGGGTCTCTAAACAGTACAGTTTGCTTAAACTAAGCAGAGGAAGGCAGTAATAAAAATTATGAAAAATTATTGTTGAAGCAGTTAATTCTAGGAGCAGTATTAATACCTGGTATTTTCCTGCTTTAGTCAAGAGCATGTATGCAAATGGATTCCGTGCAGGAAATCAGTGTATCCTGAACCCTGTATTGAAATTTGCTTTTGTTCATGATTTATGATCATTTTATCTACACCCTATTTCTGCTCAGGTGGGGTTGTTTTGTCTGCCCCTCCCAGTTTATTCTGAAATCCAAAGGTGGTTAAATATATCTAGGTAGGTTTTTTCCTGATTTGTATTGCATTTGGAAGCACAGTGTTAGAAAATTTACACTGGGATGTAATGCAATTAGAGAACTATTGCTTTGCAAGGGAAGTCAGATCCTGTCCCACACTGTCTTCCCCTCTCCCCGACCTCCAGTTCATACCATTGACCCCTCCTCAGACACTGGGCAAATGGGGCCAGGACAGGGGTTGGAAGGTTCTCCCTCTAAAACCAAAATTACTGAATTCTGTGCCACCTACTGGGTCTGTGCTTCACATAAAGCTCGCCTTTAGTCTCAGCTTCACTTGGGCTGTTCATCTGACTCGTCAATGAAAAAAACAGAACATGCTTTTACAGCAAAAGAATAAAATGCTAGACAAAATATTCCCCAGCCCCCAAGCAGGCCACGGGAAGCTTCTCTCCACACTGCAGTAAGAATGAAAAGACTAAAGCCCTTTTTTGGAAGCGAGATTCTCAGCTAATACAAACTGCTTGGCTTGCACTGAACTCCAGGCTACATTCTTTCCTAAGATCTCTGTTGCTGTGTCTCGTCCAAATGCATGCGCCTGCAAGGTCTCCATTTTTCTTAAATACGACTTAATATTTAACATGGGTTTGAAAGCACTAAAAAATTAAACTGTGCACAACAGTTTGTGGGGAGAGAGGCAATATGGGCAGTGTTCAGTGAGGCAGGATGCTCTCTTTCTTGGAGCTTTGTGTGCTTTTTGTCAGAACAGTGATTACATGATTGTTTCTGCTGAGCCCGGATGCGTAGCAACACAGACCACTGGGAAGCATCGTAGACAGAGTGTAAAGAGTCCTACTGAGAGGAAGGCAGGAGTTAAGACTAAGACAGAGAAACATTCCCAGGAAGTCAGGGCAGCTCAGCAGCAGGCACAGACCTCGCAAATGGAGATAGGGACGGGACAGTAACAGGACTCCGCACTGTGCAGGTGATTACAGGGACCTGAACCGATGCCATGGAATGTTTACAAATGCCTGCTAAAAATACCACTTACAACAGGGAGAGCTAAAGTGAGATCCCCATCCAACGGCAGGCAGCGCAGTCGGGAACACCACATGTTCCCTATGCTTTACATAGGGCAAGGTGCCAGCGCTCGCAATAACATGCACTTGACTTGACCAGGCTTGATTGTTGGAAGATTGCTTTTGACTGGATTAGGTTTGTGATTAATTTTTGGCTTAAATATTAAGATTAGGGTTCATGGAAAATTAGGCTAGGGATCTGGACATCATTATATTTTGAAGGCTCTCCGGGGTTTAACAAACTAATCCAAGCCTTAGGAACTCCTAGACGTGACTCTGCAGATGTGCAGGAGCTGCACATGCTCCAGGCAGCGTTCTACAAAGTCAGACTTAGCAAACCAAACCTGTAGCTGTATGTGCGTTCTAGGGACAAGCATTTGTTTTAAAGTGAGATTGCTCATGGAAATAACACTATGAAACCTGTTTGTGACTATTTCCTCCTTTGCAATAGGTTTTGAAACAATCATGCACTGAGATTTTATATTTGGAGCCATCCAGTGTCTGCGTAGGAGGTAAGATTTTATAATTTTAATGGACTCTGGTTTCCCTGTTTTATCCAAAGGAAAACTGCATGCCTCTAGAATAAAGCATCTCTAACTTAAGTCCTCAAGAAGTTGAAGAAACATTGGATTTCTTTGTTGACTTCTTGTTCTCCTCAGAGGAGCTGACCACCAGGGCTTGCTTCCATAGCTTGGGTAATGCATGTGGAAGTTGGAGAGCATTTACCTGCACCTTCCACACCCCTCTCCCCTAAGTTCACTCTCCACTTGTCCCACATCTGCCCCAACATCTGTGGAGTGTAAGCAATAAAGCATGTGACTGTGTTTTTGGGCAGCAAGAGCAATATATTAATGAAGCAGAAGAGTTGCACACAATTTTAAGGGCTTGTCTTCTTTCTGAGCTTCACAATCCACATATTGTTGGAGACCAATCAAAATAAGGTAGTTGCAAAACGTTACTTAGATATTTTTGCGAAAACATGGATGCTCTGGGTGAAGTCACTGGCCCTGGTAAAAAAACTGTTCTCACTCCTCCTCTGCACAGCTCACAGATAGCGTGGCCCTTAGGCAACTTGCAGAGAAATAGTACTAAGGAGAAATGTTTTCTTCATCTGGCACTTCAAGTGAGCCTGATCTGGGTTTGAGGAGTCTTCTTGTTCTGAGTCCCAGATTTCTCATTTCTCATTCACTGAGAAACTGTGTCTTACTGTGCAGCTGAGCCCCGGATCCTGGTGATAGTCTGAATCCACTTCCAGTTTCATGGGGCTGTCTCAATAAAGATTTGGGAACAAATCTTGACTTTCCCCATTTCTAAGGAGAATTCAGTACAAGGGTTCAGGAAAAAAGGAGATCTCACTAAGCTGGAAGCATTACTATGTTGTGCTTTGTTTACTGCCGACTAAATGAAATTGCCCTGGTGTAACTTACTGCAGTGCACTGAAGTTTGGTGATTTTGTGTGTTTGCTTTTCCCTCCAGAGGAGTTTCAGGTTGTTCTCAGAGGAAGCGGCTTAACCCTTGGTGGGAGAACCGACAGCGTGACTTGTACCTATCAAGTGAATGGAACTACAATCCGTAAGTGTGGATGTTTGAGATGGTTGGCCTTTGTAGTCCTGAAGCAGTGATGCATTTTGCTTCTCGTTACCTCAGCTAATGAAAATTGAAAGAGAAAAATATCGAAAAGGAGGAGAACAGGAGAGCTCTGAGGATTAGTAAGGGGAGGAGAGTTGTTTCACACTCTACTCAGTGGTTTGATTTTGCTACCAGCTGCTGTTAGCTGTGAGTGGTGTTGGCAGCCCCCTGGCTGTGGGCATTAGCATGGTGAGAACTGTTTGGCTCCTGATGTTTGGGCAAGCAGATGTTTGCTCATGAACAAATCTGTGGCTGCAGTGTACTGACTGAGGCCCCTTACTGCATAATCATCCTGGCCGAGACCTCTTCATTGCAATTCCCAGAGGCACTTACCTTGTTTTCTTGCAAGGTCTCTGCCTGTTCTGAGTGGTGTGCCAGGTGTGCTGTGGGTTTCAGGGGCACGTCAGTCCTCCTCCTGCAACAGCATAGAAAAAGGCCAGGTCAGAACAGTGGTGTATTTTGTCTGGTCCATGAGCTCCGTGTCCCCAGCATCAGGGCTTACTGCAGCCGTAGCCCAAAGCAATTCCATTTCAGATGGTGTCCATGACACCTTGTACAGGCACTTCCCTGTAGCTTTTATCTGAGTTTGCTTTTTCTATCCAGACACACAAGTGGATGGCTAGGATAAGTGCATCCAACTTCTAGCTCTGAGCAGAATCCCTTAGAAGCCAGCCAGACTGGAAAACAACCAAAAATGTGAAAACTACAACTGATTTTTTTTCCCTGCCTGCTGTCTGATTTCTGTATTAGCCTGTCTTAAATTCCTACACAATCGAACTTGTGTTTCCAGTGCAGTTTCTTCCTTACCCCTGGATATTGTATATACTGGAACTGGCTGCCAGTCTCTCCTGCCTGTTAAATACGTACACTAATTTGCCAGAATAAGAGGATAACCCAGTAGTTCTGGATGCAGGCAGCCTGTGTAAGTCAATTCTGCTTGTATAAATTTCCCTTCAGTTTCCATTACAATTGTCACCTCTGCTTCCCATTGCCCACAAACACTTGCTACCATCTGATGTGAGAATTGCCAACTACAGCTCTGGGTTGCTTGTTTTTTCTTGGCTTCAGAAAGGGGTGTGCTGAAGCACATGAGGGGAGGGGAATGCCACAGTGATGTATTGATTATAAAAACACAATCTGCTCTATGGGGTCTTGCCAGGGCCTTCTACATCCCCCCTGTCCATCTTCAGCAATGGACAACAGCGAGCGGCTGGGGAGTAGTACAGGAAGAAAACAGGGAAATTTCAAGTGGTCCTTCCCCCAGTACCCAAGGAAATTCTTTAGAACAGCTCTGTTCTGGGTTCTAATTGCCTGCTTCAGAGGAACCCTAAAGTGGGCCAGCGGAGCCAGGTTGAACAGGAAGATAGGCAAGGCGCTTGGAGCAGTAGCAGGAGGAAGGAGATGGTCCCAAGAGAAGGACAATCATCCCTGTGTCATTGCAGTCTCCTCTACAGAAGACTGGCAGTCCCTCTGCAGAACCCTCAGTATGTAAGGGCACAAACAGAAGGCGCTTGGGTGAGGATCTGCTCGTGTTGGAGTTCCCCTCTGTGAGAGCCTGGGCTCTCTTTGGGACCAGCCTCTGAGCACACCCTTACTGTGTCAGTTCCCCTGCTTTTAAAGGATGCGTTTGGCATCTTTCTCATTCTGCATTTATAAAGAACCATTACCAAATGCTAGAAAGGAAACCTGCCAAATGGAGCTGTGGGATAGAAAAATAATCTATGAAACATACCATTAAGACAAAAACATATGGCAATGTGCTAATCCCTCTTCCCCACCTCACAACTAGCCCCAAATCTAGGCCAAGCAGTCAGTGCAGATTATAGCACATACAAAAAGCTCATTTATGCCAACAGCTCCTCCTTCAGCTGCCCCTGAATCACTTGTCTCTCTGCCTGTTCCTGAAATGCAGGACAGAGTCATCTCCACATTGATCTGGCAGATCACTTATCTGCTCTCACCCCACAGTCAGGAAATAGTCCTTGCACAGAAATCATCAGTCCTGCTGTGGGGAAGTTTGGGTGGATGGTTCTGCACACAGGAGCAGAATTTTCCCCAGCTTACTGAACACATGAGGCAAAAAATCTCTGTCCTCTCCTCCTCACATCTGCAGAACAGAAATTCTGTACTGGACACACGGCTCTACAAATAAGTGCTTCATGTGCTCTACAGGTAGGTGCTTTGTAAGATGTAACATATAAGAGGTTTGCAAATCACAGAGACTCAAAACCAGAAGAAACACTGGAGAAAAAGACACTTGGGTCACAGCTAATAAAACAGCCCTGTAATGCAATGCACAGGGATGGAGCCAGTTGGAAACAAACCTTCATCTTCCAACTACCAGGAAATTACTAACAGTGTTCTCACTCTCTGCAAAGACAGTGTTGCTTGTTGGAAACGTTCTCTCTGGAAGAGCATGAGCTGACTTGAGTAGTTCAAATAAGTGCTGTAATGTGGGCTCACCTGGCGTTTACAGCCAGCTCTGGGGCTCCGTGTTCCTTACCTTGGGCCTGCCTTGCTGCCAGTTCCAGCCAGGACGGACCAGTAAGGAACATGGGAACCGAGGGACCTCACAGCATGTTCACATAGCAGCCCCTCATCTAAGCTGCACAGCATAGTAAGATCATGTGATTTTTTTTTTTTTTTCAGATGAAAAGCCTAAAACAGTAGAATCTGATTTTTTGCTCTGCCCTGCACCGATCCTGTACAAAAGTGGCCAGTAAGTACTGAACCAAATACCAGGCCATGTTTTGCTGGAATTTGGCACCATTATAGCTAATGTTAGTATTTTGTTGCTTTTACAGGGGGTGGTTTGGTGTTGCATTTTTTCCCCATTCTTGTGTTATTTTCCTTGTGTATATGCCAGCTTTGGAATGGGCTTTAAGTAGTCATCTGTGACCAAACCTATTCGGACAGTGCCTTAAAAATGAATATTCAGCCAGTTTATGAAATACTGAAAAGATCTGGCTTGTCATAAGTTTTATGCAGATTAGCTGTTTTAACAGGGCATAATATGCTTTCATCTGGATCATCTTCAGGCCCACTGTTAAAGACATGACATTACCACTGACACTCACAAGCTATTATTAAAATTAGGTGTCAGGACCTGTACCCCTGCTCCACATGTCCTGATCCAACAAGGCACTGAGTTAACAGCTGCAGCACTGGGGCTAAACTGCAGCTCTGGCCTTATTCTCAGTGTCACTGGCCAGGGCTGCACATTAGTTCTGGCCCTTGGAGAACTAATCCTTCCCTCCTCCTCTCCAACTCAAACGCGCCTCAGGGCCTTACGATGACTTGGACTTCACTGTGCAGATTTCTGAAGACCCTAAGCTAATCTGAAGTCAGAAAACTGCACATCACATCTGGGTCCTGTGGGAGGGCCAAGGCTTTGGCTGTTGGCTTTCTCCCTGTTTGGCAAG
Organism: Aphelocoma coerulescens; assembly: GCF_041296385.1. NCBI lineage: Eukaryota > Metazoa > Chordata > Aves > Passeriformes > Corvidae > Aphelocoma > Aphelocoma coerulescens. The sequence goes on from NC_091017.1 coordinate 561,142, forward strand.
TAGCTCTTCCCAGAGACTTAACTAGGGATGAGGCTAATGCTAATCCAGTAGGAAGCACAGCAGTTCTGCATTGGCATTTATCTGTGGCAGTTCCAGCAGCTGAAGAACTAAGCGGGTTGTATAGATCACTTGTCTGTAGTTACATTTTTGACTTGAGCAACAATCAGCCGCCTCACTTGTGCTGTCAGATGGATAGCAAAGCTCTGAACACACATCTGGTCTGTGCATTAAACGGAAGGCTGGGGGAGGGAAGTTGGAAAGCTGTAGAGGAAAAATGTTCAGTGCTTGACCCCAGTGGGGTGGCTCAGGGCAGAGGGGCTGCTTCCAGAGCTGGGTCATGGCTGGCAGGGAGAGCAAGCACAGAGCAGAGGAAGGGGGTAAGGGATTCAATACCGATGCATTTCCTGATGTTGCTTTTCACACAGCTGTGTGACACCTGCATCTTGTCCCTGGTACAGCAGGGTGTCAGACCCCTGTGCCTGCTGAGCGGCCTGTGCATCCCACAGCACAGCAGCAGTGCTCAGCTGGGAACTGCTGGGGGTGTGCCAGCATTCAGCACAGCAGCTCTGCAGCTCCTGGCTTAGGTAAAACCAGTCAGCACCACCACAGTTGTAAGGGAACTGCTTTTGTCATCAGAACAATGTCAATCAGTCAGGTTAAAACCTCGCTGCCTCAGGCCAGCTATTTCCATGCAGTTACCGTACAACAGAAGAACAGTAGCAAATTAGGTCCCGGGATGAAGCTCCCCGAAAGCTGATGCTGTAAATGCTTTTCCACGCACAGTTTGTCCCAGAGTACGTAAACAGCCTGTCCTGTCAAATGCATGTGGAATGTATGACATGTCTGTATAGGTTAAAGGTGTGGAAGTTAGTTGCACATGCTGCATTTTTCCTTACACTGTGGAGTGTTACTGAACCAGACAGCTGCCACCCTGGAACTGCAGTGTGGATAATGCACCTCAGCACAATACACTTGGAGTTTCACAGATTCACAGAAAAATATATTTTCCGCAGTTATTGCGTGAAACACAGTTCCCTAACCTGCTATTGAAGGAGTTGGAGCTTTGGCCCAGAGCTGAGCAGTTTACTGTGCAGAAGACTGACAGCTATGAAAGATATGTACATACTTGAACTCTTGACTTCCCATTGGCACAGCCTAGACTAGTGCTGGATATCTCCCAGTAATTCCTCATGTAGTGGAGCTAATATTAGTCACTAATGCAGCAACAACCGCTCTGTTCTTTTCTAGTGCTCTTTTGGGTGGAATTAAGAGAACACAAACAGCCCAAGTTAGCTTGCTTTGTGACTTTTAAACCTGCAGCTTGGTTTCTGAGTGCAGTCAAGACTCATGTAACAGGTTTCATTGTATTTTTTCATAATTGGAGACACTTCTTGTTGCCTGATGAATTAGCAGTTTTCCCATGCAGAGCAATACTAAGCTGTGCGGAATAGGTAAAGGGCCAAAGTAGCCAGGATGTTGGGGTTGGTGAGCCCCTGCTCTTCTGGACTTAGGCCATGATGTATTTCTGCTTGCTTCCCAGCTGTTGGCTGCTTTGAGTCTGGAGCTTCCCAAGTGCCAGCTGTAGATTTAACCAAGCATTCTTTTCAAAGCCTGCTTTTCCACAGTACCCTGTAGCAGATGGATGTATCATCCTTAGGATGGGTGACAACATGACTGTGCTTGCCTGTGCCATTTAAAATCCCTTCTTGTCATGCCACTTCCAAAGTGCAAAATTCCATAGTCTGCTTACAAACCCAGCTCACTTACAAGGCTCCTGATCAGCTAACAGCTGACAATTATTCATGATTTTCACACAAGCAACCCATGCCTTATAAAACACATTACAAATTTGAAATAAAGCAAAAAGGGAAAGTACACATACACCTTGCAGGAAGGTGAGGAGGCCAACCCAGGTGGAATTGCTTGGAGAGATCACTTACACACTGTGATGGCAGGTGTAACACAATCAAGCTGGTTAGTAAAAAGGACTCCGATTCTACTGCATTGCCCATTTAAAAGTCACTCTTTAAAGGTCTCAGTATTTGATAAAATCAGTTCTCCATTTTAGCTGAGACTTGGATTTGTTGTCCTACCACAGCTCGAGAGAATCAAACCAAACCAGAGGTGGCTGGGACCTCTCCATTACTGTACGTGTTTCTGTAGTCCTTGTGCATTGGAAAGCAATCAAAGCCCTTGTCTCTTTGAACACTAGTACAGGAAAAATGGGGATATGTTAAAAGTCTACATTCCTTGCTAGCTTCACTTTCATTCTCTCACTTCTGCCCTAAGTTCTGTGAGTTTGCATTCAGAACAATCTGTCTGTAGGCTTGGCTTTACCCACAGCTGCCTTCTGCTCTGGTGAGCCATTGGTGAAACCCCCTCTGCCTTGCATGCAAAGGCCAGCAGGAAAATCTGCATTTCTTGCACTGCCTGAACACTTACAAATTTGCTTTTATTAGGTGAGTGGATGACAAGAACTACAGTTTAAACTAGCACAACAAAACACTGTTTTACTGAAATGCTTCTAGTGAATAGTTATGTGACTACTACTCATCTCTGTTTGAACTCTCATTTCTCACTGGAATATCGCAGTAACATTTTGGATTTGATGGTGCCTACTGCAAACACTCAGTCTAATCTTATGCAGACTCTCCTCTAAGCCAGGCAAGAAAGGATGGATGCAAGCTAGGCAGTGGATTATTTAAACTGAACCAACAGACTGAGGAATTGTCATTGTTCTTAAAATAGTTAAGGGAACTACAGAAGTCTATTTTTTCATGCAGCTGCAGTGCTGGCCAGCTTCCATCTTTGTGCATCCTGCACTTGAACTCAGGTTTTGCTAGGACAGAAGTATGCAGTGTCCTTCTCTTTGGGCTTGGAAGCTTAAGGAATAACAGAGCCAAAAAAGACAAATCCCAGCCTAAACCTGAGTATAAGTGGAACGTCTCTCACAGGTTCCTTGATTTGATGACCAGCTTGCATGCCAAGGTGGGACAGTCCACACTGATGCTGTTAATGACCTTATTTGCCCGCTATTCAAATGCTGCTGTCTTCAGCTTCCATTTATCCCTTCCTACATCCTGTCCAACCCAAACAGCTGGTGGCACTTAAAGAGCAAAGATTCAATAGAAATTATTTTCTGGGTGGTAGGAAGGAAAATGACTACTCCTGCATTGCCAAATTCTTGGTTACCTGCAGTTTCCAAGGAGCTGACGAAGTTTGTGGCAACTCACTTGGCACAAAGTACACAGCAATGCAGGAGGTAATCTGTTACCCATCCCATGCCTCACATGCAGCTCTAGGTGCTCTAGGATTTCTAGGTGCAAGATGTTTCCATGACAGTGGAGCAGGGGTACCTTTAATCTTGCTTTCCATTTTCTAAGTGTCATTTTTATTAATACCAGCACCAGATTTAAGGGGAAGAGCATGGACACAAGAAAGCAAACAAGCACAGAGAACATGAACGGATTGTGGGCTCCATCCTTCACATTACCTCACTGGTCCCTTTGGAGAGCAGCTGGAAGGTGTTGTACAGAAGGGTTGTCATGGCTGGCTCCTAACCAGGGATCCTGACTGTCCCCGCTGCCCAAAGGTAGAGCATCTTCTGCCTTTACTCCATTCACTGCTGCCTGTGACCTGGGAGCCAGGAACTGACAAACCGCTTTTGAGTCTCATGTCTTGGGGGACCAGAGGTGTTTCCTTGGGACAGTGGTGGTCCCAAATTCATCGTGCAGGCAGGATGCCAAGCAAGCACTTCCATCCCCAGGCACATACCCAGTACATGCAGCAGCAGGGAAGCAAGCCTTCGCAAATTTGACTTAACTATACCAAGGAGTAATTTTTTCCACTGTTACTTCCCTTTTCTTCCCCATCAGCTGCAGGCCCTTAAGTCTCACTGCCTCATCCCCCGTGTCACTGTGCTAGCAGCATGGAGAGGCACTCAGCTAAGGCATTACCTGGGCAGTCTAGCATTCATTAAGACACCATGAACACCTTCCACACATTTATTTCTTGCTGCAGCTCCTTTTTGGAATTTTTAGTTTTCTCCTCCTTTTTTCTGGGCTTGATAAAGGCACTCAGGAAGTAAAAGCAGTGTTGAAGAAGCAATGCTTTGTAAGGTGACTGACGGTGAATATGTTTGCCTAATTAACTTGTGGCTAATAATTCTAAGCCATTAAGTAGCTAGTTAGTACATGCTTCGAATAAACACATCTGGTGCTGCCCTGAGCGGAGGTTGTGGCTGTGTGTGGGTGACAGATGTGCTGTTTCCCCAGCGCTCCCTTTTCCATGCTGAGCAGCATGGCAGTGCCACAGCCGGAGCCAGGCAGCCTTGTGCAGCTGCACACTCCCCGAGTGGCTCCAGGCATGTGTGCCTCCTCTCTTCAGCTGCCCAGCCACTGCAGCCTGCTCTGGTGCCTCAGAGCCGGCGTGTGGCTCCCAGGAACACCCTTTTCAACACCCTTCTCAGCTTGGAGACTCCTGACTTCTGGGCTGAAATGTAGCAGGAGAGGGGATAAAGTGTCAGGCCACCCAAGGAGCAGAGAGTTTAGAATTCCCAAGCCCTGTGGATCGATCTCCTGCTGAACAAAGGGCATTGGAAATGATCACGCCTTACTGTGTCACTGCCTGGAACTGCTGGGCTGGCCTTGGAACAACCTTCCAGGGAGGGAAGACTCCTCCCGTGGAGGACAAAAGCCTACTCCGTTCTTCGGGCAGTCTCTTCCTAGGCTGGCACAGCTGATAACTCTCATCAATCTTAGAAGTGAGAACAGCTAGGATCAGTTCCATGCAGGAGACACCCTTTCTTCCAACTAGGCTGGTTTTTCAGGTTTTGGCTTTTTGTGGGGTTGTTTTCCAGACAGAGGAAGGAGTAACAGCAATAAAGAAAACAAACAGCAGAATATTTTGCTATTTCGCACAGGAATTACTTCTTAAAAGTAAGACTTGAGTTCTTAGTTGCCAAGGGGCAAGTTAAGGTTTATTGCTACTTCTGAGGGCCCATGAACCCTGATTACTCTGTGCCTGCCCCAGAATGTCCGACACATGCTGTCATTAGAGCTAGAGTTGCAGGCCCAGCCCATGACCTCTGTTTTGTCAGACACCAACAATAGCACAGCTGCCCCTGCCTGGCTGAGATCTCAGACCTGCCATTTGGCACGAGGAACAGAGCAAATTGGATAAATACACATAAACACATTGGGAAGGGAGGGAAAACAGAACAGAATGAACCAGAGCAGCAACCCACAACTTGTTTGATAGGGATGATTTAAGTAGGCATATGGTATAGTTAAATGTGCTTTCAAAAACATTGGCCTGATTCTTCAAGCAAATACAAAATAAATATCTGAATAGCATGAGAGCCGATCCGTCACCATTAATGCTCTCAGAGGAGGCACTCGGATGCTTGGGCTGACACACTAACATTCCCACACCAAGTGTCAGTGCCTCATGTTGACATGGCACAGTTGTACTTCCCTCTAACAGTGCAAGCCTCAAAAGCAAGCAGGCAACAAGCTCATAATTACACCTGACCCAGCAGCCATTGTCATATCTTACTGGCTCAGTGTTGGCAGAACAGCCCAGCCACACCTCTCACATCTGGGTTCATCCAGCAGTCCCACTGCCCACACACACATCTAACTGTGGAACTCACTAGGGCTCACCCGACATCCCTCTGCAACACCAGGTTACCTGGTACCTCAGTCACACCTCCAAGTTACACCTCACCTTTGTCTCACCGTGTTCCACCAGACGGACAAACCGACAAAGGGAATAGCCTTAGACAGTCTGTGTTACCACAAAGTAAGTCCAAACTCACATTTAAAAGATGCCCTTGACAACCACCCCAGGTGTTTCCCCCACAAATACTCCGATACACAAAGCCCCGGTGATTTCCAGTGCACACACACGGTATCACCTATTTAGTCAGACAGGCTGAGAACTTGGTCTTGGTCATGAAATTGCGCAGCACATCCCTTTGCCTGCCTGAGTGAGTGCTAAGAAAGGTGTGTGGAACGTGAGTTGTCTGATAACGTGCAAGTGAGTGGCTTAAAACCAGAGAGAGGCGAGAGTTACTGTTGCTTGCTATGGCTACCTTTACTACTGGTTTTTTTTTGGTTTGTCACTTTCTCTTCCTCTGCTAAGGAAGGTAAAAGTTTAGAAAAGCTGTTGCCAGCAAAGGCAGGGTATCTGCAAGCTGCAGATCAGTCTCACATGTCTTTCAGGGTCATTCAAGAAAGGATTAATATGCTGTGGCTGTGTTGAGCATTTCTGTTCTCTTTCTAACTAAGAAGTGACACTGAACTCTTTCTGTGGTGCTGTTCACTAAGTAATCTTAGCACAGCCTTTGTGGCAATGCAGGCAGGGGTGTCATTTGGTCACAGAGCTGAATTACTCGCTAACTTAAGGGGCAGTGCTGCTGCTGAGTGCTGAGCTACTCAAGAGCTCGGCAGCTGGTGTCAGCATTCAAGTGTGGGTTTAAGGACCAATTTTCCAAGCCTCATCCTCAGTCTGAAACCTACACAGTGACTACTTATCAGTTGGAAAAAAACATTGTTCAGAGACAAGGGGACCAATTAAAAGGAGAATTCAATAGGATTTGCAAGTTAAGAGGCAGCACGTTCACTAAAATATTTCCCATACCACATAACACTGGTCACTACTGTGAAAAGGCAAAAGCACAAGTAGCCCAGTCACCTCCTTGAAGCCAGCTGTCCTTTAAGAAGCACGGAATGCAGGAGAGCAGGCAGGCTGCTGCTGCAGGAGGTCCCAGCCCCCAGGATGAACTCTGGGCTCTCAGCTGCTCAGACTTCTTCCAGCCTTGCTGGCCAGCAGCGCAGCACCTCTCTGACGTGGGAGATGCAGCCATTCCCAGCACCAGCAAAAAAAGGAAGTCACTCGTGCTTCTCCCTTTTGACTTCCTGCTGCTAAGCAGCTGGTAGGATGCCAGCTCCTTTCAGGCTGTTTTCACCTGTTCACTGTTGTTTCCACTGTTGTGGAACCCCTGTGCTCAGGTGAAGGCAATACCTCCCATCACTGCTGTGTGCCCATGGCCAGTCCAGACCTGGCTGGATATTGGCCTTACCCCTCATTGCAAACAGCTGGGCTTGCCCTGCAGCCCTGGGCAGGGAGCCGAAGTGGGTCAGAACTACTCCCACCTGCACCAATTCTTTCCGTTGCAAACTCACTGAGATGAAGTGTTTATTGTAGGCATTGACTTTTATTTCCCTATACAACATTTTGTTCCAACAAAAATAAAAGACAGTATGGTTCCCAGTCTCTGGTGCTTGCATGGGACAACCTCCCCTCTTCAAAACAGCCAGAGAAATCAACTCAGCTATGGAGAAGCCACAAGTAGGGCTGGATTAGGCCTAATGTCTGTTATAAATATTAACTTCTGCAAATATTTTAGAAATACATTTAGTCTGACACAATTAGGGTATAATGGGAACTATTCACAGATGGAAACATCCTCAATGAATTGTATAGGCTAACTGGCCCCTCAGCCATATGGATGTGGTGTTAAGATCAGTAGTAATTTCTGGCGCAGTCCTTCACGTCCCTTGGAGGGCACACAGTGTTCCCAGAGCATTAGCGAGGACTGCGTGAGCAGAACTAAGTGCTGCGCATTATGCAGTGGCCATAGGATCCTGAGCTGAATTAATAGTCTAATTTAACAGAATAATGACATTTCATACCCTGTTACTGCAGGTTCCCATGATTCCACAACATCAAAGCTAGTTCCTTGCTGGCTGCCATTTCTCTCATATTCCCTAGCAGTTCCCAGCAGTGAAAGTTGTGTCTCTGTGCACTTGTGTCCCGTTCCATGGAAAGTCAAGCCTAGACAGACAGTGTATTGGACATGTGGCTGGAAAAGCTAGAGGGTTCTGAGGTAACAAGAGGGGATCCTAAAGAACCATCATCTAAATTTATATCAGTGCTAAGCTGCACCAAGAAGGGCAGGGGAAGAGTTTGTACTAATTCTTTACCAGAATCCCCAAACACCATAATGAATTCCACGATGAGCAGGTCTCGCTATCCTCAGGAAAATATTCGGTGCTCCTTCTTATGTCTGTGTGGCTGCTGGGAGGAAAACACCTCTGATCACATCTCCTAACTGCAGGTTATGTCCTGTCCCCAGCACAGTTCCCACTGAGTGAATGGTCCCAGTGCTCCCCCGGCACAGCTGGCCTTTGGCGTAAGTGGGACTGCAGCAAACATGACAGGCAGGGCTGGAACCCTGCTCCAGGAGAACTGTCCCAACTGTCCCTGTCCTTTTGCAGCCGGGGCTGTAGGTCTGGGAAGTGCAACCATACCCAGAAGCTGGGGCTGGAAAGCCCTTCCTCTGTGTGTTGTCTTCTCCTGCAGCGGGGATGAGTCCCTGGATGCAGAGTCATCTCTGTGGTCCAGGAGTATTTGTTAACAGAGCCCTGGTAACGAGTCCTCTGTGCATGCGTCAGGGAGAATGGATGGGTAAATGTTAGTTGTACCCCAGCAAGCAGTGGCCAAAGACTTCAGACTGAGGCTGGTCAAATGGAGCCTGTATAATAAAGCCATCCATTATTTCATGAAGGCAGTGTTGGAAGGGAAAATGCCTTTTAAATATACAGACCTATTTTTTGCTTTCCTCCTATGTACAGCATTTTTGTGATTTTAATGCAGGCATTTGAATCTGAAATACCTTTGTCACCATAATTTTAGTAACTTTTTGAGCAGTTGCCAGTTTAATTTTCAGTGCGTGAAAATTGGAGGTAAATTATTTATTACTTCCAGCAAATGTCTTTCACAATTGTATTTAATTTTTTCATCTTTTTTAATGGGTCATAAAATGGCAGTCTTTTAGTAGCTTCCCATAAAGTAAGGAGCAAACGAATACTTTGCAAATAGGTTACCATGGATGGAAATGTCAGCTGTATTTCACAGGGAATGGGAGGCTTTAGACCAGAGCTGCAGGGACATATGGCACTGGGCCACGTCCCTCTGCTGTCACAATAACCAGCAGTGGGCATGATGGAAAGAATTGCAACTGTTAGGCCTCCTCAAGTTACATTTGTGGGTAAATTGTGTACTAGGATGGGCAGTGGGCCAGGACTGACGAAGCTTCAAGTTGCATGAGTCTTGTGGTTACTTTTGGTCAGAAATCAGAACATTTGTAAAAAGCTCTTTTCAGACTAAGTTTTCCAGGATTGATTCCCATCCAAAAAGTGATATTGCACAGACAAAGGATAGGAAAATCCCTTCTACACAGAGGAAGGGCTGTGAACTGTAAATGAAAAGCAGTTTTTCCTAGTACAGTGAAATGGGTTGGAAGTACAGACTGCAGGGAAAGTGCATGTTAGGGCTGAGGTAGAGGCAGAGCAGTAGGGTTTGTGCCACACAGCAGTGTAATTGCTCGTGCTCCTTTGCCAGCTCTGTGATTCCACCTTGCTTGGGTGCGGTGTCAGAAGGGAGCAGAGGATGGGAATGAGCATCCTGGCTCAAAGCCCTGGAAAGCCACTGTCTGTGGGTGCTGCTGGGGTTTTGAGGAGGCACGAGCAGGGCTCCGCTGCCTTTCCCTGGAGCCTGGCCCCTGCAGCCCTGTGTGTCCAGCTGCACGGAGAGGAGCTGCTTGGCTCTGCATGTTCCGGGTGCCAGGCTGCAGGATGGCACTGTGGGATGGCCCCGGGGGGCTGCAGCAACAACACTGCCTGCCTCTTGGGGGGTTTATTTGAGGGGCCCCGAGGAGATACCCTACTCCGTGTCAGCTTTCCAGAGCTCAGCCCTCAGCTGGGATCTGTGCTGGTACAAAGCTGGTACAGCCTCACCCTTCACTGGTGAACGAGGGCTATGCCCATGGCTGCCGGGACAGGAATGCTCTCTTGACCTGGCTGTTCTGAGCTCCGCTGGAGGGACTTGGCCCTCACACAACACTGACAGTCACCAGTGGGAAATGCAGGGTCCTGAGAAATGGGATCACTGCCTCTTTGTCATTTCATCTCAGAATATTTCCAGTTTTGGCAGAGTGCTGAGCTAAAAGCCTCACACATGTGGCTGGTTGCTGATAAACACTAGGATGTGTTTGTGTACACATCTGTCTCTGAACTGTGTGCGAATGAGTAGTAGAAGCAGGACACCTTTTTCTGGGACTCCCAGTTTAAGGGGCAGTGTTTGTATGAATCATAAGTACTGAGAGCCCAGCAAACAGGTGGCTGCTCAAGAAATGAAAGAACGTGTTTGGTATCCCCTACAGCCATGACAGTCTCAGGGAAGGAGTGCTTTTGTGTGTTGACAGGTTCATCCTTTTGAAGATGAGGTAATTATCTGTGTGAGTTCACTCTGTGGCTTCCAGAGCTAAGTGGGTATGATCAGCTCCAGTGACATCTCCAGTGGCTCATCCCTGCAGCAGTATATCAGGGTGGGAGTGGGTAGGGCAGGGCTGCTCTCCCGCAGTGTGTCCCGTGCTGGAGCTGATTGCTCAGTGAGCCTGCTCCCTGGGATCTGTCAGTGTGCTGACAGCGGGAGCGCAGGGATGCAGAGCTGCGGGCACAGGGTGGCACATGGCACCGGGGCTGGGAAATGCCATCCCAGCTAGTACCTGTTATAACTAGGAACGGTTCCTGTGTTGCAAACGGTGAGGTGTACAATGGGCTCTAGTCCACTGGGAAATCTTTGCTATTTTACAGAATGCTTCATACAACCCAGTGAGCTCAAGGACATGTCGAGGTCCCCAGGATGCGAGGGAATGATCCTTTTCTTTAGTGTGGGTTACGTGTTTTATCCAGGTGTGTTTCGTGTCTCTGTTGTGCTCCATTTGCTAGCAGAGACCATCTACCAAAACAGCCTCATTCCTCACTAGTGACATTCCAGGCAGGACTCAGAGGGCTACCAGGTCAAACAGGGATGGAGGGGCAGCTGCAGGAGTGTGTGAGCAGCTCAGCCTGGGGGTCCTCCTCTCCTCCAGGGGAGGCAGGAAACCCTCCTGCCCTGCAGTTCTGGGAGGGTTTGGCCAAACCTGAGCAGAATCCTCATGCTGGAATTCCCCCTGGCATTCCTCATTACAATGCCAAAGCAAATAATTGGAATTAAAAATAATAAAAAGCACCACACTTAAAAAAAAAGTCGTAATTGACCAAAGTTTCACTGTGGTTTGATTTACTGCGCTGCAAGGGAATTGAATAGTTTTGGGTTTTTTATTGGTTCTGATTCACTTATTCCAGTGAATTCCAATTAGAAGGAAATCAAGAGTTATTCTTTCTGTTGGATCAATTATTCATAGCAGAGATCATTTAAAAATTAGTTTAGTGGAAGCAACTCACTTCATTTTTGCTAGAACTGAAGAAGAAATTTAGCCAAATTAGCTAAAATAGCTTTGAACTCCATATTGACTACAGCGTTTGTGCCAGAATAAAAACTCATTACATGTAAGAACGGTGTAAATGATTAATCATTTTAGTTCATGGATATCTACATTTTTATTTAATTACATCTATGCATAACATAAACTGTCTGAATCCTGGGAATCCAAGCCAGAGAAGCTGAGGAGTCTTCTTCTGTTTAACATCCACCATGTGTTGTTTTCTTGTAGGGTTAATTTGTAAAATGTAAACCACATACCATTTGTATGCAGTGTTCGGGGCTATTTATAGCAAGTCCTGACCATTTATAATTATCCGACATCTTTATCCATAATGTCTGTGTGTGACTAAGGAGATGGTTATGGAACAGACAAAGCAATGTTACTTTTACAGTTCAATTTATTTTATGTAAAACTTTTGGGAGTATTTTCTGCTCTGTGGAATGGAGAAGGGATACTCTCTACTTGGACAGCTCTTTGTCGAGGAGACCAAACTCATTCCCAAACAGGAGTAAGCACAGGCTTCCATTTCCCCTCTGAAGACACTCCCTGTGGAGCAGAGGCTGTAAGTACAAGTGCCTGCGGAGCAGGTATGAGCCTTTCTTTGCTGTTCCATGGCTGCTCATGTTTCTTCTTCTCTCTTGGCAGAACCCTGGAGGTTTTGGTGAGTTTGAATGAAGGCCAGTCTTTCATGTCCAGCTCGTTAACCATCACTGCTTCGGAGTGTGTAAGTGAATGACTTCCATAATTCTGTGTAAAATCCCCACACCCTGTTTCTCTTTGGGCTTTGCCATTGCAAGACCTCAGGGCAGAGAATCTCTGCTTCCACTTCCCAGTGCAAAGCTGTGGCTTTCAAAGTACTGGGAGGCTTCCCTGCCCTCAGAGACCTGGTCACTGTAGATGCCATGCCCTGAGGGCCAGGTGTGACAGTCACCATTCCATCGTGGCTCTGCCCTGAGTAGGACTGGAGGGAGCAGATGGGCACAAGCTTGGCCCTTCAGCCTGCATGTGGAGAGAGGTTACCATCCTGCACAAGTACTAATGCTCCATAACTCTGGGGCCTGAGGAAGGAGTGTAGGCTCTTAGCTCTTGTTCATCTGGGGAGACAGCCTGTCCAAACAGAGGCCAGAGATCGATCCCACTTACACCTGGGGGTGAGGCAGTGCAAACATCCTGCTAAGTCTGATCACAGGTTATAGAAGAGAGAAAAGCTGCTTCTGGGAGAAACCACACACTTGTGCAGCCAGTAACTGTTCTGATTTAATACATATATTTTCTAGTCTCACATTTTTGCTCTCCTTTAATTCCTTTTGTATGACACAGGACTGCTGGGATTTGTGGAGGGAGACAGAAGCCCACAGTGTTGAGCACATGCTGTGCGTGTGGGCCTTTAAATGTGTACCTCAAGTGTGACATGAGAGCAGTTTTCCCACTGGGCGTGGAGTACAGAGAGCAGTCTCTTTTGCCCGTCACCAGACATTGCTCCCAACAGGATTTCTTTGCTCATAGATCGGTAACCTAAAAGAGAAAAAAATGACATTTTTCTTCTGTTCATTTAAAACCTCACCATTCATGCACCTGTAGAAATCAAGAGATCCAGTGCAGCCCTACAGTTTGAGGAGGGGAAGCCTGGCTGAGCTGGGAGCAGAAGAAACACACAGAGCCCAAATAATACTTCTCTGTTTCAGGGCCTCTGTCGGTTGGCAGCATGCCAGCCGTACACCCAAGCAGGGTGACTGAAGGCTGTGCAGCACGGGAGCTGCTGCAGCCCAGCTGCAGCCTGCCTGTACCTCAACCCTCGCAGAGAAGTCAGCACATGGTGCCCCTGTAAGAGCTACCAGGAGTGCACAGAGAGGGAACAGGAAAGCAGCTCAGAGCAAGATGCTGGGCACAGCCTTCCCACTGTGCTGCATGGCAGCTCTGCTGCTCTGTGCTCACAGCCTGCCCTGGCAGGAAGCAGAGAGGTACAGATGTGCACAGGCAGGAAGAGCTTCTCGGCAGCCTTTTTTGTCTCTGTTTGGTTTCTGCTCTTGGCCTGTGCTGCAGCAAAGGCAGCTCCACACAAGAACTGCTGTTTCCATAGTAGCAGATGGGCAACTCAAGAAATGGGTCACTGCTAGAACTGCTCACTAATTCTGGGAGCTGAGCAGCTGATGGCTGACTGGGAGATGAGTTACAAGTTATAGCCTCCCAACAGACACACGCTACTGCAGTGAAAACAAACAAAAATACACAGCATTAGGCACCCATTGTACCTGTGTCCCTCACTGCACCTGGGATATGCCTCTGTTCTACCCCCATGTCCAGTGGAGCACCTCCAGTACAACTCTTACTGGGTCAGGACTGCTCACGCAGTATTCCAGTCTCAGTGATTCCCTGGGTCTCTCCTTTCCTTTTTTCCCAGCTGAAGTCTGAATAACTTTTATTTTCCTAGGGACGCTGTTGTGTTTCTGTCAGTGTTGTTCTAAAAGCCTGACTGTAGGAATAAAGACACCCCCAGGAAGTGGGTTGGAGGTGTGGGAGGTGGGCTGCTCAGTTCTGCGGTGCAAGTGTTGGTGGAAGCAGGAACACTCCCTCCTTCAGTTTCAGGTTCACACAGCATGGCTGCAGGGAGTCAGTGTGCCACAGTCTGTGCAGGAGTGTGGGCGATCAGCATCAGAGCCTCACAGGTGTACTGTTCGTAGAGATGCCTTAAAATCTCCCCGCATGCTCCCCAGTCCATGTGTGAGACCTCATGGACTCACATGGAGGAGAAGGGCACCTCTTATTCACAGGCTTAGGATGAGACTTCCCCTGTCTGTGTCTGATGGCTCATTCCTTAGCAGGCAATAGACTCTCTCTTTTCCTCGAGCTGGGCCTCGTTTTGATCTCGGGGCTCTCAGTTGTATGAGTTTTACATCAGAAGGAACCCCCTGACCTGAGCAGAACTAACGCTGGCTTTTGGGGCGAGTGCGTGAAGCAGCGCTGACACTGTCCCTGCTGTCTCCACAGTCCAGCGGTGTGGCAGCGCTCATTGCTGTCCTCGTACTGTTGCTGCTGGTGGCACTCGGCTTGCTCTGGTGGTTCTGGCCCCTCTGCTGCAAAGTGGTGAGTACAGACTGTGGGGAGCAGCCCCTGCACCCTGAGCCATGGGTTGGAAACACAGATCCTGCGGGAAACTGGTGAAGTGATGGGGAGGCAGCTCTAGGGGAGCTTGTGACAGGCAGAAAAGGGCTGGGGAGACCAGCTCCAGCACTGGGGCCTGTCTGTGAGTTGCAAGCACAGCAACAGCACAAGCACAGTGCTGTTCCTGGGAATGGGGTGGCCATAATGGTGTGCAGATGTTACCCTGAAATCAAGGACCACTTTAAAAGTGCTCTCACTAAAATTGGTATTTGCAGTCCATTATGGGCTCTCAGGTTGGAAATCCCTCTTTGTTTTCATAATCCCTGCACACATCCATCTCTTTATCTGAGTGCACTCTCTATCCTCACCCCAGCAGCAGCAGTGTTGGTCGCTTGACTCCTTCCATTCCTTTCTGGGGGAGGGGGGGTGTTAAATGGGTGAAGTTTATTATTCATCCAGCTCAAGGACAGTGTGGAGGACTTGGGAATGGAGATTACTTCCCTGGTCTGGGTTCCTGGTCTTGTCTGGGGCCTGTGGAATGTGGGGCAGAGACGAACTGGCCTTCTCACCTGATGGTGCTGCAGCCCTCATAACCCAGGGGGTCCATTGGGCCCCTGGCTGTCCAAGGGCAGGAAATCCTCAGCCTCCATCTGCACCCTCACAGTCTGGGGTTCCTGAGATGAGAACAAAAAGCCTCACTTGTTCTCATTCTCCACAGCAGAGACCCAACAGAAATCCAGGGAGCTTCCTCTTAGTCACCTTACCTCCACTTTATTTTATATGGTGAGCCTCCCTGTGGAAAAGGAACACTGGAAATCAGTAAGAAGCAAGTTCCTGGTCTTCCTATTTTAAATAACCTAACCTTGATTCATAAATCAGCTTCACAAGTTAAAATTCCTACATGAAGCAGTCCAGTGAATAGTTCTGTAGTATTAATTTCCAGCCATATAAAACCGTAGTTCTTCAAATGTTTGTGCCCTCTGTGTTTCCTCCCACCTCCTGTGGATACTACTTGTTACTTCAAAACAAAAGGTAATCTTAGGCCTCTTTGCTACAACACTGCCGAGTTCCAAGCCCACACACTGTTGCACTGAACCTACTGCGGAATACTGATCCTTCCTTCTGGTTTTGCCGGCCGGTCCTTGTGCTGTGCCTCAGTTGCTGCCCTTCTCTCCTGCATGTGAGGCTTGGACGTCCATCACCTGGAAGGGCCACTTGTGGCTTAGTAGTGCTGGGCTTCAGGGCAGCGTCCCTGAGGAGAGAGGCAGCATTATGGCCAGGCAGGACCTGCTCTTCCCTTCCTCTGGCTCTGCTTCCCTGGCAGAATGCAGCGCCTGGTTTCCTGGAACAAAGAGCAGAAGCACAGGAGTCAGAATCCGATGGAAAAGAGAGATACAGGGTGTTGTGGGTAGAATAAGTGTCTGGACCCAGGCGGGTGTGTTGCCCCCTGCCCACGGGCCCAGCTCCATCCTGGCTGGGGCTTGGCCTTGCAGCATTCTATGCTGTGAGTCCCATGGACACTCAGAGGGTGAGGCAGGGGGACTCCCTCTTCCTTCCTTGTCCCCCCGCTTTCAAGTGTTTCACTGTGACAGTCCTGTCACTTGTCCCTTGCTGTGGAACGTATGATTGCAGCAAGCTGGCTGCAGGCTCCGTGCTGACATCTCCTAATGCCCACATCATGGAGCGGCAGAAAAGTGTTAATGAGTGGATCAGAGGCACTGCTGCCTCAAGCACCAACTTTTTTTTTTGTTTGTTTTTTAATGTTTTTTTTTAAAGAAATCAGCTCTTCTCCAAACTCAAACCTTCGTTCTTTGTGACTCACTAAATGGGATGGAGCTTTGCCTGGAGAGGCTGATGATAAAACCAGACAAACTGAGGAAGCAGCCCATGTCTCCATGAGGATGATAAGACAGCAGCATTATTCAGAGGCTTCTGCATTGAAACAATCTGAATCCAGCTCAGGAAGGGTTAATTTACAATACTCTGGTCTTCCTGTGTGCAGTTCTGCGTGCAGCTCCGTGCAGAGCTGCATGTGTGCCTTGGATTTTTCTTTTTTATAAACAGCTTTCTACTGATTTCACTTGGAATATCACACGATTGAAAATAATCCTTGTGTGTGCACGTGTGATTCGAGTGTGTGAGTGTGAGAGCCTGTGGAAGCATAAGGATGCAGGCATTGACATTCCAGTGCTGTCAGCAGGGTGAGGAGCTGCTGCTCAAAGCAGATTATTTTCTCACACCACTGTCACTTTAAAAACAAGTTTCATTTTCTGAAGCCATTAGAAATAACAGCTAATTAATGAATTGCTTGGCTTTAAACTGAATTTCCCCTCAAAATTCAAGGAGTTCAGGAGCTGGCACAGGATTAGATCCTCCACTTGGGGAGATGAGAAAAAGCTGCCATTGACTATTGCCTTAGGAAGCCACAGTGAGCTCAGACAAGTCGGGTTTCCCTTGATTGTCCGGGGAATTGTGATTCCTACATCCCCAATGGGCGCACGGTCCACGGGAATTCCATCCCTCATCGCGGAGAGGTTTGCTGAGCAAAGGCGTCTGTGCTCAGACAGATGCGAGGTTTCAGAGTGGCACAGCTACAGTAGGGGAAGGACGCTGCCGTTTCATATGGGTACATACAAGTCCACCTAGGAGGACTTCCTCCTGTACAGCTTGCATGCCTGACAGGGAAATAGATTGTTTTGGGATGATGGTTAGGGACAGGTAAAATGGAAATAAGGACAGAAATTTAATAAGGTGGCCCTTCATTGAGTGAAAGTGCTGCTTTACTGTTTGCACTCTCCTAATTGTTTTCAGTGAGAATGAAATACCTCCAGGCTTTGGAAAATCCTACTCTGCATCCAAGTATCTCTCAGGATCTGTCCTGATCCCTCTGTGTTGTTGCTTCATGTAAAGTTAGGGTAATAATTCCTAGTGGCTCTCAGGAATGTTTCACTAATTAAATAATTACTTTCGGTTAAGTATTCTGGAAACTCCTGATTGCTGGGAAGAAAAAGTGTTCAGAACTATTAAAATAAAAGTAACTCCTAGCATGGTTTTGCAACATCTTAACAGCAAAGGGATGTCTAGTTGAAATCCACAGTTCACTTTCCAATCCACCCAAAGCACTCTGAGCTTGACAAGTCAACCATTCTAGATCTTAAACCTGAAGGGCTGTGGGAAACTGTTTGCAGAGGTGCCATAAGTAATTTCTCCTGTTGGAGGAGAATTCCTGTATGCACTGCCGAAAGTCCACAGCCTATTTAGGCTGTCAGTAGTAACTACCTGGGGGGGCATTGAGAACTGAAAGGTAAATCAAGATGTAAAACTCTGTTGGTCAAGGAAAATGTGTTTCTTTTGTGTATTGTGCTGACCATCTCTGCAGTGATATTGTTCATAGGCAGTGTTTAATGAAAGTACTAAACTTAATAGCACAGAGTGAGTAAAATAAGGCATATTTCAATTAAGGTACCTGAACCTGTATTAGATTGAGGTGTTTGTCAGCGTGGACAGTTTTGGATATGTTTGTATATCAAGGCATAGCAAGAACAGACTCCTTGATACTCGTGGTGTATTTTCTTAGTCATTTCCAGGCAATACCCAAGCTGAAAACATGGCTCGATGTCACCAAAGAACTTACTGTTAGCTTGCAAACCTGCTTTTCTCATGGAGGAACAGCTGTGCATTCAGTTTTCAGCCAAATCAGTGAAGAGGGTCCCTTGCCTGCCTCTCCCCTCCTGGGACTATCAGTGCTGGCCATTCTCTGAGCTTTACAGCATGGATGTGACAAAGGGAACAGGAAAAGACTGTAGGGAGAGATTTAAATAGAGGTGTAAGAAATGCTCCCGGGAGTGGGCCTCACCCGAAGCAGTGTCAGAAGTGTGGGAGTGTGACTGCAGTGCAGGCACTGCACAGTCATGGAGCTGGGAGGTGGGAAATGTGAGGGCTGCGGAAGCATCCAGGACATCCAGAGGTGAAGCGTGAGCTGCCAGAAGGCATTTCACACTTGTCACTGGGCCAGAGACTCCCCAGCAGCACAGCAGCAGCAGCAGCTCGGCCCATGGCTGTGCAGGACCTCACACAGGCCTCGGACGCTTTTCCTCTGGGATTGCTCACGGACTCCGGGGAGTCTCGGCACTGGCTGTTCCTCACAGCGGCTGAGGCTCATCCGGCCAGGAAGCGTGGTGGCAGACACGTCTGTCCAGAGCGTCTGCGGGCCAGGCATGGCATGTTCTGGCAGATGGATGGTGGTAATTTCCAGAAGGCCTCACTGATGGATGCTCAGGGGAGCAGGCAGCAGCGGCTGCCAGCTCGCCAGTGGACGTGGGGGCTCGGGTGGAAGCAGGTCACTCTTACCATGGTCTGTTGCCTTTGGCTGCTGCCAGTGCAGCACCTTATTCTTTCCCATGTTTGGCTCTTTCAGGTCATCAAGGATCCCCCTCCACCTCCGCCAGCCCCAAAAGAGGTATGGTCTGATGGTGCTAATCTTATCACACTGCTCACATGAAACCACTCCTGTGCTTCCCTGCGCGCTGTGTGTCCGGCTCTTTGCCCAAGTGCTGCCGGAGACAGGACTGCGCCGGGGGGAGCCTTCAGCAGAGAACAGGGTTGCCAAAGTCCAGATCTCTGTGCTGTCTCAGCTCAGTGTGGCCTGAATTAAGGCCAGATCCACAGAAACACTTAGGGCCTTTATTCCAAGATAGCTTTGTTTTTGCCATTCTGCACTGAAAAGAGAAAGACTGAATAGCCCTTGTCCAACACCTAAAGATTCACGTATGACTTAGGCAGTATTTTCACCCAGCTTGGGCATTCCAGACACTGAGGAATTCCCCTTACAAGGGAATTTCTCTCCCTCTGAAGGGCAGTAACGCACTGAAGGCTCTGCTGTCCTCAATGTTTGCACCCCTTTCACAACCAACGGGGTGTGCTCCATGAACTCCAGTGAAATATACAGATAAGACATTCAGTGTGTGTGTGAAAGTATCTTTTAAAAGTAAGTATCATTTGAATGTACTTACAGGAAGAAGAACAGGAGCCCTTGCCTTCCAAGAAGTGGCCCACGGTGGATGCTTCCTACTATGGTGGACGAGGAGTTGGGGGAATTAAGAGGATGGAGGTTGGTATGATCTGGAGATCACAGTTCCCTCAAACACGAGCTCTCTGAGGCTGCAAGTGTGGAAACAAAGACTTGAAAGTGCACTGAAAATACAAGGCCATAATGTGTGCTTGTCTTCCCACTGGCATAAGCCTTGGAAAATTCGTTACCATATCGAACAATTCTGACCTTGCCTCTGAAAGAACAGCTTTCAGTAGTTCCATTTGACTGGGACTTTAAATAGCTGCCTCAAGACATGCTCTTTCCATCAAGCTAATGAGAAAGAGAGAGTGAGAGCCTTTTCTGCGTGTTTTGGAAGGAATTACAGTGAAACATAAGTCCCCCAAGTGTGGGCCAGCCAAATGCGCTGACAATGGTGACGCTGAGGAGAGGCTTGATCCCAGAGGGACTCGCAGCGACAACAGAGCCTGTCTTTGAAGAGACATGATAGCATCATGTTAATTAAAACAGAATGAAGAATGTGCATCCTTATGGGCACATCCTTATGGCAGGTTTTGTAGTCAAGTCAGCCTTTACTGAATGTGCAAAGCAGTTCCTAACTGCAGTCCAGGAAGCTGTCTCTGTCTGAAACACCCACCTAGGCCATACTGAGGTGTCTTGATGAAACTTTAAAGGTGTCTGCCTAATCAGCTTTGCTTGAGTACTTTTTAAATGCAGCAGCAGAACATGCAGGTTTGAAGCTGTGTCGCTTCTATGCATTTTCTTCAGCAGTTCAGAATTGCTAATTTAGAAGAGCTTCAGATTTCACAAAAAGAAAACATTTTGTGCAGTGTTTTGCAGAGGCAAACTAGGAAATGCTTTCCAACATCAAGAATTACAAGCCTGGATTTCTGAGGGGAACTATGACAGCCTCCAGGAGGGGCTCCAGGAGGGCTTCCAAGGTTTAAACCAGTCTAAATGGGATCATGCACAATGGAGCAGAAACCTCACGAACACAAGTGACGTCAGGACCACAATGAAATGCATGTTCAGCCCATGGCAAAAATGCAAACGAGAGTAGAAACTGATGATTAGGTCAGAAAACCTTTTCATCTGTGGTAGGAATTTTGTGCAGGACTAAGGGCTAAAGATCTAGACCAACTGAAATTCCTGCCAGCGTAATCATGGGCCCTTGAAAAAGGCCCCCCTTCTGTGGGGCTGTGGCTCTGTCTGTCCCTGGGACCCCAGAGCGGTGACAGATCTGGCTGGGCACCGATGGTCAGTGCCTTCAGGTTTGACTGGGGAGCTTCACCTCTGCCCTGCAGTGTCTGGGACTGGGAAGATGGGCTCAGGCTGTTGGGAGAGCAGGACAGGCCTCACAGCTCTCCCTGGCTCAGAAGAGCACGCTGCTCCTTTGGGGAGTCAGGGCAAAGACGAGAGAAAACACACTCCAAGGGAGGTTGTTCCTTACCTGGCAGTTAGAGGTGGCTTCTGTGCCGGGGCCAGTGACAAACTTGCTGGCCCAGTCATGATGTTTCTTCCATGTTTGCAGTCCATGTGGCAGTGCAGTCATCTGGTTTTTATTGCTTCTCTGGCCTCTGTTCTTCTGCCATTCCTCCAGCAGCTTGATTCCTCTGGCAGCTTCCCTGTCTGGAGAAGGGGAGGGACTGAACAAGCACCCTTGCCCTTCCCACTCCTGTGCTGGGGCAGGTACTCATCCATTCCTGCCTTCCCCACTAGCTCCACCCCTTTGTGACAGTCCCAGATAGCTTGGGCAGTGCTGTTTGCTCTCCCTAGCTCTGTCTTTTGGCATTGCTGTCAAGTTTTGTGATGTCATTGCCAGACCCTACCTGTTAATCTGTTTTTATGTCAAAATTGGGTGGTCAGACTCCACCAATTCCAGTTTCTTCTGGGTGAAGTGGCTTTTGTCAGAAGGAGAAGGTAATTTTTTCAGGGAGAGATCCACCATCTAATGAAACAGTGTTTAAAATACATTTTAGCAGCCACGTGACAAAAAAGTACCACTGATCACAGTGAAAGACAGGTGTTGAGGGGCCTCCTGGCAGGCCAAATCACTGCAAATGACATGATTATGTCAAGTCTTGCTGATATGATCCAGGCCACTTTCACTAAAGACTCTCAAAACTCCAGCCATAGCTTTTAGCTGTTCCTTTTTGGATGAGGAGGGAACAGCCTTGTCCATGCTTGTTTCTGAGTGCAGTACAACAAACACCCCTGCTGAGATTGCTGCACGGTGCTTCCAGTTACAAGGTGAAATAGGATTCCTGCAGCAAGGTGAATCATCCCTCTCAGCAGGAAGGTTTTTCCAATGTAGTTCCTCTGCACAGCACGATGAGGGTAGCCTGTATGGAAGTCAGAATACATGTCTGTTTCCCCAACAGTGATAACCCAGGTTTCCTTCTCTTTCAGCTCTTTGTGTATATTTTATACACTTGGAGCAGCGATTAACATACACATTGCTACACGTTCTATATGCACTTAGGCCGGTTAGACTGCTTCACCTGCTCTTCTCCAGTGTGTATCTTCCTGCAGGACAACATGGAAATCTGAGCAGGTTCAAGGAGCTTCTGCTCAAACCTGCCCAAGCATCACATTTAATCTGCACTGGGGTTCTCGAAAGCTCTCTGGGTTAGGAAGCCTGGGTTCTATAAATCTTGGCTTTCCTGTGTGCCAGATTAAGGTCTGGTATTTTAGGATAAATAAGAAGTGGAAATCATATTTTTATATCATTACTTAGAGAAGATTTGACAGATCCCCTGTGTCCTGTACAGCCCATGTGAAGCACGGTAGGATTTTCTATCACTACTAAGACTTACTTACAGACACTTAACTAAGACTATTGTTATCACAAATGAAGAGGTAATGTTCTCCTCAGTACCTCCTCAGCACCTGTTCCAAATTTATCCTTGTTCAGCTCCGTTATTTGCAGCAGTTTCCCTGCCCTGTGGTGCACTCACACCTGAACTCTGCCTTTCCTCAGGTGCGCTGGGGTGACAAAGGCTCAACAGAAGAAGGGGCCAGGTTGGAAAAAGCAAAGAACGCTGTGGTGAAACTCCCAGAAGAACCAGAAGAACCTTTTCACCCTAAACCACCTAAACCAAAGCCTACCTCACCAGCCATGCAGCAGAAGTGGTACACGCCAATCAAGGTAATCTGTTTGACTGTCTTTGGTACAATTTGTTACTGAGGGCTGGATTCCTTGTGCCTTATGCAGGCTGAGCTGTGCATTACTTTCCAAGTGTTCCCGTTCAAGTGTAATGTGCTATTCTCAAAGGGAACACCTACTCAGCAGGAATGGCAGGAGCAGTTTGTAGCCCTAAATGCAATACTTGATCATTACTGCCACATTCTGTTTGCCTCCCCTTAAAAAGGGACATATTGTACAATGAGAGCGTTAAAATTTATGGGGGTTTGTTGGCTTAGTAGAGCTAATTAAACCCAAAACTGCACAGTCTGTAGCTGCTACACTAAGTTTTAAACACACATTGTCATGACAAACCAAGAAAAGCAAAAAATTATATAAAACAGTGTAATGCAAGAAGTCTGACAAAAAGTGAATTGTTCTATCCGGCTCATAATAACGGTGCTCTGAGTCACCTGCAAACACAGCACAAGCACTTCTTACAAGTGGAGGGTAGGTCTGTAAATACCTTGCCTTTAGGTGTTAAGAGAAGAACACACACAGGTGTAGCTGGGACTCTGGATACTTCTGTCTTCCCAAGTGCCTGCGAGTCCTTTCTGACCCCCAGAAAGCCCTGAAGCCGCGATGTCCAGGCACACAGGCAAGGTCTGGAGCCATCTGTGCAGAGCGGGATGCTCCTAACCAGCAGCAGAGCCGCTGCGCGTGTCCTGCGCCGAAGCTGCACACCTGTGGTGAACCTGCCGCACCCAGAGCACGTGGGACTCGCCGTGTGCCACGTGCCCAGCAGGGCCCGCGTGTGTGCTGTACAAACAAATGTGTTGATGCGGGATAAACCCGATGGACATGGGGGCATTCGGCCCAAATCACGGCAAACAAAGCACCGCTCCTGGATGGCTCAGAGTACGGGTGGGTTGGGCCCTGCCACTCCACTCCCCGGGCAGGTGAGTGCCTGGCACTCCAGGTGGGCAGGAGCAGCACCGCAGGGGCTGCGGGGAAAACAGCCCAGGCTTAGTTCTGCTTGCTTGGCACCAGGGAAGTGGTGCTCTGTTGCAGCACTCCATGTCCCTGGGATGCCCCCGGCAGCCCCCATGTGGGTGGGGTGTGCTGCCCCCTGAGTGAGCCCGCTGTGTCCCCACAGGGCCGGCTGGACGCGCTGTGGGCGCTGCTGCGGCGCCAGTATGACAGAGTCTCGCTGATGCGGCCCCAGCAAGGAGACCAGGTGGGTGTGCGGCGCGTGGCCGGCAAGGGGCTGGGGCACGGCCAGCCCGGCGGCTCTGGCGTGGGGGGCAGAGAGCACAGCGGGACGCATTGGGGAATCCGTGCAGCGAAAGGGGCATGGCACCAGCCTGGAGACACGGTGCCAACACGGGGCTCCGGAAGGCAGAGGGAGGGGTGCTGGATATGGTGTGTGCTCAGGTGGAGAACAGGAACACAGCCTCATGCAGGGTAAACTCTGTCACAGGCACACAAATTGCGCTCAGATGCAGCTGTTCGTAAGAGCAGAGGCTGGCAATAATGTCCATGCAAGTTGCTTCCCAGAGCTTTGCACTTCCACACCAAAGGCACCTTTCACAGAACAAACAGGTGAGGAAATGCGTTTCTCAGACCATCCTTTCTCCTGGAACACCTGTGGCCTCTCCCTCAAACACTGCTCTGATGAGCACACAGAGCTGCTGTTTGCACCTCTGATATTGAAACCAGATAGGGTCCTTTTGATTGCTGCTCCTCAGGAAAGTATCACTTCAAATGTCAGCACTTATCCCCTGGGACCACTCAGCTTCCTGTCTGTGGCACTTGGGAAGAGCCACAGGAGCAAATGCTTTCATTTAAATAGGATGGCAGCAGGTCACAGTCTCACGTACCACAGAGCACTGCTGTGCAGAACACTGTCTATGCACCATACAACATGAAGGCCACATAAAAGGATGAGAGGGCTTAAGGGGAGGTTACATGTGGTAGAATGGGAGGTAATGGGAATTGCCTGGGATGAAGTTGGGTGCTGTTCAAAAGGACGAAAAGGTGAGACTAAGGTAAGACCAGTGTTGGAAGCAGCAGAATGGCCAAGTGCTGTGCTGCAGGTGGAGAACACAGCTGGATACAGGTGTTAGCATTGTTACCGTGGCAGGTTAGTCACTCTTTGCAGGAATGATGCATGTGACATGGAGCAGCAATAACAACAGCAAATCTACACACAAAATACATGGCACAATACAGTTTAACAGGTAAATTCAATATAAACAGGAATATAGAAGTGGTGCCTTAAAGGGCTAAAAAATGTCAGTCAGGCCCTGACTAAGGCAGGGAGTTACTGTAAGGACTGCCCTTGGCGTAGGCTTTGCTGAGCCATTGTGCAGTCAGACACCTGCCTTCTCTGGGCCTGACAGGAGCAACACTGGTCAGCACCTCGGCTTGTGAAAAACAGAGCAGTGGCTCAAGAAAAAAGGAGTGATATTTGTACCTAAGTGAATGGTGGGTCAGATGTGACTTGTGTCACAGCAGAGTGACATTTCTGTGTGGTGTTTGCTGTCTTGGGGAAAAAAGGTATCTTTTTCCTTGTTCCTAACACGCTGGGTGGGGGTCCCATGGTGGGCCCCTGGGTATGTGTCAGTGCACGTGTGTGCACAGGGAGACACACACACACACACACACACACACACACACACTTGCCTTGGAAACAGCAGCCATGGAGTCTTCTATTTCACCATCTTTCTTTTACTGTTTAAGAACTTGCCAGTTCCATCCGTAGAAGAATTCAGTGCTGAATTTGAGTCCTTGATCAGGCAATTGAAATTTAAGCATGAAGTATCAAAGCAGAGCGAGCTGTTTGTGCACCGCGCTGTCCCGGCTGCGCTGTGTGGCAGGCAGCGGGAGGGCCGTACCGGGAGGCTGCCAGGGCAGCTTGAGCCCCAGGAGCCGCGACTGCGGGAGACGGGCAGCGCCCAGGTGTGGGCACACCGAGCAGGCTGCGGGCACAGCTGTGTGGCGGCCGCGGGAGTGTGGGGCAGGCCAGGGCACGTGGGGCCCAGGGGCTGCAACACTAAAGGTAGCACGGCTTGGACACAGCTGCTCCCCAGCTCGCCTCAGGCACAAATCCAGAGATCCAACGTGGTCTGGCTGTGCTGGGGGCCGAGGACATGCAGCCACTTCAGAGACAGCTGCACGCCGCGGCAGCTGCGCCATGCTCCCAGTGAGGGACGAGGACAGCAGGTACAGATCGAGGGCCCCACAAACAGCCTCCATTAAGCCATGAGCGCTTTTGAAGGGCTCCCATCAAACAGAGCAAGTCCGCAGCAGGAGATTTCGGCTGCAGAGCCATGTGGTGTTTTCCGCACTAACAAGGTAATTTATAAATGATGCATTACCCTGTGTCTGTCCTCCTAGCTAGACTTCCTTCCTTTTTTTTATTAAAGGGGCAAAGAAGACCGAGCCACTGCAGTTTGGGCTACTCTGATAAGCCAGTTCAGTGTCTGAGGGTTGGTACTGAACTTTTTTTCCCAGGAGTCTGGGGCTGCCCAGGAATACAGCCTGGCACGGGGGCACAGCGCCAGCCTCAGGGGCCTGTTTTTTTCCTCTAAATCCTTGTGCTTGTTTTCCAAGTCATAGTTTAGCACCAAGAGGTGATCATCAGGAGTTTGGATTCTTTGTCTGAGCTAGTGGCAGTGTGATGGTGGCTGAAGCTCTGATCCTGTGTGCATTTACGCACACAAACATCTTTAAGTCCACAAATAGCCCGTGGCACTTTTAGTGAAGACTCTGCCCTATCAGGATGCAGATAGGAGTCAACAGTAAAAGAAAGATTGTACCTCATTCTAGAAGAATCAGAACAGAGGAGAACTGTAGAATGCTTCCAGTTTGTACTTCCATGTACAAACCAGCCTTTTAAAAAGGAAGACACTTGTACTTGTTTTTAATTTTAAGCCTATTAGTATTTACCTGCTTTAAAGGTCTTTTCTAATAATGGCTGCAGAGCTAACACAAACATCTGTTTAAACTGTTACTTTGGAGCATCTCTGCATAATACAAAAGTAATACATTCTGCATGTGAAAGGTGTGGATAGCAGTGTTCCCTCCAGAAGGAAGCTCCAGGTCACTGGAGTCACCCCCTTGCCCCATAACCTGGGCTGCTCTTAGGAGGGTCTGGCTGGCTGCCCATCCCAACTAGAGTGGCTCTCCTGGCAGTTGGATTTGCTGTCAGTCAGTGGAAGTGGGAGGGATCATCTTGCTGAAGAGAGGATGTTGTGCTGGTGTCAGGAGAAACAGGGATATTTTTCCAACTATGTAGGCAGCAGTTCTTGGCTCTGCCTCCCTTGGTGCAGATGAGTCTGCTGCTCTCTTAAACGAGCCTTTGGGACTCATCCCTCTGTGAGCACTGGTAGGAAAGAGAGCAGGAAGAAACCAACCTGCCTTCCCTGCCAGTTCCAAGGCCATGCAGCACGGGATGACTGCCATGGAGAAAGGAACGTCGGTGCTGGGGGGAGCACGGATGTGCCACAGCTGTCCCATAGCTTCCCTGCCAGCACACGAGCAGTGCAGCCCCCCAAGCTGAGCCAAAGCAAACCTTTCCATGGGCAGGGCAGGGGCTGGTAATCACCGAGTGTTTCGTTGTGCAGGATTCCCAAGCAGCAAACACATTTGTTTTCCTCATCCTCACGACACCTTTCTCATGGAGTGAGCTGCAGTAGAGTGATGCACTAGGCCTGTTCCCCTGCCCAGATTATTCCTCCCCTGTGACCTGGCGGCGCAGGGCAGCTGTCCGAGCGGCTGGCCAGGATTCGGGAATGGCCGCTGAGCTAATCTTCAGGCTTTGCAGATGAAGGAGGCAGCAGATAACAGGATTAAAGTTTCCCAACCCAGGGTTTTCACAGCCCGAGACGCGGGTGGAGGGGGAGACAGAATGACTTCTGTCATTAATCTTAATTGATTGCCAAGAGGTTTTTAATCTGGCTTATTAATTAGGAAGGTCCTTAACACACTGTCTACATATCAACATCAGATGCTCTTTTGGGACTTTGGGGACATATGGCCTATCTATATTTACATTCACACAATTTACACATACATACATCGCTGTATGGGAGCTGCTCGCACGGGTAACGCACACGGAGCGCCGAGGAAGCATTTGCATTCATACCCTCCTCAGCAAAAGTGGATGGAAATGAAAAAACACCTTGCACAAAGGTTACATTCCCACATGATGAACACACATACCTCTGTTTATGTTGATATGCATATTAATCCAGATCAATTTTATGTGCCATTTATCTAGATTAGAGTTCAAATGGCATTCTTGGTTTGGCAGATTTAAGTGAGAGGTCCCAGTGTTCTTCCACAGTGACACGACATGTTTTAAAAGGTCCAGGCTGTGGTTTCACTGCCATTTTGGAGATCAGCACAAATACTTGATAATAACAGAGTCGGGTGATGTTGGAAATAACTGACCAGAGCCAGAGAGGCTCTGAGATGGGAGGCGGTGACAGAATGAGGTGAACAGAACTAGGCTGGTTTCCCTGTCACTTCACTGGGCTCTGCTCCTCTAACCACCAGCAAAGACATATGAAAACACCTTGGAAAAGCTGTTTTTAGAAAGTGAGTTTCTGGCAGGCGTGGTGTCACCTGCTGTAGCTGTGGCAGCCTGAGCTCATTCACTCACCCAGGGTGAGTTGTTATGAACCTGTGGTAAACTGCAGCTACTGGAGTTCAGAGGATGCTCAGATGTGCCCACCCAGGCCTGACCCGACGCAACTGGGGGCTCCAAAGCCTGCAAGCATTGGCACGTGTTAATCCTTTTGTGCACAACATCTTCCGAAAGAAGGCAGGGGGAGGGAGCTGTTCCCCCACAGCTCTTCAAAAGTTGGGAAGAACTACAGCACACATGCTGCGGGATGTGACTGCTGCATGGGAGAGGCAGACAGGGGGAGAGAGAGAGAAGAAAAGTGATCCAAAATTATATTTATTGCCTCCTATCTTATTACTGTATTCCCATAATTCAAAACTACTTTTGTTCTGAAATCAGTTTTTGCATGTTTAAGTCCATTCTGAACTATGGATCCATAAAGCATTAACAGAAACCCCTGTACACTTCAGTTGTTTGCATTTTAAACTGGCCAGGTGCTTCCCAGCCATAACGTTTCCTGACCATTGACCTGTGGGCTGGCGGTGTCACAGCCTCCTGCAATTTAAACACAGGCTCCAAGGAAGTTAATGCAGCTCACAGCACTAGTTACTGGTGCTGCTTCCTGTCACAAAGGGTTTGTGGGTGCACACAGGTCTATCCCCTCCCAGTCACTCTGAAAAGAATTCTGTAGCTTCTAGAAACCAGTGGGCAAATGCTACATGAGATCAATCGCTGCAGTTCAGGTGGGCTCAGCTCCTGCCGGGCTCCAGGCCGTGCCAGACAGGTGACCAGGGAAGAGGAGCAGCGTCCCTGGTGTGCAGCCTCGGGATGGGATGGGTGACACAACCTTCTGGCTGTGAACACAACCTTGGGGGTGGGTGACAGCCTTCCTAGGACAGCGCTTCCTTGCTGCAGCTTCGCAGGTACTCTGGGGCTCAGTACTGCTTCCTAGGTAATGGTTGTTTCTCAGACCTTTCTGTCTGCAGTTTTCTCCCACAGCCTTGCCCTGTCTTTATTACTTAGTCCAGCAGGCCACACGCTGCAGTGTAAAACAACTTTGATCCAATGAAAAAGGATTAGATTTTCTTGGAGGTCATTATCACGTTTTTCCAATGAAACAACAGGAGTTCTTTACTTTCTGTTTAGAAATATAAGTTCCCTTTCTGGATGCAAACTGTGCCTGTGTGAGCAGAGGGGAAGTGAAGGTGCAAAGCACACAGGAGCTCATAGCGTGTTTCATATCTTTCTGTACCCAAACAGACGGATGATATTTTATTTTACATTATAGTGAAACATAGAACCTGATAAAATCTGGAAAATCTGTTAAATAATGAGCAGAATAAGCATATTATGATCCAAAAGAAAACGGATTATTTAGAGCTGAACATTCGGAGCAGAGCCTAAGGGCTCTGAGGATATTGCTCCATTCTGGGAAGGATGTTCCCAGCCTAGCCGAGCACCCCTGCATTAGGGAATGCCCCAGAAACTCTGAGTACTGCCACTGGGGCCCCCCTGCTCACCCAGGAGAGATGTCTGAGGGCACCTCCTCATCGCAGGGCTGCCACCCTGCCTCCCAGGGCTGCCTTGCTGCCCTGTTACCGGCTCTGTTTGCCCCCTTGGGGAGCTCTGGGTGCCTGTCTTAAACCTGGAGTATCTCCCAGCCACAGCGGTCGCAGACCATTTGCTGTCATGCCTTTACTAAAAGGCATGTCAACATCTCCAGACAAAGGCTCCCCAGTGAAGCGGCCAGGGCAATGATGGGAATTCTGCTCCCGGCCCACCTGCTCCCATGCTGGAACAGCCATCGGTCCCCTCTGGTGACATCGCCATGTCCCAGCAGGTGGTTATAGGTCATCAGGGCCAATCAGCTCCATGATTATGGCAGCTCAGTAAGGTTTTTCCCTCTGATACCAACAACAGAAAGGAAAGGCATACGAAGGATTAGGAGGATATAATGGATATAACTTTTCCATTGTACCTAGGAATCTGTGCATTAGAACTGTGGGAATTCTCTGAAAGAACTCTCCCTCTTTCCTTAAATTTATTTTTCCTATGCTGAATGTAATTAAGGCTCTTTCCTTCCAAGCCAGCCACATGCCCAGCTGGCACTCTGTGAATGCTCCGAGGCACGCTCAGGGCATGTTTGATGTCAGTCCGTCCTGATTTATAAACCCATAAATGCTCTGCTTAGAGGAAGGAGAGTAATACTAGGTTTTGGCTCAGAGAAGTCAGGAGTAACGCAGTGTGCTGTGTCCTCCCAGCAGCAGGGAGGATGTGCCTTCCCATTGGGCCATGGCCGCACATCCCTAACTGCAGTGTGTCCTCTGGGCAAAGCAATGGGGCTCTCCCAAGGGACATGGGGAACCGAGGCACATGTGCAGAGGTGATGTGAGCCCCAAGTAATGAAACAAACCCATGGCCAGAAGAAGGGGGAAGGAGAGATGCCCCTGGTGAGCTTTGAGCACCAGATGGGAGCAGAGGGCTGCTGATCCAGGTAAAGGGGTTCACAGTGCATTTCTAGGGGATGAACATGGGAGAGTCAAACTGTAAAAACAGTGATATGGGCATTTGGTGCCAAAGAAGTGCAACATAAAACAGGTTTTCTCCCATCAATGCTTTCTTATTTGTTATGGAGCTTAAGGCGCAGAGATTTCACCTCATACACAGACAAAAGCCAAGCCAAGTCAGATCTTACGCCAGCCTCGAATGAGCTACACAAACCCAACCGCATTTATCACAGACCGCACTGCTTAGGGAGAAAGTCGTGGCACAGTGGGCTTTGCTCTTGAGACGGCTCTGAAGAGTAGTTTTATGAATAACTGCTTCACCTCCTGCGTTCGGGCTGAGCCACGTGCCCTATGTCACGTGGCACCAGCTGTCAGCCAGGAGAAACACTGACACTACTGATCCCCTGGTTTGACCAGTGCATGCTCAGGGACAGCATTTTCTGTGCTTTTGTCAAAGACTGTTGTCACTGGAGATGGTCTGGAAAGGCCAGTTTGGTGGCAATGAGGTGGGTGGGAGGAGGGAACTCTGCAACAGTGGCAGGAAATGGTGTTCTGTGATCAGAGTCTGTCCCACACCTGTGACTCGTGGTCTGAGCACCCGCAGAGCCCTCAGCGCCTGCGGTTGGGCACCTTGCCGGGCACCCTCCCACTGGGGACCCTGTTCCCGCAGAACCCACGTGTGCGGGAGCAGGAGCAGCAGGAGATGTGCCTGTTCAGGAGATGACACCCAGAGCATGTGCACGAGGGTGACCTGACCTGCTCACACCTGCAGTACAGCCATGCTGCCTGATGTGAGAGGAAGGGCTGGGCTTCCTTTGGCACCAGGGCTACAGGTCTGTGTGTATCCATGGCGTAAGTTCGGTCACGCGCGCCCCAGCTTCCTGAGGCTGATATTTTCAGATGTGCTACTCAGATCTATTTTAAGGGTTCTTCCCACTCCAAGTCTGTGATGAGCATTAGAGCTTTAAAGCGCTGCTTTGGGAAGCTATTATCAGTAGGTATTAATTATTGAACACTATACCTTCTGGAAAAGTTGTTTCATCACTGGAAAGTGACCTTGCTAGAAGAGGCAGAGGGAAAGAGAGGCGTATGGTGCCTCCTGAGAGCAAGTGGAGTGATGCATGGCAAGAGAAGACACTAAAGATTTATTGTCTGTGGCAAAAGAAACACAGATCTCTGCTTGTGCAGTAAGTGTTTTTGACATCATACGCCATAAAGAGTGATTGGATGCTGTAGTTAAAAAGTGTTTCACTGAAGGGAAATAATAGACATTTTCACAGTGCTGTGTCTATTAAGTGTCCAACTGCGTGGCTGCACAGCTGAGCTGGCCCTGAGAACTCCAGTGTCGCAGTTCAGGCAGTTCTGAGTTAAAAGGCAGCTGGATAATCCTGAGAGAGGACACTGAGAATTTCTCTGTCTTGAAAGAAGATCCCTTTTGACCTTGTCTGGTACAGGTTCTTGCTGCCTGACATCACACCACTGGACAAGTTCAACATCAGCGCTGTTTGGACGCCTTGCATGCAAATTTCATTTATTAACCTGGCCCCAGCCTTTTCCCTGGAATTTCTCTCTTCCCCAGCTGTTAGTGCAGCAGTGCACTTGTCTCCCAGTGACACTGCTGGTTGGAGTTGTCCCATTGCTTCAATGGTTTAAAAACCCCAAGAAAAACAGGTGTTCAGTTTAAAATAAAAGCTGGGGAGAAGCCAGCACTCAGTCTCACCTCTCACCCTTCTGGCTGCCTCTGCCAGGCTGGAGAGCGAGGTGTGGCCAGAAAGCTCCTCGATAAATCATCATTAGGTCCACGTGCAAATACAGTAGCCAGGCCCAGGCGCACAATTAGGCACCTAATTATGTTGAAAATGCAATTGTGCACTTTGCTACAATGGCCTCACGGCCTCGGGAGCCGGCTGGGGCCCAACCTGGCCCAGCGAGGCACTGGGATGGCGCCTCTGGGAAGTGTCCTGCAAGGGGCAAAAGTGTTCACGGCGCTCAGACGGGAGTGACACTGATGGAGGGGACAGGCCACAGCACGGGTGTGTTATTTCTGCCTCTTTTTGCTGCCGTTTCTTTTTTGTCCTCTCAGCAAGGCAAAGAGGGGAATACCCAGCCAAGTGGGATCCGTGATTCAGATGACAGTGTGTGACTGTGTGACTGAAACTGCAGCGAGACTGATTCCAAAGGAAAATACAGTTCAAAATAATGCTGTCACTGTTCAGGGACAGCATTTTCCATATGAAAATATCTGATCGGGAGTGTTGTCAATGCCATGGGGGACCAGACTGTTCAGCCACTGCTCCCATCAGCAGGGCCCACATGAGAGTAGGAGTGCGTGACCTGGGAGATGAGGCTGGGCAGTGGGGGAACAGCTTTAGCCTCTGCTGTTTCCTGCACAGGTGAGGTGCCACCATTAGCTTCAGGTCTGTTTACCTGTGCCAAAAGTTTTTAACCCGGACTTTTGTACTTAGCTGAGAACAACTGAGGGAGGAGCCCAGTTCCCAGTCAGGAAAAATGAAGTGCGCTTGTCCTGTGCCTGTGCAACATCCTATAATGCATTTTCTTTTTTCTTAGTTTTGTAAAACCAGCAGTCCCTTCTCCTTGATAACATGCTGGTAATTCCTTTGAAGGAATTTGAAGGAATTCCTCATTTGGAATTGAAAGCTTATGCTTAAAGTCTGAGCATAAGACTTGCTGGAGAGAATTTGCTAGTCAAGGAGCGAAGATACATTCCAACATTATAAAATCATAGAACCCTAAAATTACTGCAGTTTTTAGTTTTAAAATGCATGTAATTTGTACAGTCTGAGGTGCTGCTCAAAGGAACTTTGTCTACGTCAGGGAATCTTCATTAGCTTTATTCTGTGAACACAGTAAAACCAGGATTTCTCCATGGATTCAGGAGGAGAGGCTGCCTGGGCCTCATTTCTATCCATTTTCATCCCACCTGCCATAGTCCAGCCTATGTCTCAAACAGCTGAGAGGTGTTTGTGTTTCATTCTTGTGCTCACCACCAGTACTAAATCCTAAGGAAAGCCGCCATTTTGCTTAGGAAAAATGCAACGTTTCACATATTTTGCAGTTTCTCACCTACGTTTCCAAAGAACGGGTCCATGTCCCAAAATCCCACCAAAAAATCTAACAGTTCTGGTCCTCGTTAGCACCAGAGTCAGGAGCTGAACCTATATTTGGGAAAGCCAGTTTCACTGTGCTTTGGGCCAGTGTATGTGCAAACACAGGATTATTACCTGGGTTAGAGACATACCTGCACTTGTAAGCTCTTGCATCCCTGTCTCCTCAGGATTCCCCATCCTTTGTTACCATCTCTGCAACAGAGGAGGAACAGGCACTGTATTTTCTGATTGTCACTACCAAGTCTGCAGTGATTTATTCCTATAGGCTCCAACTGAATTAAAATCTTAATTAAGCTTATGCTACTTTTTTCTTCATTTTAATTAGGAACAGCCAAATCACTTGTCTTGGGGAAGGAGAAAGAAAAAGATAAAGAGCAGCAACACTTTTTCTGCTCTGTACTTGTATTAATGAAGCCGTGGTGCGAATGTCTTCCCAAAGAGGTACCACAGGGCAGGACAGGTAACACAGCACAGACAGTGCTGTGGTACAGGAAACCTCAGTCTTCCAGAGAAATACTTTTTTTGAGTGTTTCCTGGTATCATTTCACACCCAAGTTCTACAGTCCTCACTTTAATAAGACACCAGGAAACAACCCATTACAGCAGTGAGTTTTTGGTGCAGTCACATTGAAAATCCTCTGAGATCATCAAGTCTGGCGCTCCCCCAGCACTGCCAAGGCCACCACTAACCCACATCCCCAAGTGCCACATCCACAGGCCTTGGAACACTTCATGGAGAAGCATCGCTTGTCTGTCCTGCTCGTGCTCCACCTACAGCAAACTGTACACAGATCACAGGCTCTGCCTTGAGCAAATTCGAGGTTTGTACTAAGCTCTCCTAACTTACCAAATGCTGCCATCAATGAAGTGTAAATCCCCCACTTTAAGCAGCAAAGGGATTTTTGTGTGCTTCTCTTTCCATGCTGCCTGTTCCTTTCTCCCCAGCCAGCCTTTCCAAAGGCTGCAGCTTTGCACAAGTGCAAGCTGGCTCTTTGTGGAGAGGCCCTGGCTGTGTTTGTGTGCTCCTCTACAGGGTGGAAGATTTTTTTCCACACACTGCCCCACGGGGCCCGTGGCAGGAAAGTGGCCATTCCAGCAGTTCCCCCCGTCTGCAGGAGAATGCGCTTCCACCAGCAAAGCTGCTGTGGCAGGGCCAGGGGCTCAGGCTTTCCCAGGGCTTCATGGGGCAGGGGCCATCCCAGGGGGACCTGGAGACTCTCAGCGCTCCTGTGAATCTCCTGCTCAACATTTGCATGTTGACATTTTCTACTTAAGGGACCTTTTGGCATCTCCGGCATTAATTTATAATGCTGTGGTAGTGGGGCTGCAGCACTGCAGGCACAGCCTTTACTTTAGAAAGACACTGCTCTGGAATCAGACTGGATTCAGTGTAGAGACTGACCACATTCCAGCTGCTCCTACTGGGATTTGGTTTGTTGGATTTTGGTTTGTTGAATTCTTGAATTTTTTTTCTGATTGTTTGGCTAGATTTTACAAGTGTATTTCCTAACTGTATTTCCGAGTATCTTTACATTTCACATGTTCTAATGGAGTGTTACATGACACTACTGGACTCTGTGCACCTTCCCGTGTGAATTGAGCCCCAGGATCAGTCCAGGAAAAAAGGACTTGAATTTGTGTACTTGTTTGGCAGATATAATTCACTTGTTTGGCAGATATAATTCACCTAGCCTGGTTCATGCAAAGGTGTAATAAGAACCAGGGGGTTTTACATGGGCAAAGTGGGCTTAAAAGGGCCATTTATGTCAGTAAGCCCTTGCATGGGCAAAGGACAGACCAGCTGGATTAAACTTTATTACAGCTGATACAAGGCCCCTTACAACATGCCTGGGTCATTTAAAAATTTTAGAAATCATTTAGCTTCAATCAGCCCTTCACTAACTGCAGTTAAATGCATGTAAGCCATTTGAGGACAGTTCACAAAGCCATTTTTATTCATTTAACTACACCTGTTTGAAAATGTAATTTGAAATACGCAACTAATTACAATAATTGAACCTATGTTTCATTTCTGCCAGAGAATTTTTATTTAGAAGTTTCTAATTTGCCCAGTGCAGGCTTTGGTTCTGTTATGCTTTCAACTCCAAAGAGCTGACATCCTCATCAGTGAAAGGATGTAGAAAAGGCACTGATCTACCCGTGTTGTAATTAAATTCAGGTTTCAGTCCGTGTGTGGCTGCAGCTTCGGAAGGTAATTGTGCACACCTCATTGCTTTTTACTTCTGAATGCTGCTGTGGTCATTTACCAGGTAATTCCAGAGACAAGGTCTAAATTATCAGTGATTTCATAAAGTTTAAAATATCCATACCTAACAGGAGAGTGCCAGGGCACTGCCTCCTGCCTCCCAGACTCTGAGTCCAACAGTCGTGGAAAGGCCCCAAACCCGAGGGGGAACAGGGCGCTGGGCAGCCCATGGCTCAGTTCTGTGTACAACAAACATGGCGTTGCCATGGCAACCACGCTTAACTGGGTTTTGTAATAGCAGTGACAAACCCCGCCACCTTTCCCAAATTCACCATTTATCACGGCATTCCTACACCTTACCTCCTTTTCACCATTGCGAGCCATTTCCCAGCTCTCACATAGGGATTTCGGGGGGGGGGGGAAGGGCTGTTCCTTTCCTTTGACCAATGAAACCAATCCGATTCCTCAGGCAACTTGAAACTCTCTAGGTGGGATAATTCGAATTTTTGTCAAATCTCTTGGAACTCTAGTGTCCTCCTCCTGCTGGCATTCCCAAGTGTCTGCTCAGGCAGGAGGTAGGAGCCAGCTCAGCACAAGGCTTCCAAAGACACTGTAGGGATTGTGCTCTGCCCACACATCTGCCAGCTGGGTCAGGGTCCTCTGGAGGATGCACAGCTTCTTTGGGAAGATCTGACTGTGCCCTTCCTGTTGGCCCAGTGCAGCCAGGGCTCAGGCTGGGCTCTGGGAGTAGCCCCCAGCCTTGCCCCAGGCTCTGGGCATGCCTCCGAGCGCACTGTCCCTGGCAGTGCCATCCCCCAGGCTCCCATCCAGCCTTCCAGGCCAGGCAGGTATGAAACAGTGGGGAGTGTGTTCCTCGGTGTTTCAGTGCTGCTGGATGGATGCCCATCCTGGCCTGGCCCTGTGCTGTGCCCAGATGTGTGCCCCCCCAGCCAAGCCGTCTGCACTTCCATGCCCAGGAGCAAGCTCTGGGTCACCCCACGCAGGAGGGGAGGGCGCTGGGCAGGGACCTACACACACGGCATACACTGCTCCTTTTCCTTTTGCATCTGTGCAGCTTTTCAGGAGATGCCGGCTCAAGTGTTACCCAAGTACTCAAGGCCAATTCCTGAATGAAGTGGAGGAGCTTCCTTCCTTAATTCCAAAGCTGACAACTCCATCACCACCTCAACCAGGCTGTGTACAGCTCTAAGGTCTGGCCAGCCTTATCCGTGCTTTAGTGAGAACCAGATGTTCCCTCTCTCCACAGATCCTCTGAGTTATCTCCCATTCTCAGAGTGCCCTCGAGGGTGCTTCCTCCTGCCTGGTAAAAAACTACAGAAACCCAGAAGCTTTGGATAATGAAGCAAACATATTTTTGTGGTGCAGTGTGGGCAATTTTTTTTCAGTCTGCTGCTAGTTTTTAAATATAAAGTATAGCATATGTTTAACACAGAACATATGGAAAGAAAGAAAAAGCAAATCTTGAATTCCAAGTATCTTATTCTAAGTGGAAAAGACTCCACAGTGTGAAAGTGGTCATTCAGAACAAAATCAGAAAGATGTACTTATTATACGTAAATATTTATAAACCTAGTTAGGAGAGGGAGAGTTCCCTCACTGTGGGCAGTGTCCAGGCACACACATAGGTGAGTCTTGCTTTGAGAGGAAGGTGTGACTCCCCAGCTTTGTCAGAACTCAGGAGGCTGCTCAGCCCCCCTGCCAGGAGCTCGTGTGCTCCTTCCCTGATGTAAGGTAGGCTGGGTAAGGCACCTTATTTTTCTGGACAGACTGACGCTGCAATGATTTAATTAATTTCTAAGCCAGATAATTCACTTCTAAATTCTTAGTAGACAGTTATGTTCAGTGTAAGAACTCTTCCATTTGTTTCTCTATCTGCTCTTATACTTTGTACCTGCCTGTGTAGGACAAATCAATCCAAACTTTCAGCTGGAAGTTCATGATCTCTTATGCACCCAGACTCCATCCACATGGACCCGGGTGCTGGGAGCAGTTCAGCTCCTGGCACAGGAACAGCAGCAAACGCCCTCCTGTCCCGTTATTGATGGGGAGAACTCCTGAGAGGCCGTTTCACGCACCAGATTTTTTTACCAGCAGAGACTCTGAACAGACGGCCAATAGATAAAGCAGCATGGCTGCCCCTGCATTCCCTCCTGCCCCCAGTGCTCACAGAACTACGGCACCGCTCGGGCCCAGCCCTGCCCTGAGGGAAACACCGCACAGTGCAAAGCCCAGCACTGTCCCCCGACTGCAGCGGCTTCTCTTCTCAAGTCCTGGCACTTTGTCTCTCCTCCAGAACACAAGGATGGGGAGAACTGGTTTGAATGCCATGAGACAGGTATTTACTTCTCTTATTTAGAGAGAAAGCCGCAGGAAGGACTCGGCAGTGGCAGGGAGGGACCTCCAGTGCAGGTCTGTGCTCCCCAGACCCACCGGCACACAAGAAGCCCCAGGTGCCATCCTTACTGACTTCCTCCTTCCCCCCTTTCTCTTCCCTCTCCTTCTGTGTGCAGTCCCAGATAACTGCCAGTCACTTGGCCGGGCTGGCTCACAGAAGGTGCAGCAGGCACAGATGGCACTAATGCATAAATGTGATCTAGTGAAGGGATGCCAGCACCAACCCCCAACAGGTTCCAAGGAACTGCAGTGCACTTAGAGGGATACGGGGATTGGCAAGGTGAAAGCTGAGATTTGCAAGAGCTCACTGTTCCCAAATCAACAACAGAACCCTACAGCAAACGAGCAGATTTCTTTATTAATTTAGCAAATGCACTTAATGCCACCATCTCTGGGTTTATGTGTAACAAAGCCCCTCCAAAGCCCTCACTCATTATACAAATTAAACTGAGTGAAGGAAAAAAGGGAGAAAGGCAAAGGTGGGAACTGAAAACCAGAACAGACTCAGCAGTCTGCACTGATTCCCATGGTTTTTGGGAGAGCTCCTCAGAGGAAACACAGCACAGAGCGGTTGGGATTCAGGGGATCTGGACAGCAACAGAGTAAATGTCATAAATACCCTGTCCCTCCTCAGCACTCGGAGCTCTCCCAAAAACCCCACCAAATCCCTTTTTCCAGTAGTTGTTGGAAACGGACATTCAAGAAAAATGCACAGGGAAGGGAGGAAATGCAACCTGACCATGTTCCCCCAGGAGACCTCTCCTGACTGCTGGAGAACAGGGGCACCTCCATAGGCACACCTGTGGCAGTGGCTTCTAGTGAGGAGAAACATCTCAGAGAATACAGCTTCCACCCCCAGGCTGCATTCCGAAGGCAGGGAGAGAGGACAGCCCAGTGCACCCATCCTGGCGGCTGCCAGCACTGTGTGTGATGGGCCAGCTGGGGGGGCCCGGAAGGAGCCCCTGACCTCACCCTGTCACTGTGCAGTCCAGGGACCCTTCACATCCCAGTGCCATGAGCCTTATGCAGCTGCCTTTAAAGGAACTGTTCCTGATTTTCAACAAGGCACACAGGAGCAGAAGCAGAGCCTAAAAATTAACAGAGCTGGTAACTTAGTGACACTGGCACCTGCAGGGGAATTGTAGCAAATGCCTTGGCAGTACAAAATCAGAGAATGCTGCTGGGGAGTGGGATGCCCAAATACCTGAAAAGTTTGAATTACTAATCCCTTTGGCATGCCAGCCAAAGCCTAACAATGTGCTGGGGGGCTTGTCTTCAGGAAGAAGCGCTTACTCTTGTGGTACCAGGGAAGCTGACGTGGTGGAGGGGTGGGGAACAGCCTGGCACCCGTGTCCTTCCTGGCCATGTGCTTGGTGTCAGCAGCACTGAATTGTCACCAGCTGGGACAGCTGGGTCACAGTGGCATCTAGAGGGCTGACACGTGCAGTGTGTGTGCAGAACGAGGGTCCTGCTGGGCTCTCCCTTCCTGTCTCCAGAGCCAGAGCCAGCCCCAGCCAAGTGGGCACAACCCCAGGAAGCTGCACCCTCCTGCCGCAGCCTTGCTAGTCTTCCTCCTAAGAGCCCTCACTTAAACCCTGCCTACTACTTCAAATAGGTTGACATCTTCCCACAGAATTTCTAAAGTGGTTATTTTGGTCACAGTAATTGTATGATAACTAGCTTAAAATTATTTCCATAGTGTCCTGAATACCACAGAACTGGGCTGCCTTCTCTTGTTACAAGCCATTGTCAGAAAGCCAGTCAGATGCTGGATAATCCACAGGCCAGGATTTGGGCTGGAGTCTGAATGCTGTGCCATTGCTCCAGTACAGGCTCAGAACACGACCCTGGGTGACTTACGCACCTAAAGCCATAGAGCACGTGGGTCTTAAATCTCTGAGCCATCTGAAGAGGAGAGTGTCTCTTCAGAAAGGCCGAGGTTAAAGCACTGATCAGGAAAAGGACACTGGGAAGTATTCCTAAAGGAAAGGGATGTTAAGAGAGGCCTGAGTCGAGGTCATAATAGAGGAACAGTGGAGTTTGAGAACGGGTCTTCTGACAGTTCTGGTTTATCTGTTGCTACGCCTGATTTCAGAGAAGGATAAATTGCGTTCTTCTCACAGTGGCTGCATAGATGGGAAGAAGGAAGAATGATGGGAATATTTAACTTGTGCTTTAGAGGTGCCATCCCTAGGAACTCCATATTTTGGATATTCTTTGTCCTTATAAATAAAAAAGGCCCCACAGCAGTAGGATTTGCTAATTTATGGCTTCAGCGGGCTGATTATTGATTCTACGAGACTTGAAGCGTGATGCCTCTATAGTAGCATATTATCTTTCTTTTCTTCCTGAAAAAGATGTCGCGAACTCACAAAGTTGTTTAGGATGCTGACATGAGGAAACTGGTACTAGAGATTAGGCCTGGTGTCAGTCTGTGTAGAGACCTCCCATAACATAAATGGGATCCCCACTCACAGCAGGGATTCATCCCAGAAGTTTTGGGAAGAGCTCAAAGAGCAGAGACATGTCTCAGACAAAACCTCTCTTCCATTTTTCCCCTGTGCTGCAGTGCTGCACGTGTGACTCTCAGAGCTTCACCTGGACGCAAGAATCACAATCCAACCCCCCAGTGTCCCATGGGAGGAGAGGGAGCTGTCCCAGGGACAGCTCTGTATGTCACTGTGGAGATGGCAGGAGATGTGTCCTGGTTTTGGCAGCACGTGCCTGAGAGGCTGAGTGTCCATGCGTGAGTGGCGTGAGCGGGCAAGGTGTGCGCTGGGCCAGCGCCAGGACACAGAGCACCTTCCCTCTGGCAGTGGAACGGCCTCGCTCGGCCTTCCAAGGACTAAGGAGAGCTGAAGGAGAAGAGCCCTTCATTGGCAGGCACCCACAGCAGAACCAAGAGCATGTCCTTCAGGAATGGGTCAGACCTTGCCAGGCCAGGGAGGAACTTCCAGGGAGGCAGCACGCTGGGAGCGAGGGAGGCTCACTGCCAAAGGTCAGGGGGAGTGAGCCAGGGCCCTCGCTCCAGAGGATCCCTGCTGGAAAAGCAGGGGCTCTCCAGGCCATTTCCACATCCTTTCCTTTTGCATAAGCAATGCTTGCCTTGCATGAGGAAAACAACAAACTCCTGCCCTCTAGAGACGGGAGACCTCCAGCTCTGCTGAATAAAATATTTGCCACAACCTCCTTTTGAAGCAGATGCTACAGACGCAGCCAGTTTTATCCTCCCCCAAGGCTCACCGGCCGGCTCAGCAGCTCGACACTCCCTCCTCCCAGCCCTGGAAGGCCAGCTCGCAGGACAGGCAGCTTGTCACAACCACTCTCGGTCAAGGCAGGAGTTTATTTGGAGAACTGCTGAATACAGCGGTCACAGAAAACTTGGCAAAGGAAAGAAATCCCTCCCTTCTTCACTACCCAAACCTGTCAGGGCAGGATGGCCAGTGCTCAACGCCAGCCCAGCACCCACTCCTGCCCGTTCCCTGCCTGCCCACAGCCCTGTGCCATCTCTATTCTACCTTGTCCACGACGGGGTGCAGGGCACCACGACAGGTGGAGTGCAGGTGGCTCTCGCTGGGTACCACAGAGCACAGGGGGCTGCAGAGCCCCTGGACCCAGGTCCCACAGGGGTACACCCCTGGTGACATGCACTCCCAAGAAAGAGCAGCTGTGCTGACTTGTCCGTATGCCCAGTACCCAAGTAAGTGCTGCTCGTGGGTGAAGAGCTGGCGTTTCCTCAAAGCTGCCAGCATACTAAAGATACCTCGGCAAACACCCTTGGCTCCCAGGGCAGCCAGCAGGTGTGTGCAGTTCCATCTGCGCTGCGGGTACGAAGTGGGCATGAGCCACCCTGGATTCCAACAGCAGCATTTCACACATAAACATGCCCTCCTCCAAACACACATCTAAATCACCGGCATTGAAAAAAAAAAAAAATCTTCCAACCTAGCATCTTTAAACTACCTCTTTGGAACCTCTTCCTGGCAGGTTTGGTTTCTCGGCCTCTGCTCCAAAATACAGCATTTATCAGATGCGAAAGACAGGAACTATCTTTTAAAACAACTTAGTCCTGTCTTCCTGCCCTTACTGCCCACAGCTAAAGCAGGTCCAAGGGGTGGAAGGTGGCTGTGAGGCACCTGTAACTATGCTGGCACCTTCTCCTCACAGCAACCTTTTTCTGGGTTCCCTTGTGACACCAGTTCCTGGACCCCAGACCCCGTGACCTTTGGAAGTTGACCTCCAGGCTGTAGGATTGCTGGGAAAGATCGTGTGGTTCACACACACACACACCAAGGAGGTTACATTACATAAATCTGAGGAAAATACACAAATTAACATGCCTTTCCACTGAAGCTGCTGGCAAAATTTGTTAAAAGTGAAAAACCAAATTCTTGTTAGGGCCCAAATAGCACTGTTCCATTGTAGTTTGTTTCTCTTCATGGTGGTGTTGTTACTTTAGGAGGTCACTTCAGGAGGTCTTTGAGCCCACCCTGCGGTGTTCTCAGATCTCACCTCAGCTCTGTCAGGGGTGTTTCAGCCAGCAATTCAGGAATTCTGGGGAAAAGCTGCCTCAGGCGGCCCCAGGAACAATTCCGGTGCCTGCAGCCGTAACACCGGTTCAGGAGCATCTTCTAAGGAATTATTGCTGATGAACTGTGTGACAAATGGTCCTTCCAGCAGCAGGTAGTGCCGTGAGGCAGCTCTCCGGGGGTTAAAGCCCTACTCCCCCGTGGCATGGCTCAGGGCTGTGCACCGGCACCTCTCCAGGTGCCACCTGCAGAATGGCAGCATGTGGGCTCTGCCACAGGTGAGAAGGGGAACCGGCAATGGGTTTGCCTGACATCAGACAAACGTGCTGGTGGCAGCACACCTGGGCAGAAGGGAGGTCTGAACACTCAGAGCCCGGCAGCACAGCACTCAGCTTCGTGTCAGCAGGGTGGGAAGCCAGTTTCAAACGCCCACAACGCCCCGAGCATCCCGGGGTTCCGGGATGAGGGATTACCACATTGTGGGGGCAAAGAGCAAGTGGGAGAGAGATGCCAGCTCCAGTCCCTGAGAGCTGTTCAGAGCTGCACAAGATGGGGTGAGTTAGCAGCCCTTCTCCACAGTAAAGAGTGATCTTTTAAAAAAAATAAACTTCCCTTCCACTGTACACTTGTCAGTGGGTATTTATAGGGTGAGTGAGTGTTGTAGCTAAAATACATCCCAGGCAGTGGAGCCAGGGAAGGAGCGGTCAAATTTAATACCAGAGGAGTTTTAGTGCCCAGATGGGCCAGGGGACACAGGCTCTAGGTAATGCTGCTTCTGCCACCCCTGGAATGGGGAGGTCACTGAGGGTCTTGTCAGACAGTGGGGTTTGGCCCCGCACAGGCGCTCTGGTTCCGATCCCACTGCCCAGAGGAAGTGCCAGGATTAATTCAGCAAGGAAACAGGACTCTGAGGCAGGTGCTGCCAGGCACTGGCACCTCAGTGCCCAGTTTGAATCGCTCCCAGCTTTACTCCCTCAGAATTCCCTTTTATTGTCACCATTGCACATGAGTGTGTAGGTCCAGAGCACATTTGTTATCCCAGTGAGCAGCAGATGGGGAGGCAATGATTCTGAAAAGGCGTGGAAAGCAGGAAATGGCCTGTTCCCATGCATTAACAGAGAGGAAAAGGTGTACCCACTCCTGTCTGTTTGTGCAAGGGCTACAGGGAAGAACACACTGCCCTCAACTTTGATCCTTACAGAGAGGCAAAGTGCAGGGTGCACGTGAGAACAAATAGGATCAGGTAAAGCAGGTTCTTGCCTGCTGACCCAAAGTGCAGCAGCAGCCTGGGCAGGCTGCCCTGGGGAGCTGTCGGGAGCAGACCGCTTCCTGGGGACGCAGGCTTGGGCTCGCAGGGATGCGCTCATCAGGGATGGAAGATGCTTTGGTAGTGCTGTGACAATGGGGCAACAGAAATGACAGTGTTCAATACATGTCTCAGGAGGGGCATTATTCTGAAGC
The DNA here is from genome assembly GCF_041296385.1 of Aphelocoma coerulescens. Taxonomy (NCBI): domain Eukaryota; kingdom Metazoa; phylum Chordata; class Aves; order Passeriformes; family Corvidae; genus Aphelocoma; species Aphelocoma coerulescens. Next base: position 605,631 of record NC_091017.1, read on the forward strand.
CCTCTCCTTCCTCACGGCTCTGCAGGCACCGATCATGGAGTGCAGGATCAATGCCAAATCCCAAAAGGGCATGTGCTCTTCATGGGACACTGCAGCCGAGGTAGGAGCACATGAGTCTCAGCAATGGGCAGTGGGGATCTCAGCCCTCCAAGGCCAGGAGAAGCCAAGCTCTTAGGACATTGGGTATCATATGGGGCAACAACTGTCCTGGCAGAACACTGCCAGGTGCTGCTCTGGGAAAAGCAGTTGTTCTTAGTCCTGAGCCAGATGCTGAACACATCAGCAGTGCCCAGGGAAACTTCCCACGGATACAGCTACTTGGCCATGCTAAAGGAATCCAGTCATACACAAGGACAAGCACCTGAGACCAGGTGGAGCAGCTCAGCCTGGAGGCTCAGTGTGGTCACATCCCATCCCAGATCCAGTCTGCTTCACCTGCCCTTCCTGAATTCCTGATGAACACTGAAGGGGCTCCAGAGGAGTCCTTGCCATGTTCTCCTGCCCCTGCTGGAGCCCAGAATTCCACTGGGATCATGGGACAGCAGCATGTGTCTGCTCACACACACACAGACAGCCCAAAGTGCTCGTCACACATGGCCATCAACAGCCAAGCTCCAGGCCCAGGGCGGACACTGTCCCAAAGGGATGTCTCTTCCCCCCTTGCCCTCAGCATGGGCCACAGAGCCGTATGAGCTTGGAGAGAGACTCGCCGTTGCCCCTGCAGGCCCCTCTTGGTGCCTTGTTTCGGGCATTGCCAGGTGAGGCTCTAACCTGGGGTTTGGTGCGAGCGACCACCCAGTCCCTGAGATCCTGTGCCCTGTGAGAATTTCCACCTTGCCCTGTAACTTAGATTCAGAAAGAAATTCAACAACTAAAGAAATGCCTTTGATGTAATATAAAGTAATTCCTTCTTAGGTAAACCCCCCTTGCTATAGATCTCTTTCCTCTTTTTTGTTGCTGTTAAAGTCCTGCCACATTGTTCCCCCACAGTACCTCTGGTGCATCTGTGAGCATGAAGGGTGGGGTTTTCCCTATTGGATCTGGTGCATGGAGACAGCTCCCATATTCCCTACAAAGATCACAGAATGCATGCATAACTCATTTTTTAATTACTGTAGTGCTAAACCACTAATTTAGTGCAATTTCATACTGACTACATGTTGGTATTGTTAAGGTTTATGAACCAGTGATTTACAAGGCATGGTACGTCAGAACTCAAATTGGTTGGATTGATGGTTTAATTGAGCACAGGGACACGAGTGTTAACAGTTACTCCCCACACTGGGGTATCCTGGCAATGCCACCAGGATGGGAATGCATTGGTGGAATTGGTTACATGGAGAATGCGTGTTTTAATTGGGAAGGCCAAAACCAGACTGGTGAGACTAATGTTTGGTAAACAGTGCTTCTACTTAAGTAAATAGTTCGTTCTGTAAAGGTCAGATTAATCAGAAGAAAAATTTAATATTCTGTTTCTAAAAGCTGGTCTCAGTGATGACACAGATATCACTGCATGGGAGGCTTTGGATGCCTTTCGAGGAAGGACTTACGTGAGTCCGCCTCTTTTCCTCCACACCAGTTTGCAGGAGAAAGTGCTTGTTGGTCACATCACTGAATTATGAAAACCTGCAGCTCATATTGATCTGAAGTGATAAACCCCTAACAAGTGAACAACAAGCCTTTTATTTTCTGCCTGCCTCAGTTTGCCCATCTAGAATGCAAATGGTTGAATTTCCCACTTAAACTGACAGGGTATTTGTTATTACCTGTTACCGTCTGATGCTGAGAGTGTTTGGAGAGCTGGTATATCTTAGGGTTCTGAGATTCCCCAGCTCAGGGTGTTTTCCCTGCCAGTGACATGGGCAACCTGCCTGACCACACAACTTCTTTCTCTCCTCTCTTTGCCGTGAGTCATGGAATAAGGAGGTTGGGGGCAGAGATGTGGGACATGACTGGGGAACCAGACCAGGATGTGCTTGCTTAAGGTTCTCCTCTCGCCCTGCTCCGCCTGGAACCACTCATCCTGGCAGGAAAGGCCATGTGGATGTTGCACTTGGGGACATGGTGGTGGCCTTGGCAGTGTTGGAGGAATGATTGGACTGGGTGCAAAAAAGCTTAAAGAGCTTTTCCAGCCTAAAGGATTTCATGATTTATCTCTCTGCATCTCTTCTACACGTATAATACAGATGGTGGCAGCCAGAAGTTCCTACAGTTCCTGTCCCCACCTTTTCACTGGTTTTATATTTCTCACACAGCTGACAGAACTGAAACATTAGGAAACCCCTTGATGAGAACACTGCCCTTCTCGTGCCAGCCAAGACCTGCTTGAGTCATGCCAGATAACTCTGTGCCATCACCCTCCTTGATACCCAGAAAAACTGAAGATCGAATTAAATGAATGACAGGAATATGAAATCCAGCCCAAATTTCATTTGGCAATTCCATAATATCCCAGGTTTGAGCAGGAAGCAGTAATTTCCCTCCAGCAGTGCATCTCTTAAAGCAGAAATAAGGATTCAGAGCAGAAGCAGTGCTGCCTGCTCCAAATCCAGCACTGTTCGCGTGGCACTGTCCTTGACAGATGCCTGTGACCAAAGGGAAGGAATCGCTGCTGCGCCAGAGAGCTGCTTTGAGGCAGCACACCCTAATCTAACGCCCCATGACCCTGTGGGAGTTTAGGCATTTAAATGAGCTCCAAGTGAATAAAAAAGGTTTAAGATTTCACTGATGGATTTGTTTCATTCTGCTACATCGAAAGCTGTCAGGATTCCCCCTGTGCCCCTTTATGGAGGGTGAATGGTGTCCATTTGAATATGGCATCATGAGAAACCCCTTTTCCTTCTGCGCACAGCAATTTACAGACCCTAAATACAGAGTTTGTAGACGCAGAGGTGGGGTTATTGCTAATAAAATGCAGTTTCAGATCAGCAGCAGCTCTGCTAGCTAACAGTCACATCTATCCATGCTCACTGTGTGAGGACCTAGCTTGGGGGGGATCTGGGAGCAGGATCTGCCTTCCCCATGCTCTTCCCTTCCCACGGTCAGATGGGTTTGGGTTTGCTCACTGCAGCTTCCCAGAGTTTGTGAATTATGCTCACAGAAGGCCTGGGAGTGTCAGAACGTGTCGTCCGTGTCCTCGCGCTTGCCTAGAGCCTGCATTTGTAAGGCAAATGTGGTGCCTCACTCTGGGTAATTTCCATTAATTCTTAAAAGGTTTTTTCATGGGTTTGTTATTTTCCCAAACATCTGAATTTCAATTACAGCCTCCTAGCACCCAGCAACCTCTGTCTGCGTGTTACTCCACCAGTAACAGCTTCTCTCTTCCCTCAGGGCCGCTGTATCAACTTCACCCGAGTTCCCTCTCAGTAGAGGAGGAGAAGCAGATACCAGGAGGAGAGACAGCCACATTGCCACTGTCCTACCCAGCTGAGAGAACCGAGCCCTTCCTTGCATCCCTTGGACCATCTTCCAGCCCAAGCTCCGCAGGTTCCTGCATCCCTGCTCTGGAAGCCTGCATTCCAACCGCGCACTGGTGCTTTGCCCATGCCCCGGAGAGCAGCACTGCCATGTGTGCCTGGCTCCGTGTACCACCAAAGGGACAGCACGGCCACCAAAGATGAGAATGCTTTTCTATTTTTGTTATTTGCTGTTTTTTAAGGACTACAGATTCTCAGGATGCAATGTGCTTTTAGTGGAGACGCAGCGTTCCTCAGCTGCGGCGGAGGCACGTGGTATTTACACAGGGACTACTCGCCACGGGCACGGGATAACAATTCCCACCAGGCTAAGCAGGCGCAGAGCCGAGTGCCTCAGAGCCATGTCAGATCTCCAACCCTCGCCAGCTCCCTCCGTCATGCCTTACGGGAGCCTTCTGACTGGAAATCTTGTCACTCTAACACTGAAAAGTGCACACGCATGACAAAATGTAGACAGGATGCCTCGAGGTATCGGTAGCAAGCAAGACTTTGCCCTTTAGTTTTTGAAGACACCTTTCTTTCATTATGCACCCGGGACAGGAAGGAATTACTAGAGCGTTATTCCGCGGGAAGACAGCCTGTAAGCAGAGATCTCGAGCCGAGTTGGAGGGACTGATGCTTCAAGACCTTGACACTGTGGCTGGTGGTTTTTTCCCCTTTCCTGCATTCACAGTTCAGTAGCGCATGAAACATCATCATCTATAAACATACCTAGCAGTTGTAGGCTTGTGTATTTTTTTTTTAGATTAAAAAAAGCAGTAGCCACTAAGCTGGTATCTCAGGGTTTTTCCCCCCGCAAATCTCCAAGGGCTCTTCAGCGTCACAAGCCAGCAACTCTCTTTGCATGAGAATTTCAAAGTTTAATTAATATAATTAAAGGCAACAGCAAGCAGCAGCCTGTGAAGATTTTGCTCATCTTTTTTATGCCTTTTGACATTGAATGACCTATTACTGTATGTGCATTCCTCAGTGGCGGAGGGGGCGCCAAGCGTTGGGTACGATTCCGCAGCGGGAAAGACCTCTTTCCATCAATTCGGAAATTAAATTTACGGGAGCGCCGGCCATCACCAAACATCGACAATGTATGTATTATAATTTTTTAGAAAAACCAGTGTCGTGTCACGTCGACGATGCCAAATTATGTTAGCGTGAGCGGAAACACTGTGGGGGAGGAAGGAGGGAGCAGCTGAAGAAAAAGGCTCAAATGATCCAGTCACTTTCGATACTGTACTTCAGAGGCAGAATGGATATTCGAGTCGAAACCTGACAAAGCGCGCCCGCTTTGATGGGAACTGGTATAGACAATGACCAGTGGCTGGGTCAGTGGGATGTCTCTCTGCGAGCAGGGAGGCTTATCAAATGACACTAAAAATAAGTTCAACAACCATCACGTCGGAGGGGAAAAGGCGAACATTTCACATTTGGTGGGCATGAATGTGCGCAAGATGGAAAGAGCAATGCGGAGCATCCTGGGCTAATTATCTCCTTTGTGCTCTTCATTGGAATCGCAAGGGACAGAAATAATTCTCTTGGTCCATGTCCAAATCTGTGGCACTGCCCAAAGATGCCTTTACATTTATCCACTCGCTTACATCTTCTGCTTGAGTTTATTTATGTCACTGGTAGCCTCATCAGCAACAGCCATGTCTGCACATTAGACTATAAATAAAATTATTATCTAAGTTTCAGTCATTATTTCCGTCTTCTCCTCCCCCATAGCCTCCCCATCATCTGCACAGCTCAGACCTCCGTTTTCCAGCACCATGGTGACCCACGGTACTGGCTTCCAGAGGCAGCCCACCTTCCTGTGCACAGTGTGGCCGGGAAAGCTGCCACAGCCGCACCCAGGGGTCCCGACTGCCCACAGCCGGGGAGGACCCTTCGAACACCAGAGGGATGCTGCTCAGCATCAGCCACGCACCCGGAACCACTCAGTGCCCGCAGCGATGCCCTGCCGCTGCAGAACCACAGCTTGGGTGGCACTGGCCCTGGGTTGGGGACCTCTGACCCACAGAGCCCAACCAGCGAGCCCTTGGCTGAGCTGAAGCCCCTGACTAAACCTCTGTGCAGTCTCCAGCCCAATGCCAGACCGAGAGCCAACGCAGGGCATGTGTGCCAGGACATAGGTGAGGTCCTGCACTGCTCCTCAGGATGCTGAGGCGGCACAGGTGGAAGCACTGGGCTCAGCAGATGTCAGGTTCAAACACAATCGGCTCCCTCTTACTTTTCTTCCATTTTCCATGGACGCATGACACATTCTGAGGTGTCACTGGAGCACCAGCTCGCGTTCTGAGCTGCGCTGTGTAACAGGACAACATGCAGATGAAGAGGGTTTTTCCCTCATGTTTATCTGCTGCCTTTCAGAGAATATTTGTGACAAACTGAGACACAGAAGTAGAAATCCACTGACCGTTTTTTGTCCTTTCTGCCTGTGTCCATTGAAAACCATGGAATGAGCAGCTCTTCACAGAAAGACTGATCCTAAGCAAAACCAGATTTCAGTCTCTACACGGATTTTCCCTTCTAACTGGCACAATATCACAGCATGTTACACTTGGTATTTTGGTGCAGATAATACCTGAGAGTTTCCTTATTACACAGTGTGGAATGTCTGTCTCAAATTATTTGGGGGGCAAGAGGATTTTTTATAAAAAGTAAAATAAAATCCACTGACTCAGATGACACAAGTGAGACTTCCTTGGCAGGAGGGCTCAGAATGCATGAGAGAACCCTAAAGAGCCATGTACAAAGAGCCCAGCAATGCCACCAAGCAACCCTGAGTGGCTCCCCTCACCAGCGAGGTAAGGCAGGATTCATGGGAACAAGAGGATCCTCAATACGACAAGGTTGTGTTTATTTTATACATTTTGAAAATAGCAGAAGTGAATTGGCTGGAGTTAAAATGGACTAAAAATTAATTTTGCCATGTTCCCTTTCAGTTTTTTCGATTTAACAAGAACTACAGCATTCATCAGGCATGAACTTGCCATGTGTAACCCAGGGGAGCTGGGTCAGGCTGATCCAAGGTGAAATGGAAGGGAATTCTGAGTGCTGCGATGCAGACTCATGCCAAGCCCCACGCACTGCAGGACAGCCCCGGCTGGCCGGTACTAATTTCCTGTTGGGGATTTTCCTGCAGGAAATTTCTGTGCTACATCCCTCTTCTTCTGGTCATCCCTAATGTGACACCACAACTTTGCATTTTGCATGCTGCAGTTTACTGTACACACCTGACTCAGCCTCATCACACTGGAACACTCCCACACGGGGATGCATTCCCACTCCTGGGGATGCTGGGGTTTAGTGGCAAAGATAAGGTTATCTTTGACCCCTCTCAGCAATGGCACCTCACGCAGGTCATGGGTTTGCAACCCTTTCCTGGGATTCTCACAGATGCCTAGTGTCTGGCCTCTGCAAAACCTGTGGTGGCATCAGACTGCCCCAGTCACTGCTGTCACCTTTAACGTGTCCTCATGGTTCGAATCATGCTGACGTACTCCAGGGGAAAACCAAAGGTGAAAGCTCTAAGTAGAGGAGGTTCTAGGTTTTTCTTTCTGCTCTTTCTCCTGCACATGTAGGAGGAACTTGGGAATTCTGTGTTATGTCATTTCAGACCAAACCTCCCTTTTCAGCTGTGGAAGAAGTGGCTCTTTTATCAGTCACAATTCAGACTGCAGGGAAAGGTGAATAAATCCAGTGCTATCAATGAGGGAAAAATCCCCATTTGATCCTGCGTCACGGAGTGCTGCCTCATGACTACAGGAACCCTGGTCTGCTGCAGGACAGCTGTTTTCCTTAGTGCACCGGGAAGCAGCAGAGGTGCTGGCACCACCTGCCTTCGGAGTTCAGCTCAGGGAACCACTCCTTCACCGGAGGAGCCACTGAGGGGAAATTTGGGAGCTCAGTTCTGCAGTGCTGGGAGGCCGGACCCAGCTCTGACCTCCCCTCTATGCACTGCTAGGCATTCAAAATGGGCGTCACAGTGTGGCCCTGGGAGCAGGATGGGCACAAGTAACAGCCCACCTGCTGTGGACACCAAGCTCAGGAGTGGCCAGAGCAACATCCCCTTCCCGACGGCCAAAGTGAGGGGCTTGGCTGTTGTCCTCACCAAGAGCCAGGGCTCCGGCCCATGGAGCTGCCCCAGAGCAGGACACCGGGCCAACAGCCTCAGGTGGCCACAGGGGTCAGCACAGTGCTCCCAGGAAAAGCCACAGCAGGGACAACGTGTTGAGCAGGAACTTCAGAGGCTACAGTGAACAAGTCAAGGCAGTGCTTCATTTGCTGAGGAGCAGCTTCTGAGTACCTCTTATGCCGTTACAAAACTAATGTCACAATTTCTAGGGAGGGCCTTATTAGACCTGGCATGTCCTATTTTATTTCATTTCACTTCACAAATCTGTTTTGCACTGGCTCAATTAAAATTGTTATATATTTTTGGGTCCTGTGTAGGTGCCATCTGTTTAACAGTGCAAGTGGGTCCTGTGATGCACTTGTAAATTTTGTGCTGCAATATTTTTAATATAATGAGGGACTTTGGATGCAAGAAACTGCCTTTACTTGATAACTTTTTTGGGTTTTGGCAGTGAACTCACAATGGTTCTTCCTGTGTTACAAGGATGGCTCCACAGCCTATGGAAAAGCAAGACCTGATTTCCATGTTTGCACCAAAGTCGTATTATTTAATTCACACTTATTTTTTTTCAGTTGCTTGCTCTGCCCAGTTTTCTAAATGAGCTTATTTCCCCAAACGGGAATGCACAGGACTGCTCTGCTGCGGCCTGTGGCTGCTCCTGCCTTCTGGGGAGCTCTGGGATGTGCCAGGAGGGCCCAGGGGCCCACTGCAACAAATCACAGCCATCCTTACTGGGACTGGGAACAAATGCACCTTTTGAGGCAAAAATCCCACCTGCAAAGCTGGATGTACTCTACAGCACAGCCAAGCCCAGGACAAATCTTCTGGAAAACAGAACTCAAACATGGTTTTATACTTTGGGGGGTTTGATTACAATTTTTAGGTCTACTCTGATTTCACCAGCACTGAAATGCCATTCCTGACTCTCTGTGAATTACTACAAAACCCCAAACGCAACCCATTGATTGGTTCTCAAATTCTGGCACAGTCTCAAATTCTGGTAAATTCTCCAACACACTGTAGGAGAAAAGCATCTGCAATGGCACCAATCCTGCAGCACTTGTGGGGTTCCCAGGTCTGCTCCACAGCCAGGAGAGGGGTCCCAGGTCTCAGCACTCAGGTTCTGTAAGTGGAATGGCTTTGTTCTGGGTGGTGAATTGGGCAGTACCCAAAAAGCTCCCAGCTCCCTGCAGCACTGCTCAGCAGGGCATTTAGGAAAACTTGTTCCAAACAGCATGCTGCTTCTAAGCTGCCTTCAGGGACATGGATGTACCTGGAGCACGAGTCCTGCCCATTTCGGGATGTAACAAGACATGACTTAAGTCACGGAGAGATTCCTCCCTGATCACACCACTGGTTTTAGCATTAACTCCAGCCCCACCTAGGCCCTGACCACCTGCCCAAGCTCCAGCAACAGCCCTCACTGCCCTGGACAATCTCCTGAGGGCACAGGGAGACTCATCTGCTCCAACTGCGGCACTGGAGCAATGATTTACCTGGGATTCAGCACAGCACGGAACGTGAGCGCTCGATACCCTGCCACGACAGCACGGACCACAGCAGCCAAGATGCCCTCCCCTCTTTCCCTAAACCTCTCCAGGCTATCCATGCACTCTGTGGTTCCTCAGGACAGCTGCCTGGGATTGCCAGCCCCTGGGATAGATGGTGTCTACTGACAGAGCTGCAAGACGCTGATTAAATTATGTGCTTTGGCCAACCTGTGTGGGGAAAATTAATTGAAGCGCCAAGTGATGGGTTCAGCGCTGCCTTGTTGGAGCGGGGAGGTTGGGCTCTGTGATGCTTCATCTCCTTTTATTTGATTAGGCAAATTAGGAAACAACAGTGTGAAATGCATTATTGTACTAATCTGATGTCCAAAATGTGAATCTCATTAGAGCTCTGGCCTTGGTGCTTTTTATTTGGTTTCTCTGTAAGCTGAGGAAGAGCAAGTAGGCCAGAAATAGATATTTTCCAAATTACATTGGAATTGCCCAGTAATAAACATCATATTCTGTACAGGCTTCAGTCCCTGGAACAGCTCCTCACAAAAGGCATCTCGAAGCTTCTGGAGAAATTCAGTACAACACATGCTAGGAACGGAGGAGATGCAGCAGCGAGAGGAGGTTGGAGCCAGAGAGGGTGATCCATTGATCCAAGTTGCCTTAGAGCTCTGTGGGGTGAGACCCGGGGAGTGGGGACACTGTGCCCCTCCGAAGGGATGCTCCATGGTCCAAAAACGGGTTCTGCAGAACTTCTCTTGATGAGGGTGCACACTGTGGTGGTTTGGGGAGAAAGGAGGAACAAAGCAGGATGGATGGCAGGATGCCATAAGCCCAGGGGACAGCCACGCACCGTCCTGCCACAGCAGAGAAAGGGGGGCTGGCCCCGGAGGGCTCTGCTCAGCCCAGCCTGTGCCGGGGCTCCCTGTGGAACCTCCTCACTACATTGGGCCCTTCTCCAAAAGGCTGAACTGAAGGTCACTCTGTAACACCAGGGGAGAACAAACGTACAGTGTAAAAGTAAAACAACACAACATTTCACTGCAAAGGGCTCTCTGAGAAGAGCCAGTTCAGGTATCATTTGGAAAAGGGTCACTTCACAATACAGCCCTTCCAAATTGCAGCTCCAACTCAGAATTAATTATCCTTTCACTGTCTTGGGTTTTCTTTTCTTCTTTGCTTCACATTAACTGCAGCTGAAATTATTTTAAAGCAATGATCTTGAACGTCATGTCCTTCAGCTGGCCCTGAAAATCCATTTTCTATGGAAAGCTTCCTTTCTTCTCCAAGATTTCTGAGAGTGTACAAAGCTCATCAAGGCTCTGGTTCTCTAGGGGTGTCAGATGCTTGGATAATACCCAGGTGTCTGCCTGCTGGACCAGCTCCAAGGTACTTTATTAGCATGAAGAGGGTTATTTGGAAGCAGTTTAACTCCTTCAGCTCTCAGGACCCAGCACATGCCCTGCAGCAGCAGACAAGACACCAGGACACTGCCTGTGCATGGCTACAAATGCAGACTCTGAGTCACCAGCACCCACTGCCACATCTTGGAGAAGAAACACCTGAGATGTCCTGTCATCACAGCTGGAAAGATCAGCTGGTGACGTCGCACCCACATGAAAGCAGAGGGGAATTGCATGGACAACTGCAGACCACAGCTCTGCTGCACACCTGGGGCTCAGCCCTTCCCCAAACTGCTTTGGAAAATCCCAGCGAGCCCCTCCAAGGGAGCTGTGCCCTCCCTCATGACAGTGGCAGCGTGAGGGGACACTGTGGGGCCTGTTTTCCAGGCATGACATGCGGCTCAACATTCCCAGGCACAGACCAACACAGGATCCTAAGATGCCCTTGTCCCTGGCACCGAGCAGGGCAGGGGCAACAAGGGCCCTTGCCATGCCAGGGCGACCTGGAGGGGTGAGGGGGACTTGTCCCTGATCCATCCGGGCACACACACGCCACCAGCAGCAAAGCAACGGAGCCTGTGAAGATCCTGTCAACACACACTTAAAATAAGAGCTGTGAGCAGATGCACTTGGATTTCCAAGGACTACAGGAAACTTCAGCTCCTGGCTTTAGCAACTTGCCCCAGCAGTGGCAGAATGTCTCTGCATGGTCCCACAGAAGACACCACGCCCACTGGAACACTGCACCCTGCTCCATCTCGCTGCTGACATCACATGGTCTGCATCCTATCCTTTAACACGAGATATTTTCTGTAGTTTCCAGCATGCAAAATGGGACTATGCAAAACAAAGACAGAAAACACACAATTCCCAGCCTTAAAAAATCAGTTCCCACTTAAAAAGCAAAGCTCCTGTTAAACTGCAGTGTTGCTTCAAAGCTTGCAGCAAAGACCTAAAAATCTGAGCCACCAAGATATGTAAGATTTGAACAAATACAGTCCCAAAGGCTCTGTTTAAAGTTTTGAAAGCCCAAAGTTTAAGTTATTTGTGAGCTGTTTGAGGCCTTTTCTTGGATTAAAGAGGCAAAACCTTCCTTGAAGTTTGGGCTGTTTCCAAGTGGCAGTTGGCAGCAGGAGAAGAGTGGCACTCAGAGCCAACCGTGTTCTCCTTCTCCATGCTGCCGACCAGGGACATGGGACAGGACACGTGCACCTCCCCTTGGAGATGACTCCTCCTTGGATATCACAAACACAGCCATGTCTGTGCAACCAAAGAAAACATTTAGTGTTGCCAAAGCATTACACAGTGTAAGGAGACTGTGAGAGAGCGAGGTTCCTGTAGCTGGGCTTCCAAACATACTGAGGAAACATGGATTTTGGGAAGAGTGAAAGGAAGTTCAAGCCCTCTGTGGAATGGGGCTCCAAAGCCCAGAGAAGCTGAGTGGGGAGGAGAGAAGCTGTTAGCTCTCACTCCAGCTGCATCATTGGAAAAAGCAGCATCATTGGTCTGAGCCACAGAGAGCAATCAGGGGCCAAGGAAAGGCTCTCACAATGCTGCTGCAGCGTTTAACCCAACACAGCCCTTCCAATCTCCATGTCCTCCTGCTCCCAGAGATGTCCCAGTTCTGATGTCTCCAGGGGATGTCAGGTGAGTCCAGGGATGTCCCCAGTCCTCACAGAAGGGCTCACGCTGGCTAGTGCAGATCAAACCACTCACAGCTTCATCTCCCTGCCAGGGCAGGACTGCACAGAGGGTTCCTCGACCAGGACCTGGACACTCCTCAGGTGAATTGCCCTGATGAAGGCAACGCTGAGTACACTGACACTGGAAGGTGTTTTTTGTGTCCTCAGAGAACATCTGGAAACCATGCTGGGACATCCACTGCCACCACAACAAGGTCAGGCCCACCAAGGTGTCCACGATCAGGCTCCTCCTCCCAGAGCTGCCAAAACTGCACTTCCCTCCTCTCTTCAGGGATGAAGTTGTGCCTCTGGCATATGCCCCAGCTACAGGAACTTCACCTGTAGGGAGGTGGCGAGGACTGTTCCAAGTGGCTGATGTGGCACTGGTTGTATCTAATGCTACCCGGGCCTGCTTTCCCCTCCAACCCCACACAGACCCATGCAATCAGTTTAAGTGACAAAACCTCTGCAGGACCAATGAGACTCCCCTGTTACTTCTGTGTGTTTCCTGTTACACAGCGGCTCCTCCCAGCAGCTGAAGTTGAAACAGGACTGGCTTCAAAGGTAAACATTTCTCACAGCTTTCTCATCAAATATATTAAATACAGTCATAACCCGCCCCCCCCCCCCCCAATATTTTCTGTATTTGCTGAAGGATGACGTCCTCCTTGCCTTCAGCATGTGCCAGATTACTCATAAACCTGGACCATATGCCACTGCAATTTACTGATGGGCCCAAGCTGTTTTGGTAGATACAAAATCCGAGGGGATTAGGGAAGCTCGAGCCGTGCTGAAAACAGAGCAGCAGCAGTGGGGCAGCTGCTTGCTCTCTTTGCTCAACCTCAATTTAGGTCAGTGGACAAGAGCTGTCCTATGCCAGGGAAGGAAGCCGGGCTGACTGTGGGGGTACACACAGAGGGGACCCCAGCCATGGGTGTCTGTCCCCGTGGGGGAGCTTGCCCTTCCACAGGCCAGGTGAGACTACACTGCTTCCTCGGATCCGGAGCCTGGCTGCAAGGCCCAGTGAGGAGCCCTCAGCTCAAAGCCAAAGAGGAGGTGCTTCCCCCCATCCTGCAGTGACCCCTGCCTGGCAGTGCGCCTCAGGGTGTGGCAGAGCACGGTGACAGCCAGTGGTGGCTCCAGCAGAGCTCCCTGCTGAGACCCGGCTGGTGGCCTGTCCGGAAGGTGGCCGGTGACTGGCAGGTCACCACAGCTGTGTTTCTGTGTCCCTGGCCCTGGGAGGGATGTGTTCAGGGAGGGAAGTACCACCTGAACTGGGCTTTTCCTGGGTGGGGGTTACGCAGCCCAGAGGTGCTTGGAGCCAGCCTGTGGCTCCCAGGCCAGCACCTTGGCTGCTTTCTCAGGAGCCTGAGCCCACATGGAACATGGAATGACACAACAGATCTGCCGACTCGAGCATTGCCCATTTAATACCTGGAGGGACAAACAGTGCAGCTGCACCAAGCAGATACTTATTCAACAGCTTCTTCGCTGGCGCATTGGAACTGTCTTTCGCCTCCACACTATCTTACACAAGCACCTTCCTCACCTCGAACAAAGCCGCTGCTTGTCACCAGGGAATTCCAAAGGACTGCGGAGAGCAACAGGGAATGGAGACCAGAGTGATTGAGCACAAGCACCCCACACTACCCCATATGGATGGGAAGCAATCCGGACTATGGCTGCTGCGCATGGAATATCAAACTTCAGTCATGGGAACCTTCTTTCCGGAATATTCCTCCACTGGGTGTAATTTGGGATTTCTCATCACTTAGAAGATGCTCACAGTCAACACAGCCTGACTGGATTTCCAGCTGTCGGAGCTTCCTTCCACACCACAGTGTACCCCATTGCAAGGAGTTGCTCCTAGGGATTGCACTGCTCAGCACGATTAAGTAGATGAGAGCACCCATTATGACTTTCAAGTAGGAGTTCACGATTTGAACCTCTCACATCTCATCTTGACAGCTGAATTGCACCAAAAAAACTGCAGACATCCATCAGCCAGGCTCCAGAGGGGCAGCAGCACCTGACTCCAAGAGCCTGGCTCAGGCACCCTGTGCCCAGTCGCTGAGAAGGGCGAGGCCATGCTGCATCCCACTGGCTGCCAGCTCTGGTCCCGGGTCCTCGCTGGTGGGGACATCCCTTTGTGCCTGCCCAGCACAGCCCAGGGCTCGCAGGGCTCTGTGCCTGTGAGTCCTGAGCTCACAGCAACAGCTGGCAGGAGACTGAGCACAAGTGTCTACTGGAAGGGTATGGTTGGGCTTTTCTGTGTATTTTACAGATTTTTCTCCTCAAGTTTATCACTGCTGTGTCCCAGAGTGACCCCAGACCCCCCACACCTTCCTTCGGAGTCAGAGCAGGCGAGAATGTGCTGCTCCCTGCTCCATGTGCCCAGATGTGCCGTGCAGATGGGTCTGCAGGGAGGGATGGGGTCTGGCTGCCGATCACTGTTTACAACTCTTATTAAACCCATTCTCCTTTCCTAATTATTATAATAGTTCCTGAAAACACCACCCGTGGACTTTAAATGTTTGATGTGTGCTCTAATGAAAGCTGTGGAATTATCCCATGCTTGCTGCCACATGGCCCACACAGCAATGGAGATGCTAAATAATTTTTAAAAATTTATAGTTTACAAGATGTATGTCCCATCTGTGGCAATGCAGCAGCTCCCAAATGCCCTGAATTTCACTGCATTAACAACACCTCTTAAAACCAACTGGCTGCGCTCCACAGGAAGGTTCAGTAACGACCCAAGGGGAGCATCACAGCGTACACAGGTTGGAGACTGACCTTGTTGGGACCGAACACCACCGAAGCGCATAAACTCCACAGCCAAACCAAGGGCTTTACACCTCCAAGTAACACACTGCTGCTAAAAGCATTAATCCCATTATTCCAGAGAGACAGAAGTTCCTTTCAGCACCTTTGCCAAAGCTCAGCCCAATCACAGGCACGACAACAAAAACCTGGTGAGTTCAAGTGCAGTGTCCCTGGAATGATCGATCCCGGGGGTGAGATCAGGAGTCGCTTTTTCCCTCCTCTCCCAAGAGACGTTCTCTGTCACAAGGCTAAATCACACAAACTGTGCCCAACTTAAAAACTGAGTTTGGGATGGGAGCCAGAGCAGATGGTTAGGAAAGCTAAACACCACTGATTTATTTCTTACCCTTTATGCAGCAATATTAGAGACAATGGCCCTGATCAGAACAAATGAGAACAAACACGGGGATGCAGACTCAATAGAGAATTAACAACCAGCACTACCAGATTCCATTATGCTGTGATTAATTCTGAATTTGTGGCAGGATTATCAGCAGCAAACCTCTACCTCTAATAGAAGCAGTGCCAAAGCATCCAGCCTTTCAGGGAGGGCTCTTCAGTCTGCAAAGGACTCCAACAGGAAAATGGTGTGGAAGATGCCAGGCTCTGTGCTGCAAATTCAGCTGGAAAATGAACTTACTGTGCCCCACATCCACCCCCAACCCCAAGAAAACAACAGAAAAGCCTGGACAGACACCAGAAGGAGCTGCAAGTCTCTGAATCAGGGAGGTCTGAGGGATGTCACCTGCAAACCTGAGGGACACAGCCACAAGGTTGTCACCCTCCCTTGCCTGGTCCCTCTTACATGAGCGCTGGCCTTCTGCCCCCCGTTTCCCACTAGCCAGAGTGTGAGACTGGGAGGAACATCACCAGGTACTATACAGCCTTCCTCTTCCCCTGCCATGGCAAACTCTGCTGCAGGACATACAATGGCTTTGGTCACAGGGTGCCTCAGTTTCCCTGCCCCCAGCACATCACAGCCTCCCCCCACAGAGCTCCCTTCCCCTGGCAGGGACAAAAAGTGCAAGACACCCGACGCCTTGTCGCCATCAGCATTCCCATAAACAGGCTATAGTAATACTTAACAACTGTTCCCCACTGTGCCGTGTCACCCCTGGCGTGCTTGTCTGCACGAAGGACACCTGGCCTGGGAACTGCTGCCGACAGCCACAGGAAATGGACTTGCTGACAAGGGTGTTCAAGGCTGTTATTTGTGAAATGCAGCTGAGGTGGGAGACAATGAGTTCAGCCCTGTTTTGCTCCATTTCCCGTAGCTAAGCACATAGTAAAAGCTGAGTTTATACCCGGAGCTGCCATGCATGAATATCTCATTATAACTGCAAAGACCTTTTATTTGTATTGGGTCCTGCACCAGCACTGTGCTGTGTTAATCACCAGAGCTGGGCTCTGTTAATGACCAGCCCCGTAAACCAAATGCAGCAGGTTTGGTTCCTTCCATCCTTGGCCCTCCATGAGGGAAAGCAGGGGGCTGCTGCCAGGCTGGAATTTTGGCTGGCACATTGCAGATTATGGGTGCAGTCAATGGCAAGGAATTCCTGCGCATCACCAGTGGCGAGACCACAGAGGTGACGTCACGCCCTTAGTTGTGCCCGGCACAACGAATCCCAGTATGTTACCACAGCCTGCCTTTCAAAGAACTGGTTTTTTTACAGCACTTGATCATTCTGAGCAACAGGCATGAGAGAAAAGCCAGTGTCACTGGTTTGATGGAAGTTTCTTGGGATTTGTTTTAGGACCTTGCTGAAAGTCGGGATTTGTTTCCCCCCACTTCCACACAGGGAAGCTGTTGTTTTCCACAGGGCTTCTCTGCACAGAGTTTATCTGCCTGTAACTCCTACAAGGTCCCACCTCCCAGCTCCTCCAAAACATCCCTAAAGCAGAGCCAAGAGAGAATGGAGCAGCTGGGAGGAGGTGGGGGACATTTAAGGAGTGCCTGCAAAGGCTACGAACTGTTTTTCCTTCTGGAAAGCTGAAGGCTTGGTAAAAAAGGGACAAGAGTGAAGGCACATGGGAGAGAAATCCAAACACAAAGATGGAGCCAGGTGATGCAATGAAATACCAGCACACAAAACATAGAGATGCTTATGAGGTAACACAAACCTCCAACCCAGATGTCTTTTACAAAACCAAATCCTTAAAAACCCTCAGTGTCTTTTTTCCTTTCATGAACATTGATAATTTGGAAAACTCTGGGCTGGAAGTTGCTCCAGCTGTTTATGCTCCAGGGGCTGTGGCTGCAGTGAGTCAGTGCTGCATGCAGGGACCTTGTGAAAACTCTCCGCAGAGCCCAGCAGTGGCTGGCAGCACAGCACTGAGACAACATGGCAACTCTGCTTTTTGCGGCTACTCAGACCCCCTCCTATGTGACCCAAACACCTTTCTCCTTCCCTCCTGGGTTTTGGTTCCAGCTTAAGAGCCTGTGGAGTGAGAGAAAAGCTGAAACAACTTTACTGCTCAGCCAGGCCAAGCAGGGACCTTGCCTGAAACTCCTCCAGTTTGTTGGACTTGTAATTTGTCTCCAAGCTTGTACTGAGCTGTAGCCACAAGGCTGGAGCCAGCTCTGGGATCACCCGGAGAGCCAGGCAGTCCCTACATTCCGTGTGCGGTTATGCAGCAGTTACTACACCCAGGGTGAGCTCTAACTTGCACCCAGAAACCGGCCTCCACACCCACATTTTGGAGCTTGTAACACTTGAATGACTCATCATGGAACATGAGCACCTGCTTTAGTGATACGTGGTCAGGGAAGCTTAGGAGACATAGACCTGGCAGTGCTTTTGGCAGGACAGCAGCAAAGTGGTGGTTCAGAAGTTCAGGGGTTTGACTCTTCAAAGGGAACAATTAGCACAGCTATTCAAAGTATACATGGAGTGATGGGAAGGAATGGGATGTCTCCATAGAACCTTTAGCAAAACCCAAATCTAACTCATGCCTATGTGAAAGTTGCTGCTCTTAAAAATGGTGCGAATAAAACTGGTGTAAAGATGCTGAGAAATAGCAGTGGGAAAAGTGCTCTGAAGTGTTTTGAAGTCAAGAGCACCTTTAGAATGGGAATTCCCAGCTCACAGATCCAAACAAAGCTCCCCCTTCCCAAGAGCCAATGGTGACAGCAGGACCGGGGATCTGTTCCATGAGGAGGGACAACATGGCAGTGGCACAGCCTCAACAGCTTCTGTCCTGGGTGTGGGCAGGGCTCCTGGGGAGGGGTTCACACTCTGTTGCTCTCCACTCCCATCTCCTTCTGTTCCAGGGGCAGGGGGATGGATGGGACATGCTAGGAGATGGGACAGTGACACATGTCTGGCTTTGGCAGTCACCCCATATGTTCTTTGGCCCTGGCAAGACAGCAGAGCTCAGGCTCTCTCCTTTCCAAGCGGCCGTGGAAGGAGAGCTGCCCTGGGGAAGCCAGCAACATGGACACGAATGGAAGGAAAGCTCTGACCTCAAACCTGAGCTCTGATTCCACAAGGAAAACCCCACCAAAATTAGATAGAAACCGAGATCACATTTGAATGACCCACAGGGCAAACCCACATCTGCAGGGCTTCTGTGGGGGCTCCAAGTCACCCATTCGCTTTATACCAGGCAGGAAACAGAAGCAGCAAGGGCAGTGCCTTCCTCATGGGTTACAAACTGTTGTAGCTCGGGGTATTCATCAATGCGCAATAAAGCCCTGCCTCCTGCTAGTAGCTACAGAACATGATTCTTATCTTTAACCCAATCCCACTCACTGGGATTCCCCATGCTGGGAAGTGCGGACCAGTGCCCTCTCTCTCTCCACAGGCACTGATGGCATTTTTGGCTTGTCACCCCCTGACATGTACACAGGAGAAATTCTTTCTGCACAGAGCAGGAATGAGACACGGGAGTAAAACACTGAATAACCCAGGAATTCTTGTTACATCCAATGCAGTATCTTTCTTGGGGTGGGGAACTTGCACATGTTTTCTCCAGCTTCTCTTCTATAAATATTTTATCTAACCCATTTCCTTACGTAGGTAGACTTGGATATCAAAATAAATGAAATAAATGCACCTCTGCTGTGGGTTTTGGTAGAATCCCCGACAACTGTGGCAACTGCTGGAGAGTTGGTATTCCTCTTAAAAATCCGCTATTTAATTCCTGCTAACATGATTAGGTCCTGAAGCACAGATACATTCAATCACCACCTCGGAGTACCTCGTAAATCTCTGCTCAGTATCAGAGCAGTAATGACGCAAAGAACCTAAAGTGCTTTAGGTAGAATATTCCCCTTTGCTGCGCTTTGAGCACAGAGTGTGCTGGTCCACCTGAGGGTGCAGGAACAGCCCTAAATTCCTCTCAGGAAAACTGGGCTGTGATAAGCACCTGCCAGCTATGCTGGACTTGGGCACCCAGGTACCTGTACCATCCCTTTCATTGGCTGTCACCTCTTGGCTCCTCAGCCACCATAGCTCCCCCACCTTCTCTATCTCCCCCAGCTGTGCCTGAGATCCCATGCCCTAAAACCACTTTCAAAACTGAGCTGGTTAAACTGCTGGAAGTGTCTGTATGGGTGAATGGAAATCCATTTCAGTCCAGTTCACGTCAAATACAGTTTAAATCCCCACGGGATCAGACTAAGTTACATGAGTATCAGACATGGTTACAGTAAGTGCCCGTGAGAGTTTCTCCACCAGAGTGGTGGGATACATTACAAAAGCAGTTTATACCAGCACTGCCTTGTCTGAATCACACGTTTCTGCCACTGATACTCTATCTGATCTAGTGCGAGGTGTCCCTACGTGTGGCAGCTCACTCAGCCAGGGACTGTGAGGCAAAACCACCAGTGCAGGTGAGAGAAGAGTGGCTTTAAAGGACAAACAGAAGCACAAAACCACCCTATGCTGACAGGGACACAATGCATTCAGCTGTCAGCTCTGCAGGTAACCAAAAGTGCGTGGTTTGGGGGGGCTCTGGGGAGTACAGAACTGGGATGGAGGGTTTGGACAGCAACTGACAGGGAAGGATGCTTGGCGGCCCATGAGGAATTGTCTGATCTTACCAAGAGCCTCTCCTGAAATGCTTGGCAGGTGTGAAGTGAAGCAGAAGAAATGTGGACAAAAATATGCTACATATTGGTTTGGCTCTGAATGCCACTTGTAGCTTGGCTACATGAAAGGACCTTGCATGTTTACTCCCTGTGAATGCAGATGTGGAGACTTGCTTAGAGAAAACACGGAATGCTGGCCTTGAAATCTTCATTCACATCCAACTTCCAAATGACAAACCAAACACTTAACACTGATAAATTAAGTCAGCAGTGATTCATTAAGACCAGCAGAAACACAAGCCGTGCCACAAACAATTCTCAACTGAAATTTAAAACTTTCTGTATGCAATTTGTGTGTGGCCAGCAGGCCGAGGGAGGGGTCTCCCACTCTACTTTGCTCATTTCAAGACAAGTAGCAGCATCTCCTAAGGCAGCCATGCCTGCCCATGGCAGTTCCGAGATGCCTTCAGCCTTGTGCCTAAGCCCAGAATTGGCGCGTGCTTCCCAAGAGGAACCTGCCCGTGTTGACCCGGGCCTGGAATCAAGGATGCTGGCAGGCTCCAGCATGGTGGCCGTGGTGCACTGCTCCGGTTCCCTCCGTGCGACAGCCAAGCTTCACTGGGCTGTGCCCACCGCCCCTGCCTGCCCTCCCTGTGGCCCGGTCATCTCCGAGGTGTGAGGAGCATCAGCCAGAGCCACACAGAAAATCACAGGTTCCCGAGTGGCCCTTCACACCCCTCCGAGTGCAAACGCTGCTGCTCTGGGCTCAGGAGCCAGCATTCCGTGACACCTCCCTCACATAGGCTCCCATGCCTCAGGAGAGCTGAGCCAGCCCGGTCCCCTCGTGCACCCTGCCTGACAAACCTGCTGTGGCTGCGACCTTGCTGCTGTCCTCTGGCCGCAGCCCCCTCGGGAGGAGGCACGTGAAACGGGGACACCAGCCAGGAGCTGGGCTGCGGGACACGGAGCTAGACACGCACAGGGAGCAGGCACTGTGCATGCATGGCTGGTGACCTGTGGGACTCAGGCTGGCAGCTCCTCCAGGGCCCGGGACTTGGCAGGCTCCGCTCCCAGCCCCTTCTGTGCGGCCACAGGCAGGTGCCAAAATGCTGCCCAGCCTGGATGCACTTCAAAGGGTGAGGGGAAGCTGGAACTAGGCTGCACCAGAGCCTGTGGGCTACCAGGACTGTCTCCCAACACCTCCATCTGCTGTCACCTCACCCCATGGAAGGAACTCGCTTATCACAGCAGCATCAAGTTCACAACCTCTTTCCTACCATTTCACATTGACTGTTTCTCAGCAGAAGGTGGTAGTGAAGAATCAGAAAGGTTTTAGCAGCCTCCTGAGCATGAGGCCTAGAGAAAAGGAAAGAAGGCACCCTACCCAGAACTACAAACTCCAATTAGTCACCAAAAACAAGGAACTTCACAGTTGGACACAGAGAGACTGGGCTAAAACACGGCAAATGACCGAAATCAAGGGACATAAATGGCAAATACTGAATTTGGAGCAAAGAATAAGAACTAGTATATGCTTGAGTGAATAAATGAAGCAAGACATGGACAAGAAAGAGGGCTGTGTCAGAGACTGAAATAGTTCATGCCTCAAACATTGATATAACGTTTTAAACTGTATAAAGACCACCCCTCCCTAAGGGATGCCTGATTGGAACTTTGGACTGGAGATTAGATAAATGGAAACCCATGCTTCAATCACTCAGGCCTAGGAAAAATCAAACAAGGCTGGGGGGAAAGGAATGCATCCACAAGGGAACCAAACCCAGACGCCGTGCTAAGAGACTCAATCTCTGGCTGAGTTTAGGGTGGGGGAGACCACAGCCCACAGAAGCCAGGTTTACACAGACTCCCTCCACAAAATGACAGGGGGGAGGAAGTTTTGGGTGTAGCCTCTGGTCAGAGGCAGTGAACACCCATCCTCCCTAACACAAACTGGCCCAGCTGTGGAACCCCCAACCCCAACAGGCCACATCCATGGGACTTACACGTGAGAGGCAGCTGAGAGGGTGTCATAATCCATCGAAGACTCCCTAAAGTGCCCCCCCAGAGGCCTTGCACCACAGGATTGCACCGGATACAACAGATCTGGAGTCTGTTGCAAGAGACTGCCCCCCCACCCCCTGGTGGGGGACATACCTGGACATTGCCACCTGGCCTGAGCATATATTAACCCATCGGATTCTATGCTTTGGGGGACCTTCACCACCAGGAAGACCAGCTGGAGAGGATCAGCAAGACACCAGTGGGATCCTCGGAGCGGTGATAGTCTTTTTATTCAGTCTGTCACTCTCTTTCTGTTCCCCCACCTCTCTTCTATTTCTCTCTTTCCCTCTCTCTTTCATATTTACTATCAAATAAAACCCATACTATTGATATTGGCATATGGTCTTATTTGCATCTTAATTTGGGCAGAGGCATTTCTAAGAACTTTAATAACCGGATCATGACAGGCTGGAACACACAAGAGAAGTTTTCAAATGGGGCTTACTAAACCTCCCAGGTGCCTCCATCAACCAGCGCAAGTGTCTCCCTCTGTGCTGCAAAGCACGGCCCGTTCCCTTCTGTACCCTATGCTGTCTTTCCCTTTTAAGTGTATTTTTTCTAGGCTTTGGCACCATCAATTGGTGCTCCATTTGACAGCTTTGCACAACAATAGCCTGGACACAAATGTGCTAATTGCACAGTGTGTGTGGGTGTTTAAAAACACAAAATAAAACTCAATGGTTCTCTGCTGAACCAGCTCTTCAGCCAACCCGAATCCACTTCTACATGAGGGCAATGCACAGCCAGGCACACTCCAGCCAGCCCAAATCCCAGGAGACACGCTGTTCTGCAGAGGGGACCGTAAGGCTATTACAGATCCATCTCCTCACTGAGGGGGTGCCAGGGGAGCACCTGGGGGGAACCTGGCACACTCGACACTTGATCCCAGTTTAAGCAACATCCTTCATGGCAAAGAATAGTTGCCATTGCAAATGTCCATCACCCAAGCTCCATTCACTTCCTCGCATGCAGGGCGAGGGCTGCTGGCATCGGGAAGTGAGCCAGGCTCCCTAAAACAAGGTGGCTTGCTCTGGGAGGGTTATTGCCAACGTTATTGCCATCCAAGTATAAATATGTACATGGTCCATCATTTTCTTGTAACAAATGGTGAAAGCCACTGCGGTGACAGTGAGGCAGCGCGGGAGCAAGGTGACTTTATCACCTACCCATGACTATGTTTCTCAAGCAGCCTCCTCACCAATCCGGAGCCCTCCGTGATCATTAGTTCCTGCACATGGCAGCAATGAAATTGTCCCTTAAAGTAAATCATTCATGGATTTTTATAATCCGAAATAAAATTTTCTAATATTTTTTTCCTAAGTTTTCCAGGTTTAAGGTTTTAATCTTTTATTATTTATTGTGCAGCAGTTGTGACGGGCATGATGAGCAGCCCGGCGTAAATAGTCATCGGTGGAGGGTCGGTGCCTGACAATGCTGCATTGAATAAATTAATTTCTTTTCTTTTCCTTATTACTCCATGTTCTCTCTGAGAGCTGAATACACTCAGAAAAATGAAAGAGTAAAACAAAACAAACTAAAGCTGCACTTCGGCTTCTGGGTGTTTTCCTGCCTGGTGGCTGAGGCTGCTGATAAATATTCCCTGGAAATGGTACTGAAGGAGAAAATGGCATATAGATATATTTTCCTTTCTTCCTTCACACTCAGAGCATCAAATTCAAAAGACAACAATTTTCTGCTGCTTGAGATGCAGAGTGTTCCTCTATTTCTGCACTCTCCAGGATTTATTGCTCTTTTAAACTACTGCAAACACTATTCAACCTCTGCTACCTTTACCTCTGGTCATTTCCTTTTGCCCACCAGAGCCTGAATTACCGCTAATCACAGCAAAACACTGGACATTCTCCTAAGTGCAGACTTAAAAATAAGCCTCTTTCCACAGAAATAGACATAAAATATCTCATTAGACCAATAGCACTACCAGGCACATTCCAGCCTAGAGAACAAAAAAATTTATGTTATGCATCATTTCTTTCTACCTAAATTCTCTGACTCCTGGAACTCTGAGGTGGAACATCCTGATGTGCCTGCAGGACCCACTTCCCTGTGGCACAATAATGCTGTGAATAGAGGACTCTCCAAATTGCACACTACAGGTGACACAATAATGCCAGGAACTGGGGACTCTCCAAACTGTACACTACAGGTGACAAAACTATGCTCTGTCTTGTTGGCACTGTAATGCTGCCACTCGTTTTCTCTTGGAAACAACTTCCCCTTTAATTTCCCTCTGCATTCAGACTGTACAATAACACCAGGTACCATTTCCCTATACAAGAATCCTACAGTATTTCAATTAAAATCTCTCATCTTTGGACGATTTTTTTCCTGGACACCCCTCCAGTTCCGCTCACAGCCGAGGTGCAAAACCCAATTAGTTATTAATTGAGGCACGTTAAAATTCATTAACTCTGCTTGTGAAGCTGACGCTATAATTAACTGTCTGCCCAGGCTTTTGTTCTTTCATCTCCAGGTAGAAGGTCCCACAGTTAATAGGATAAGGCAGGATCCCACCTCCTCTCTGTGGCAGACAGCCCAGCTCTGGTGCAATGGAAACATCCCACTCTAATGCTGTCCTTGCAACTGCTGCCTATCCTGTGCCTCAGGTCAACCAGGGCACATTTGGAAAGAGTGGGAGCATTAAAAAACCTTGTGGAAATATTTTGCAAAAGGCCATTTCCCACAAGCTCACCGTCCTACTGCAGGACGGCCCCAACACCTTAATGTTTGAGAGCTGCTAAAAACACAGCTCAAGGCAAATCCTGTTTCACACGTGGTGCAGCACCAAGCTGACCTTTACTGCAAAACAAGCATGGGGATTCACACCCACGTCAGGTCCTTGTGGCAGCCCTGGCTCCGGCAGCTGCACACGCTGCTGCACCTCCACTGGCTTGTGAGGAACACAGCCAAATCTAACCTGCATAAAACTGGCTCTTCCCAACTGGAGCTGCTTTGGGGGGAATTTCATGGACAGCTCAGTGGAAGCGACTTCCCACTTCCGGTATGAACCGTCCTTGGCAGAATGGGAATAATTTGCATTTAACCAGGGATGTGATGGATTCTGTGTCCGTAAGGACCATCAGCAAAGAGAATACGAGGAAATGGTATAAACCAAGAGGAAAGAGGGATATCTTGTCCTGGATGTTTTTGCACCCCATGGAGCCAGGGTTGTCAGGGGCCAGGGCAGGTCAGAGCAGAGGTGATGGAGCCAGAACAGTTTCCACTCCTTCCACCCTCCCCCCCCCCCATTCCCTGTTCCTGCAATGTGCCAGCCTACACATTGGAGCTGGCACCAAGGAAGCTGGCTGGTGCCAGGAAACAAGTCTGGTGCAGATTATTTCCCGGCTGGAGCAGTGAGTGCTCCACAGAGACTCTGAGAGTTGCAATATGGTTGCTCTCCCCACTCTTGCTGCCCAACGAGTGGACGGGTGCAGCCCTCTGAGAACAGTATGACAACAGTATGAGGATCTGGATGAACTGCATGGGTTCCAGGTGCCAACTGGGAGACATTTGGGGAAGGATCATTTTCTCTTCCCACAGCCAGAGGCAGCAGCAGCAAAGGAAAATGAAACTGGAGATCAGAGAACAGGCTGAACAGTCCAATTTCTGCAGTGCCCTGTGTGGGCACTACAATTTGTCAGACCATTCCACCTCACAGAGCACATGGGCACAGAGTGTCTATCCCAAAGACATGGCCTTGGAGGGGTTCCCTGCATCCCAGCAGTCCCAGAGCTCCGTTTGGACCCGCCCCGATCTGTCCATCCGGCAGAGCCCCTGGGAGTTCCTGACTCATCCCGCCAACTGACTCGAAGCAGCACCAATCAATTCATGTCCCTGTGTGAGGAAAGCAAACACGGGCCTCCGTGAAAGCCAGGAAAAAAATGGCAGTGACCTTGCCCAATTCTCACATGGCTCCATATCCATCACACCCATCCCATCCCCATAAGCTGCACAAGGAGCTCTAATGCCAGTATTGATGATGCTGTCAAGCCTTCACAAAAGGTGCCTGACAGCCCCGTGTAAGGCAGAGATACGGGGAGCTCAGGCCATCAATAGCTCCAGAAGTCTCACACAGAAACCTCCACTCAGTGCAAGCACAGACTGCCAACAGCTTCTTCCTCCCTTTCCCTAATCTTGTGAGGATAAATGCCCACAAGAGTCAGCCACCTCGTACTCTGCTACAAATACATTTATTTTCACAAGAGAAACCAAAAACATTAAAGGCCTGTTTCTGCCCAGGAGCACCAGGGGCTGGGACCTTGCCACTCTCCCTTGAGCAGCAGCTGAACAGGACATAGAGGATGGTGACAATCCACCTGCACCCCCACCTTTCAGGCTGGGAATGCCAGCGTGGACCTGCCATCACTGGGCCTCCTCGCTTGGGTCTGTGAGCTGCCAGGCCCCTCACCCAGCAGCCTGGCTCTGCCCAAAATGCAGGTGGTTTCATTATTTCATCAAAACATTAATGGCCATGTTTTAAGATCAACATTTGTTTTGCCAGGAGCAATGAATAATGCGAACAGCACCACCTCAAATCATGACTATTTTACTTAGATCAGAGGCAGAGAGCCACCCTCTGATCCCATGCCAAAACTGAGGGAAAATAAAATGCCTTTGGAGCTCGTGAGAGGGAATAGGTACAAAGGCACAGGGAACGAATGGCTCTGTTTATCAACAAAATGCAGAGTCAACACAACCCTGGGTCCCCAAACTGCACCAGCCAAAGACCCCTGTATCTGCTGTGCCCTCGGAGCCTGTGCCTCCAGATGCCTGTTTCTAGGAGAAACAAGTTTCCTGGTTTGCTCCTTTCTGAAAGCAGCGACCCAAAACCTCTATCATTAGTAACAATAATTAAAAGGTGCCATAAGAGGGAGAGTATGGATGGTTGCCACTACAAAGAACAGTCTCATTAATTTAGTACAGATTTTAAACTTGGCTTCATCGGGACATGGCTGTTGAAGGCCATTTAGGACTCAGGGGATACGCTGTGCTTCGGGCTCCCTCAGGACTGTCAGGAAGACAGGAGGCAAGGAAGATCTGGTGGCTGCTGTGTAGTTTTACCCACACAGCCAGAGAAAGTATCATTTTGTCAGTCCTTCAGACAAGAAAAAACATCCTTTCTCTGAACCTTTCTCATCAACACACCCTTAATATAGGTTTTTTTAGCTGGGACACAGGAACGACCCAACAGCCCTAAGCTAAGTGATAACTCAGGATGGGCACTGGGGAGAAGTTCCTGTGTCAGACAGCGCCCACAAAGCAGAGTTAATAACCAATAATCACAGACCCAGCAGACAGGAAGTACCCAGCAGCCTCTCCAATGGAGCACAGACAGGGAACACAGCTCTAACAGCTGGCTTGGGAATGCTCCCAGAGTCAACTCCTGACATCACACACAACTGGGAAGGCAGATTTGTAATTAAAGTCTACTTTAAGATAAACAGAAGAGCCCTGTCATGAATCATAGCTTTTATTACATACATTATGCAGCTATTGGAGCTACCTGATTTCCCTGACTGTCCCTTCCTGGCAGTCCGAGAGCTCCCAAGGATATCTCTGCAGAAGAGCACACCGAGTCAGGAGGAAAAAGCCCTTGGGAAGCACCATGTGCAGGAAACTTCCCAAAAGATGGGGCTGTGGGCTCCCCGCCCTCCTCACAAGGACCATCAGCTGAGACCAGCAACCACTTAATATTTCCCAGCTATAGAACAGTCAGCGCATGGCAGGTGCTTGGCATGACAAGCAAGGCCAAGGCCTGCAAACAAAAGATGTGGGCCAGCGCGTGGAGACTTTCTGGGCCACCTCCAGCCTCCCGCAGTCCCTGAAGAAAGCAGCTTTAGGAATCAACATACTAGTATTTTTGCCCCAGAAAAATACTTGCATCCAAGCACAGTTTTAGATTAAGTTGTTCTTACTTATCATGACATTTCTGGGATGCTTTGAGGCATGTACCCCAAAGAAGGCGGCTGGGCTTTTTATTTCACATCTGGGAATTGCCTGTGCTCTCCTTTACCAGCTGCAGCTTTGTGCTATGTTTGCTTTTCTCCTAATTGAAGTCAGAAGAACAAGTTCGGGTCTCTGAACAGAAACCATCCAGGAGTGAGGTATCGGGGTTAAATCCACCCTGCACAGTAAAAGCAAATTAATGTAGGCTGATAAAGCATGAGCCTTTAGTTGCCAGGAATCCAATAAAGCCTGCAGAGATTTATTCCTGCACTGCATTTCAAGAACAAGGCCGGCCTGGGTCCCCCCAGCCCAGCCTGGCTCCCTCCAGCTCAGCCCAGCCCAGCCCAGCCCAACCTCATTGCACACAGGTCCAGATTAGGTTTCTCAGCTAAATGTAAATAAAGGGTTTTCTACTTGCTGCTAACACTGTACATGGAAATAGCAGTAAGGAATCTTTAATCTAAAAGCAACTTCTGGTGCATGGATCTCTATGTCACCAAAGTAAGACCTGGAAGGCCACCGGTCTTGCAAGCAAGTGCAGATCCCCAACGCTTAAACAGCCAAGTAACAAAGTCCTGTGTTCTACATTACTACTGCCCGTGATGTTCTTCTTCAGCCTGTTTTTATTGTACAGATCTTTACATACCCAAAGATCACCCTCACTTCCAGAATTTCTTCAGACATGGTCTTCAGACATCTCCTGTGCCCATGCTTGCCACCAGCCACAGCATCAGGTTCCCACTGGTACCCACGGGCTGTGCTGGGATGAGCCAAGGCACAGCTCAGGGTGCAGCAGCCCCTCCTTGCCCACCTGACCCAGCAGGTACACGGAGCCCAGCACTGCCAGGGGATCTGGCGGCGACCAGCGCTGCCAATTGGACACCTGTAGCTCCAGGACCAGGGAAAAAAAATCATGTTTTACGACTAGGATCTAAAGCAAATTTTATTGGGAGCTTTTATGTTGGTAGCTTTGAGTAGTTTTTATAGAGAGGAGTTCTGAAAACTGCCATAAAATTTTGCCTTGGGGGTTATGATTACATTTGTATCTCTCCCAAACTTAGATAAATAAAGACGACAGTTTTTACTGTAGAAGCTTAAAAGGTTAGAGTGGTATTTGGTCTGTGATGAACCTTTTATAGAGATGATGTTGTAAGAATTTATTCTTAAATATCAATAAAAAAATACAACTTAACACTTCTTGATAAAGCTATGGTGATTACAAGAGCTGTCAAAGAGGTGGCAGCACTGCTGGTGGCTTCCTTCCTGCTCAAATCATGCTTTAGTACATTTTTGGTTGCTGGAAACTATTAACTAATTTGCAGTCTGTCAGAGGAAGAGTGTGCTTTCTAAGAACAGCGCTTTGTGGTGTCCCAGTATTTGAGATGAGATTCACCTCACAGCTGGTTTTGGGGTAAGCTTATACACCTCCCTTTAGGAGGGCCCTTGTACAGTTCTGTCTCTTTATACTTTTGCAAAAGGTAAATGAGACACACCACCTATTTTAGGCAGCCCAGCACGTTCCACAGCCCTGCCCTGAGCTCAGCACACTCAGTTGCCCAACAGCCAGTGCTCAGGCTGTGCCCCTGCCCCACACCTGCCCAGCAGTGGGGTACCTCAAGCATTACCTGCACAATTCCCGTGTGATTCAACACCTCTGTAACAGCAGCAGGCCTTTCCCAAGAGGCATTTCCCAAGGTCTCCTCTCCCAGATCCCACACCCACAAGGACTGTCAGAAGGACTGTCAGAAGCCTACAGGGTGTGGGGTCCAAGCCCCCCATGTCACAAAGAGGTCCCAGTTCCAGGAACATTGTGCACTGGTTGAAACAGGCACTGCATCTGGTCTCGGGGGAGTGAGGCACACACAGCATTACACACTGATTTTCAAACACACACCACCTTGTGTGAAAGTGAATGTTTGAACACTGGAAACAAGGACTGTTGAACTTGCTCTCCCTCCATCAAGCACAGCCACATCAGGATTTTAAATTTCAACAGAAAGAAGTGATAATCTTATTTGTTTCAGACAGGCTGACTAATAAGTGAGGAGAACTCCCTCAAAGCCTTCAGCGGAGCAGCTCTTGGCCAAGTGCAGCATGGGCACAGGCAGTCCCCACTGTGCTCCACAAGGCAGATTGAACCCTGCTCGAAGTCTCTATCAAATCAGGTGGTCTTGAACACACATCTGAACGAAACCTTCACCCACAAATATCTTAACTGAAACAAACTGGACACCATCAGTAAGAAATTACACACATTGTGACAAGTGTTCGCAATGAACCAGTGCTCTGCATAACTGGCAACAGACACAAAGTAAAATGGAAATCACAGCATCCAAAAGGCGATAACAAAGGCACGTGCACAGAAACAAGCTGCTTTATTTTTTTTTTAAACCCCCTCCCTCTTACCTTAATTTCTTCAGTCCAACGCTGCTCAAACAGGATCACTGTTCTGTTCCAGCCATGAGAAGAAAGGTGGATGTCCCGGAATACATTTGGAATCAGAGTGTTTGCATCTGTTTGTGTGCTTCAAGTCAGTGTTAACGTGTGTTTGTGTGCTTCAAGTCAGTGTTAACGTGTTTGTGTGCTTTGGTGTTAATCTGTTTTTCCATGTGTTTAACGTATAAATAAGACTGGAACATCTCCTACCTTAGCCATCACCTCCTGCTGGGCCTCATGGTTGTCACCTGACAGGTCACAAGGTGGCTGTGCCGGGTCACCGGAGGTCCAGAGGAGACAGCTGGGCCACAAGGCACTGCAATGCCTGCAAAAGGATGGTGCAGGGTTAGCCAAACCACATGAAAGTGCTTAAACATTTCACAATCAAAAATCTTTCATTCAACACATGCCTGAGCCCCAAAGACACAAGTTAAACATGTGTTGAAGCACCTTGGCCAAACAATAAATATTCCCCAATTCACTTGTACCCACAGAGGACGGGTACCCCGGAAATGCACAGCCACCCCCAAAGCCAGTCACTTCCCAGCAATTAGAGGTTGACCAGCCCCACACCGAGTGAGGGGTGAAAAGCAAATGTTGCCATCTCAAAGCTCAGGAGAACTCATGAAAAATGGTTGCATCCATTATTACCTGGGGACTTAAAGATACACGGTTTTATTAAGAACATGTGTCTTCAGCGTTTCTGGGTGAAGGAAAGAAGCTTAAATCATAATGTAATTTATTTGTTATGAATTGTCTCTTTAGGTCTTGCTACAGCTATTACTACTTAATTGTGTCCATGTAAGGCTTAAAAACGTCACTGACAATGACAGAGTTTCATCCCGAGCCAAAATAAAAGAAATTCAGTAATTCAAGGGAGGTCTTTGTGTTGTTTTAAAGCAGAGCTGGCTGGTAGGACTCGAGCCTGTTCTCACCTGAGGACTGCTCAGCTCTGCAGGCTGTGTGGTTGCTGGAAGTGCTGCCTGGCCCTTGACACTCTCCCCCAGACTCCCAGCTTCCTGCAGGCTGATCATCAGCTATTCCAGTAACTCCTGCAGGCACTCCAACAGCACGTTTCACATCCCCTGCCTGGCTCCGAGGACTGCAGCAGGTGGATATTGCCCACGGGTGAACAGGGTTTCAGAGGCAGCGGAACGTCGCTGGCAGCTGGAGGCTGAAGGCAACAAGCCCGATCAAAGGAGCTGCTGTTACCTGAGGCCATCCCAGCGCTGCCCCTCTGGAGAGACGCTGTGTTTGCTGTGCTCACAGTGTTCCTTAGGATGCTGGGGACTGTCTGTGCATGGGGCTTGGGGGGGCTGCCCCAGCACCTGGGCCCCCGGCTCTCTGGAGTGAAAACCAGGAGCCACGGGGGTGCAGGAGGGAGGGACGCAGCCTTCATCACCTCAGCGCACAGGGGAAGGGGAGGCACTGTCATCATCCTGCTGGGGATGTGGCCAGCAACAGAGAATTGAGAAATGCCAAACAGAACAAGCCAGCTGAAGCAGGAAGCCAGAACACCTTCACTCAGTTTTGCGTTCTTTCCTTTCTTTTTCTTAAATAAAAATGTTCTGCTTGCCCCAGGCTTTACAGTGCTGTGCTGGTGGGCAGCACCCTAAGTCCAGCCCTCGGATGGGATGAGCAGAGACTCCACATGACATGAGGCTCCAGTCCCAGCACCAGCTGTGTGCAGCCCGGTTCCAGAGCCCCAGTTCAGGGATGTGCAGGCTCAGGACACCAACAGAGGCATTTGGATACCACATGCCTTGTTTATCACAATCCTGGCAGAAGTGCTCGTGCTCCACGTGGGTAGGACACCAAGGAATGTCTTGGAGGAGGTGGGAGGGTTCAGGGAGCCCCCAAGCCCCTTTGCTCCTTACCACCATCCCTGTCTCTCTATTTTCCTGCTCGTGGTCACACAAAGAATAAGGAGGGGTTACCAGAGGGCTGCCTTACCCCCACAGGCCGTGCACACAGGATGAGGATAGCTTCAGGACGGAATTTTTGCCAGCATGTTATCTTTTTGCTGTTGTTACAAGTTGGCATCTCCACAGAGCAGCGAGAGAGAGCCAAGTTTATTACTACCCGAGTTTATAATTTACAACCTGTGCGACTGAAGGCTGAAAACACAGCAATTTTGCAGGGTAATTCTGGGAAGTAACCATCCTGCAGCACCAATTATTAAAACCACTTGCACACAATAAAGCTATAAAGATTAAAAATATAGTACACTTGTCATTAACTATGGATGAAGTCATGTAATATGTATTATAGAGCAGCACAGGGCCAGCCGCGCACTATGGCACAGCCCTGCCGAGGAGCTCAAACCCCAGTCCCAGACCAGCACGCGTTTTGTCAGAGCCCAGGAACAAGTTTGTCATGCAAAATAAACACAGATGTTCCAGCAGTGACTGCAGCTCCCAGGCAGGGCCAGACAAAGCAAGGGCTTTGGGAAGCAGGGCTCTGGGTGCTCGCCTGCCACTCCACACACACCACGGCATCAGCGGAGCTGTGAGTCACGTAGAGGGCACATCCTGCTCTTGGGCCTCGTCTGCTCTGCTCTTCACTCTATTTGTCCCTGGATATTCTGTTCTGAAATACACTCAAATTGGCTCCACATACTCTTGGGCCTGGCATGCCTCGGTGAAACAGGCGCTCCATGTATGCCTCAATCAATGTTTCCAAAAGGCCCCAATCTATCAGCACCTCAGGCCCACTTTGCTGTGTCATTGCAATTATCTCCTGACTCCCCTCACTCTGTTCCCCGCAGAAATGAATAATTTTCCCTCCTTCCACACACAGGAACACGCCTCAATTCTTCTAAGTACAGCATGCAGGTCCCTAGAACACTCTGCAGGTACACACACACCTGCACAAGCACATGCACACACACTATGGCACCTCTCAACTGTACACCCTGTTTTAATATTTTCCTAGAGAAAAATATAGTTAGTATTTCCTGGTAAAGAAAATATTTATGTTGGCCAGATCAAAGATCAACTGAAGCCATAGGGCAAAAAAAAAAAGGGGGGGGTTAATTCTGCTGGAGGATGAACAAGGTGATTCCCCTCCGCAGACCTGCATGGGGGAAATAAACCACCAACCACAGAGGTGACTCCCCTAAACCAAGCAACAGCTGGAATTTCCAGCATATTGAGTTGTGAACTTGCCTGGAAATTTGCATAAATCAGCCATAGATGAGGGAAGGAGAAACACAGAAAAGTTCACTGAGTAACTTCAAAATGGTAGCTGGGTGTGTGACACCTAGGACACTTGTGAAGATTTATTCTAAATAGATTAAAAGGCTAAATTTGTGACGTAAATTACTGCCAGAGTATTCTTCTCCCAGCCCCACTCCAAGCTGTGAGCCTGAAACACTGGATAATGCATTTCCAGTATCTCTGAACTGGGCACTGATAACCCATTCCCAGAATTTCTGAGCGGGGCTGCCTGGTTCATTTGCCACTGCAGACCTCCTTAGGTGCCATTAAGTGTCGTGCTCATACCTGGGCACCGCAGGAGAGGACATTTGCTGGTGCCAGGCAGAGTAGGGGCAAGATTCAAAGCTGCTCCAGCTTCACACAACCTGTGTGCAGCTGGCACTGCAGCATGCGTCGCGTTGGGAGGAAGGGGCACAGCAGGGGAGAATGCTCATTGCAAGTGTGAAAGCAGCACCAAGGCAGGAAGGAGGCACCAGCATGGCTGGGGCTTTTGTCACACTGATCTAAGATGGTCTTTGTGACATTCTGGCCTTTGTGGCCAGGAGAATCCCACTGGGGACTGGGGCTGGCAGAGCTGTGACACACAGATGCCTGAGTGAAGCACAGACTCGGGGCTGCCTGTGGCCTCTCCTCTCACATCA